>NC_143147.1:8865000-9165000 GCF_059928025.1 Delphinapterus leucas | reverse complement strand
TTAAAATTCTGCAAATTAAAGACAAAGAAAAAAATATTGAAAGCAGCAGAGAGAAATGCCACATTACCTACAGAAGAGCACCAATCTGAATGACAGCAGGCTTCTCATTTGAAACCATGAAGGCCAGAAAGAAATGGCACATTTTCAAGTGCTGTCAACTTGAAGGACAAGAACTGTCAACCACGATTGAATATCCAGCTAAACTATCCTTCAGGAATGAAGAGGAAATCCAGACATTCTCAGATGACTGGAAACTAAAAGAATTTGTCACTTAGCAGACTTACCCTTAAAGAATGGCTAAGAGAAGTTCTATCAAAAAATGAATGCTAGAGGAAGGAATCAGGGAGCATCAGTAAAGAAGAAAAATGGAAAGACCAGAAATATGGGCAAATACAATTGACTACACTTATCCTCATGAGTTTTACAAGTATATAATGTTCCTCTTTTGTCCAATATGATGTTTTATCTTGAATCTACTTTTATTAATAATAACATTGTGGTCTGGGTATTCTTTTAATTCATATTTGCCTGGTATATCTTTTGCCATCACTTTGTTTTTAATCTTTCTGTGTTGCTTGGTTTCTGATGTAAAGAACATACTGTTGCATCTTGGGGTTTGTCTTTTGTGGGGGTTTTTTCCATTTGTTTGTTTCTTTTTAATTTAAACTGAAGTTCTCTGCCTTTTGATCAGTAGGTTTGGCCCATTTACATATGTTGTGATAAATGATATAACAGGTCTTATTCTGTGTTTTCCCTTTACCACACTTTCTTGTTTTTTGCTTTCCTCTTGTCCAGTTTTCTATTGAATAATCAATTGTTTTCTTCTGGTTTGAGTGTTATACGTTCTACTTTTATTCTCATGGTACTTGTCCCTAAGTTGTAAAACCCACACCTATGTTTCTTCTCTCCCTATCCATTTATTAAGCTTGTGAATATGTACATCCCCTCTCTAATCAAGACAAGTAACTTACTCTCATTTCTACTTCCCACCCTCTTCCCCACTGGTATCATTAAAATTTTAGTATCCCACTGTTATGTACATGTAGTTGGTGTCACCCTGTCTCACTATCTCTGCTCCTTGATTATTAAGACGATAACAAACTCTTTACTAAAGTATTCTTTTTTTTTTTTTTTTTTTTTTGCGGTACGCGGGCCTCTCACAGTTGTGGCCTCTCCCGCTGCGGAGCACAGGCTCCGGATGCGCAGGCTCAGCGGCCGTGGCTCACGGGCCCAGCCACTCTGCGGCATGTGGGATCTTCCCGGACCGGGGCGCGAACCCGTCTCCCCTGCATCGGCAGGAGGACTCTCAACCACTGCGCCACCAGGGAAGCCCTTTACTAAATTATTCTTATCCTTACTTCCTTTGTATCTTGAAGCATCTCCCTCATTTTTTCTCTTCTTGCTGAAATACTTCCTCCAAGAATATTTCCAAGGTCTTACATGCATAAGAGTATCTATATTTTACCTCATTTACATGATTCTTAAGTAAAATATCAAATTCTAGATTCAAAGTTTTATCTTTTACAATTTGAAGATATCATTACATTTTCTTGTTGCAGTCAGTGCTACTGACAAGTCAGATTTATTTAGTCAATTGTTACTCATTGAGGGGCCACAAAATGCCAGGCACTGCTTTTGACACTTTGGTTTTTGACCCAAGAACTAGACTCAGGCAACTGGAGGCTCCTCACATCCTCCCTGTCCTTGGAATGTACATTCTGCCCACTGTTCCCACAGTAGGAGTTGTTTCAGGGATGCAGCCTTGAGAGAGCAGTGTGTTGTTGAGAACATCTGGACTGAATACGTGATTGAACCCACTTAAGGCCTCTGTGTAAACTTTTAAGACTCTGGTGGTTGGGTGCAGAGATCAACTCGTCTTGTGGCAGGCCCAAGACAAGGCTCGTATCTGAGTTCCCTTATTAATCCTGCCACCTACCAACCTGGATTGTGGTCTGCATCTTTCTTTGGTCTCTCCTTGCCCCCCATATACAAGGGCCACTTTCGAATTTCACCCAGGAAACTCCTGAAGTTGTGAACCAACATTTATGTTGTTAGATTTTATTATAACGTGTAATGTCTTTTCATATATTTCCTGTTTGTCTTTCAATGAGCACTTTCCATCCAAGTTCTTTAACCTTTATTTCTCCATAATTTGTGGTTGTTATTTCTTAAAACATGCTCTCCTGTTTATTCTTTCTTCCCTTCTAGGACTCTCATTATATGAATATCTAGTCAGTTTCGATATTGCTTAACATTCCTTTCACATTTTTCAAGTTTCTATCCCTTCCTGATATCTTATGGCAAAGTAGACTTCCTTGATCCGAGAGTCCAGCTTTCAAATTCACTCTTCAGTTTTACACATTCTGCTAGTCAATAAAAAATTAAATACTACGACAAGTTCTTGCTTAATATTTCTTATGTCCTCCTTTAACTCTTTTAGGATAGCTTTTTAAAAATACATACATTCTAAATGGCCCACTAATTCTGCCTTATCTGTTATAGATCGTTCAAATTATTGTTTTTCTTTTATAGCAATAGAATGCTTCAGATCTTATTTTTTCACTGTGAGTCCACATTCCCCAATCCCAGGATATAAGCTGGTAATGTAGGGACAAAGGGAACCAAAACCCTGGGGTATTTCCTATACCTCCTTCAACTCACTAGGAAGGGAACAAGCTGTGGCTGAATTATATGTATGTATGTGTATGTGGGGAGGGAAAAGGGGGCTTACGGAAATTTGAGTTATTTTCAAAGCAGAGAATCTATGATGTTAAAATTGGGGCAAGACCACTCCCCATTTACCTCCCTCTTCCTACCAGGTGATCTTATCCCACAAGGAACCTCATCGTCCCACCTCTTTTTTGCAATAATCACCTGGCTCACGGTGTGTGTGTTTGTGCATGTATATGTGTGTGAGTGTGTGTATCAGGGTGGGAGAAAGGTGAATAAAAACCTTTGAGGTGGAGCTGCCTGTATCTTGTATTACTATCCACGCCTCTCCCAGACCAGCTCTAAGGTTACCCTGTGTGATGGTGAAAGAGTGGGCAAAGATTTACCTGGGGCAATTTGGGAGTGAACAGAAAGGAGCACCCAAAACAACAGAAAGCACCTCCCTGCAGTCCCCTTGGGCCATCTGGTGCTATCCATTGCTGCTACCATTCCCTCCCCATGTAGACACAAACACACACACACACACACACACACACACACACACCCTGTAGGACCAACTGTAGCCATCTGTCTCCCAGGTCTCCAAACAGTTTTTCAATAGTTTCTCAATCCAACAACCTCCCTCCTTCCAGAGGCATCCAGGTTGGGTTTTGGACAAGGAGCTAGCCACTTACATTAGGATGCTGTGTTAGCTACCTTTTTCTGTATAACAATATTACTACAGACTTAGTGGCTCAAAACAGCATACACTTATTATCTCACGGTATCTGTGGCTAAAGGTCCGGGCACAGCTTAGCTGGGTCCTCTGCAGCCAGCTGTCAAGGTTTCAGCCAGGTCTGGGTTCTCATATGAACTCTACTAGGGATGATCCACTTCCAAGCACCTGGGGGTTGTTGGCAAGGGTTAGGTCCCTACTGGCTGACAATTCCCTGTCATGTGGATTTCCCCAACATTACACTTGCTTCACCAATGCCAGCAAAGAGGATTACCCTAGCAAAACAAGCATTAGAATCATGTCACCTTTGTTATGTTTTATGGGTTAAAAGTGAGTCACAAGTCCTATCCACACTCAGTGGGGGGTGGATTACACACAGGTGTGAATACCAGGAGGCTCAGATGATGAGAACCACATTGGAAAATGAGAACTGGATAAGGGGGTGCCTTCTTGTAGGAACTAAAAATCATCTTTCCCAAAGTTTTTGAAAGCCATTGAAGGGTTAAGTAACATCTTATTCTTGCTTTAGAACGATCACGAGCCAGAACGTGTGACAAACAGATTGGTGGGAAAGCAAACCCGACTTGCAGAAATCAGCTAAGAGACTGGTACTGTAATCCTAGCGAAATGTCGGTGGCTAGAACTAGGGTAATACTGGTGGGAAAAGAGAAAGATGGACAAACTGGAGAATACAAAAAATAGGACTTCGTGATGAACAGATAGCGAGAGTTGAGGATATTCTGCTTCTGGCTTTTGCAAATGGGTTTGTGAGCAGTAATATTATTCACTAAGAAGAAGAGGGACATTTAGACATTTTGAGTTTGGGTGTGTGCAGTAACAGAATTAGAGACGAAACGTGCTCCCTTGAGAGAACACCTCCTTTGATAAATCTAATTTTTATGCTTGCAAATAACCTGTTCCTCAAATTTGTTGAAACTGGTTAAATCTTTTCAACTCCCCTATCTCACACGTGTGTATTTTCAGTATAACAAGTAGCATGCACATCGGTTTGCAAAGTACACCTTTCACATTGATGGCAAAGGATGAGCCTTGGGAGGACAAGAATATGGGGAAAGCCATATACTCTAATATACCTTGCACTGGAGTGACGTGCGTGGGTAGCTTCAGCAGCACCAAGTACAGACACAGCATCTGACCGGCAACAACGCAGCTCTGTGGTTCACGCTCTCGCGTGTCCGCGGGATCCCGCACGAGCTAAGCGACCGCTACTCTCGCGAGAGGTAGGGAGACCGCAGCTGCTTGGATTCCCCAAACCGCGCTACGAGAGCTCCCACCTGCTGAGGAGCGGAGTCCGGCCACTCCCGCGGGCTTCTGGGAATCGTAGTTCCGGGGCCGGACGAGGCCCGCCAGCCTTGCCCTGTGCTTTTGCGCATGCGCGGCCCCGCTGGCCAGAGAAGTTCGTAGCCTTTGTGAGGCCCGGTGTGGGAGGTGAGTTGTTGCTCAGGTGCGGCTCTCCTTGCTCGGCCTCGGCGGTGCCCCCGGGACATTAGTCTGCGCCGAGCCGGGTGGAGTGAGCGCTGGAGAAAGGGGCGTCGAGGGCAGGCACGAGCCCCATCCCCGAAGCCCCGGGGCGCGGGGTGGGCGGGGGCTTGGTCTGCGCGGCGGCCCCTTGGCTGCGGCCCCGGCGCCTTTCCTCCGGCCGCTCGGCCCCCGCGCAGCTCCGAGCGGCAGCGCCAGGCGCGAGCGCCCAGCTTCAGGGATGCTGTCCCGGCTTTCCAGGTGCCAGCCTCGAGGGCCAAGCCGGTTCGGGACGGAGCGAAGCCTTTCGGAGGAGCCCCCCGAGGGGAGGCGGGAAGGAGGACCACGAGGCCTCGGGGCTTCCCGCTCCTCCGCGCGGAGAGGGCTGCGCTGGGGGGAGAGCTGAACCTTCGCGGCCGGGAGGTGGTGACCATGGAGACAGATATGGCCGAAATGCCTGGGAAGAGCGGTGAGGGGGGCCGGTGTTGAACTTGTGCTGGGGGCCGGGCCGAATTCTTCCTCCTGAACGGGAGTCGCTGCTGTCCGGCTCCTTTGTCTGGGGATGGAAGGGCTCTTTGGGTGAGAGTGGAGGGCTTGCTGTGGGATCCCAGCTGGGTGCACAGCGGACCCTCCAAAGACACCCCCAAAATGTGAGCGAAATGTCAGCTTCTGAGGCTTGAGCATAGCCTCGTACTTTGTCTCACACCTTCTTCCTCCTGGGGGATTATACCATCCTAGCCTCATCAGTGGGTCTGACAGTTTAGCTTTTTTTGGTTGGCAAAAGTATTTTCCACTCCTGTTCCTCCACTTTGGACGAAAACCCTTTGGTTTCAGTAGAGCAGATACTTTTGCTTAATAGAGGAGGCACCAGGCAGAGGAGTCAGTGACTGGCTTCCAGTTCTCCTAGAAGTTTGGTCTGTGGCCTCTTATATCAGAATCCACACCCCGCCCCTACCTGTGCTTGTTGGATTTCTAGATTGTACCCCAGTCTCAACTAGTGATAATTATTTAGAGATGGGATCCAGCAAGCTACATTTGGACTAAGCTTGCAGGGTGATTTTTCAGAACCGTTGAGCCTCTGTTCCCCATATTAATTTAATGTAGATTAAGCTCAGAGAAAAACTTATTTTAATTTCCAGATCAGAGAGTGCCGTCTTCCAGGACGTCGTTGTTTCAGGCTCCCTTCAGTTGCAGTGTTTGTAGGGACAACCAGGAGTACGGTGGTGGGAAATTTTTTTTTTAATATTTATTTATTTATTTGGTTGCGGCAGGTAGCCTCCTTAGTTGTGGCTCCAGGGCTCCTTAGTTGTGGCATGCAAACTCTTAGTTGCGGCATGCATGTGGCGTCTAGTTCCCTGACCAGGGATGAAACCGGGGCCCCCTGCATTGGGAGCACGGAGTCTTATCCACTGGGCCACCAGGGAAGTCCCGAGAATTTTAAGCTCATAAATCTGAGTCACAAGATAGATCTAGGCCCTATCATGACTGCTTTCTTGCCCTTAGCTCTGTCTTCCCAGGATTCTCCCTTTTCCCAAGAAAAGAGCACAGAAGAGGGAGAAGTGGCAGCTTTGCGCCTCACAGCCAGATCACAGGTGAGTGAGTCTCTGCTGGTTATTGAAATTCCACCTTATTTCTCGGAGTGCAGACGCACTCCCTTCTTTTTGATGTGGAGCTTCTGTGTCCACTAGAGCTGAATTCTAATTCTAAGAGACAACTCGAGTGACTAAAGGGCTCAGTGGAAAATGTTTTCTGCTTCTTCGTGGTATCTTGTCCGCCTAGTATTTATTATCACTCAGAAGGCGTGGAAGGAGCATTGCTCTTCTTTAGCCCATTAGCTAATTTCTATGCTTGTTATTTGGGAAACGATTTTAAAAGACAATGTGGTGCATACCTCTTAAAATGTATGTTTCACTAGGGGAAACAACATACACATGACTGTTAAGTAGGAATTTAAGAAAACACCTGAAGTGCTGGAGTGAATTATGAACATAGTGAGTACTCAAATAGTTCAAAGGAATGCTGGAAAAGGAAGCCTATAGAAGATTTAAAGAGTTAGAATCCAGCCCAGCAAGATGATGAATGTGGATGTATTTTAGAGGTGAACTGTTACCAAGTTACAACTCAGTTTCCAAACTCTCACTTCCCCAAGGGCAAATACTAAGAATTGCTGAATTTAAGCGGTAGTTGTATATGGGTGATTAGTGTGTTAGTCTCTCAACTTTTTGTATGTCTGAACATCTTTCTTAAACGAAGTTGAGCGGGAGTGTGTGTGTCATACCACATGGTGTGTGTCATACCACACTGTGTGTGTCATACCACAATGCAAAGATTCCTCCACTAGCCTCTCTTTTTGCTACTTTAATCCAAAGTGTGAAAGTGGACATTGCACATTGCTGCCGTTTGTCAACGTGATTTCCCAGGATCCTTGTATACTTGTTTGCCTCCATTGGTTTCTTAAATACCTTACGTGAATATTGAAGACTTTATTAGTCAAGAAGCTTTAAGTTGCACCTGATGAAAACTCGATTCAAACTGGCTTAAGCAAAAAGAGGTATTTATTGACTATTATAAGTGAAAAATCCAGGTCTGGCTAAAATTGAGTTCAGGCAGTGACATTAGAATCTATTTTCTCCATTTCAGTGACCTTTTCTTTTCTTTCTGTGTGTTTTGCAGTCAAGCAGGCTTTTCTTCTCGTGCAGGGTAGCCCCTAACAAATTTAGGCCTACATCTTGCCACGTTGAAGATCATTGAAAAGGGGCATCTTCCCTTCTGGTCGTTCCAGAAGAAGGACTGAGGTTAACTCTATAATGGGTATTAGGCCCATTGTTGGACCATTATTGGCAAATCTGAGTGTGATGATCAGACTAGAAAATATACCTGTACATACACATACAAACACACATCCCACCCATGGGTCAGAGATGGAGTTGTACTACCTGAACTGCATGGACTAAAAGTGGTCAGGCATAGCAGCCGGAGGAAAGTCAGAGTACAGATACCAAAAAAAGGGTGAATGCTTTATACATTTCAGCACATTAATATTAGATTCAAGACTGCTTGTATAGTAGCTTCAGAATTGATTAAACCTTTTATGGAAAGTTTTAAAACTATCCTTTTTGCATTGCATTGGATTTTGTTTGATGCTAATACTGCAACTGTCTTTCTTATTAGAATTTGCCTGGGCTGTTTATCTTTTACTTATTAGACTTTTTTAATAATTAGAGTTTTAATTTTTGCTCATGGTAACCAGGTGAACGGTACAGACGTATATAAATATTAAAGCATATTACCCGTCCTTACTTTCCCAAGTTCAGTCCACCACCTCTCCCTACTGAGGATAACAGTTTGGTGTATATTTTTCCATATGTTTTTGTTGAGCTTGAAGTACTGTATTCAAATATGTAGTATACTATATTTCCTTCCATCCCCCCCTCCATCCCCAACTTTGGGGTTTTGTCTGGATCTCTTTTCTGTAAAGAGGATATGGCTATTTTAAGAAACCTTTTTATAAGAGAAATTAATTTATTCGTATTATTATGATTACTTGTATGTTTCACATTTTTCTTGCTATGTGATTTTTATAATTCTGTTTACTATGCTTTGTTCTTTTGTATTTTTTTGTGCCTTTTGTGCTGTAGTTCGCATTTTTGTTATTCTGATTTTTTTTTTTTCTTTTATGGTTTGGAAGTTAATTTCCACTGTCAGTTTAGCTATAGATATGCAGATTGTAGGATCAAAGTTATTTTTTCTCACAGTATCTTGTCTATTTAGTAGCTGCTTAATGATTTTTACATTTTATTTTCCAAGGATGATTCTTCTATTTTTTAAGTCTCAGATTATTTCCATTTTGAGGAACTTTATTTTGAAATAATTTGAGACTTATAGAAATTTAGCAAGTGGTAGAAAGATTTCTCATATGCTCTCCTTTCAGATTCTCCAAAATTTAGCATTTCACCTCACTTTTATTATTCTTTTTCCAAAATCAGGAAGTTAACATTGGTATAGTACTATAACCTACTGCTCTTATTCAGATTTCCCAGCTGTCTTATTTTTCTTGTTTTTCTTCCCCTTAATTTCTACTTTTATCCTGTAATTCCTTCTGTTTTCCCTAATTTGTTGTTGGGTTCTGTCTCTAATTTGATTTGTATGCTTTGTTCATTTAATTACATTGATTTTCTTTTAATGAAATTGAAGTGTTTCCTCTGAGTACAATTTTAGCCTTATGGCATTGATTTTTGCGTTTTATTTCATTATTATTTTGAAATTTTGATACGTTTTTTCAGTTATCAGTTATTGCTCTTTTCTGTTTTGGAATTTATTAACATTTACTTTGTTACTTTTGCAAGTGCTTCATGAACATTTAAATAGAAGGTGTTCTCTATCCAGTTATAGCATTTGGTATATATTTATTTCAGTAACCTGGAATATTATTCCCATTCTCTATGTCTTTACTTAAAGAGACATGTTCAGTACTGGTATGTGTCTATCTCCATACAGTTTTTGTATTTTATGTCTTGTATAAATAACCCTATGGTGTTTACCCATAAACATTTATATGTGATATCTGTACCCTTAATGAATTTGTTGCTGTCATTTTCCAATTTAATGCATCTTGCCTTGAATTGATTCCGTGCTTCACTGGATTTGGTGCCAGTCTGTTCATTCCATGGTGAGGTCTCACAAGGAGAATTATACAGACACATGCCTTTTTTTCTCTGCCTATATTTTGTTTACTTTGCCAGACTACATTGTTGATTCATTGTTGATTCATGTTTTAACTCGTTCTTCCCCAGAAAAATTAGTCTGTCAGTGGAGAAACCGTGGTCTTGTTTCGTTTGGTTCTCATGTTGAATCTTGGACAGTGTGCCTGGCACATAATTGATACCCAGTGACTTTCCATGGAATGTCCAGGACACATGAGAATGCTTGTCATTTTTCACAGTGATTTCCCCCGTTGAATACATCTACGCATCTACTCCAGGGCCAACAGAAACTGGGGCATGAAAGGGAGGCTGTGGAGTGACAGATGGTGAACAAAAGTATGTTTTGTGTCTTAGGCATCAGTGACATTCAAGGATGTGGCCATGGACTTTACCCCAGAGGAGTGGGGGAGGCTGGATCCTGCACAGAGGGACGTGATGCTGGAGAACTACAGGAACCTCGTCTCACTCTGTAAGGATGGGCTCCTGCCATGACTCAGGCTCCTGCTTATGGGGACATCATTACCTTATTGACAATGAAGTAGCATAACAAAGCCAGTAATCGTAAAATAGTGATTCCTTTGGGCCTAGAGAAAATCTGTTTCTGCTCTGGGTTCTTGGTGAAATGTCTAGGCTTGTTTTGTATCTGGAGTCTTTGGATTCAAGTGACGGAAACCAAATTCACACTAGCTTAAAAGGGAATCAGATATATTGTCAGGAATTTCTTTTATTTACTTATTTTTTAATTACGTGGTATAGCTTGTCCTGATCTCCCTGTGTGGCACAGGTGGCCATTGGCCGCTCTAGGGTTACATTATTCTTCCAGTTAGAGAGCTAAGGAAAAAAAGAAGGCTTCTATCCTGGGAGTTTCAGCAGATAGGGTCACATGTCCATCAGTGAAGCAGTAACTCGAGCCAGGGAGATAGGGTATGCTCTGACCAGTTTGGATACTGTGCCCGCCTCTGGGCGGGGGGAGGTATTTGCATGTGTACACATGTAGACACATGCATGTACACGTATGTGTTCGTATCAGTGGTGGAAGGAACTATGTTAGCTCCTCCCAAACCTCGTATAATAAATTCCCTAAGAAAGGTTCTAGTAGCTGAAGAAGGAAGAAAGGAAAAACATCAGAAGACAGCTAGTCACAGAGTCACAGGCTTGTGGTGCTGCCACTGGGGTCCCACTTCACCCAACTCCTTCCCTGAGCTGAGGACGGGTCTGCAGTATCTCCCCAGAACTCCCACAGTAAACAAGACAAATTCTCTTCTATTTTTTTACAGGCTAAATATTTGTCTTTTCAAATGCATGTAACTCTTTATGAGGCCCAGGCTCTTGCTGCACCTGTTTTAAGGTTCATTTTGAGGCCCCCCGCACCCTTATTCCAAAACTTCCTATGATGTCCTGTCTTTTTTGTGGATCCAGGGATTGGGACCGTGCTCTGGAATAGAGCTTTGTGCCCATCACAAAGAGTTAAGTCCCTTTTCTTTTTTTTCTTTCTTTCTTTCTTTTTTTTCTTTTTCAATGAGCAGGGCTTCCAGTTTCCAAACCTGAGAACCACAATTTGGAGAATGGAAAAGAACCATTGATGCTTGAGAGAAAAGCCCCCAAAAGCAGCTGTTCAGGTGAGTCAGATAGACGGGAATCTTCGGAAAGAATAACCCCACAAGACAGTAAAGAAGTGGCACTCTTCAGTGCTTAAGAAAGAATATAGAAGTGCCAACATGCTTTTAGTTTTTAAATATCTTATTTTAAATTATATTGCATTTTGAATACATACAAAGTCAAGGAAATAAAATAACACTGAGATCAAACACATGCTCACATTTGCTTCATTTGCCTTTTTTCTTTTCCTTTTTGTAATGTAAAATAGATTAAAATGTCATAACTGTACAGTTTTATGAATCTTCCCAAATTGAACACATTCATGTAGCTAGCATCCACATCAGGAAACAACCTTACTAATAAAAAAAATTAAAAAAACACAAACAAAATATAATTAATATACTTTCCAGATAATTGGCTATTCTGATACTACACCAAAGTTGGGCGAGTTGTGGTTTCTTAAAGGTTAGGTGCAAGGTGCATCTGAAACCATATCCATGAATTTTTCCTACTCTTAAAATCTATTGATCTTTTGGGAAATATTGGTTCACTGAGTTATGCATATCTTCCAAATATTGACACAATACATTATGCGATATTTTAAAAACCACAATTTTCAGTGTCACCCCTGACCTTACCAGAAAAGTCTTTAAGTATTAGGAAGCTATCAAGCTCTCAGTGGTAGATAAAAGTTTTCCAAAATTCTAATTTCTGCCCAAAAGCTCACATTTTATCAAATACTGTCAATTGTTTTCCTTGAAGTGACAGGCTCGTTTTTTTTTTCAGTTTTGAGGAAATATCTGCCAAATACCCAACATGGATAACATAGTTTGTCAGTAATTCTTTCAAGTAAAAGTGATGGTCCATGAAAAAAAAAAAAAAAGGCCAGTTCAGCTCTCAAACAGTCTCATGAGTGGTTTTCCTCAAGGCAAGCATCATACTTTGATATGAGCAGACTTGCATTATGAATATTTCCTATTTCATCATCCAGAATATTAAGAAGGCATGTAGTCAAGGTTTAATAAATAAAATTAATTTATTAAGTTAATAATGATTCCTGTTGTTTCCTCAGAAATTTTTACGTGAAACTGGCTTTTTTTTTTTTTTTTTTTTTAACTGAGAGTACATGGTGGGGAAAAATACAACAACTACTAGTACATTTGGTGTCTTGTCCTGATTTGTGCATAAGTTGTGGGCAGTTTTACCACCATCACTTTTGCAACATCAATGCAAATGTCTAGACAATGAAAAAGGCAAATAAGATGTAAGCATTATTCTGAAAATAGTTTTGAACCTACAGACTCCCAGGAGTCCTCAGACCACACTTTGAGGTCACAGCCTCTACATACCTACACTATCCTTGTATCAATTTATGTTTTACTGATTTAACAAACACTTATGTAGCACCGATGCTGTGTCAGAGTTTTAAGTGTTTTATAAATATTTTCATTATGTGTTCCTTAAGGTAGGTGTTGTTTTTATTCCTCATGAGGTAGGTACCGTTATTGCCCCATCTTACAGATAAGGAAACTGAAGTAGAAACGTAAAAAAACATGCCCCAGGTCACACAGCTAGTAAATGGCAGAGCTGGGATTAAATTCATGCATTCTGATTTCAGAGTCCATTGCTCTCAACCACTGTACTCTTCCTAAATGTCCCCTCTCACCTTGGGGCTTCTGTACATGTCATTCCCTCTACCTGGAACACTCACCCCCGTTCTTCTCTACCTGTTACCTGGAACACTCACCCCCGTGCTTCTGTACCTGTTACCGGGAACACTCACCCTGTGCTGCTGTACCTGTTACCTGGAACACTCACCTGAGCCCCAAACCCAATTCAATTTCAGCTCAGTCATTTACCTTCTCAGGGAGGCCTCTCCTCATCCCCCTGGGTTCCCCTTATCATCCTTCACAGCATCATTTGCCTTTTATTTCTTAGTACTTACTGCAGGTGCATTTTTATATGTATTTGTAGATGTTAGACTAAATTTTCTCTCCCTTCATGTACATATGGACTGTGTGTTTTTCCCCAGAGCCTAGCGTATGGTAGACATCCAATAGGTAATCGTTGAATAAATGGATAGAAGAATACATAGATGAAGGAACAGAATTCACTTGGCTGTGTGGAGTGAGGGGCAGATCTAACTTAACTGTCTTTTGAATGTTTAATCACTCACAGGACCATTTGTTGTAAAAACAAATTATCTTTAGTTCACTGACTGAAATACTACCTTTGTATTGTCCTTAATTCCTATATTTACTTGACTTCTGAAATTGCCCTTTTGTTTCATTGGTCTATTTACTTATTCCTTTGAACGAAACTCTTTATTTTAGCTTTATAGTTTCATATTGAATATAAAAATTCTAATAGATTTATAGTAGATATATTCAGAGAGGTTGGCTTCCATCCTTGCTCTCTCTATTCTGGTGTTCTCTCTGTAGGCAATCATTTTTATTAGTATTTCATTTATCTGTTCTTAGTTTTGGAAAATATGACCAAATATGTCTATATATTTGTATCTCCCCTTTTTTCTCCTACACAAAAAGTAGCAGACCATACACACTCCTTCACAGCTTGCTGGGTTTTTTAAGTTTAATGTATCCTGAAGATCACTTCGTAGCAATATGTAGAGATCATTCTCATATTATTTTAAGTTGCACATACTTCATTGTATGTGTACACCATAGTTTAATCAGTTCTTTATAGTATTAAAATATTACTGTATTTTAATATTTGAGATGTTACCAGTCTTTTGCTACCTCAATTAGTGTTGTAATGATTAGCCTTGTTCAGATATAATTTAATGTATCTGCCCTTATATCTTTGGGAGATCACTGATTTTTCAACAGGGACATATTATAAAAGAATTCTTAGGGAAGATTTTAAACTGGAAATGGAATGCGTATTAGGATGTGAGTAGGGTTGGGTAACTGAAAATTTAGAAGTCATCACTGTGCCCTGCACTAAGGTGGTAACTGCCTGGAAGTTTATGACAGCACTTGATATTCTATACAGGTTGTTCCTCCCCTTTCCTGATCTGGGATGCTCATTTCCTGCTCATCTGGTGAAATGGTGCTTCATCTGCATCCCTCCTCCTGTCTTTCTGGTCATCTTTCCCCCATTCTGATTCCTGGGTAGGGTCTGCTGATTTTCTCTGCATCTACTGTGCATTTGTTTCCCTCCATTTGCTTCTCTTTGCAAGTCATCTTCTAAGAGTCAGATCCACTTATTCGTTGAAGCCATGCTCTTCACCTTCATTAACTCTTACCCGTTACAGACCTGCCTTTTTGTTGAACTCAGAAAACAAAGGAAATTTGCATTTCCAATTTGTTTCAGACTCAGAGACTAGACCCGGGAGCAAAGATTCAACTTCAGTGCAAGATTTTTCCAAAGAAGAATCGTGCCAGGTTGCAGTCATAGACAGGCTGACAAGGAATGGTGTCTATGACTCCAACTTGGAAACAACTCTCTCATGTGAAAATCGGTTAGAGAATCAGCAAGGAAATCAGGAGAGATGCTTAAGAGAAATGTTCACCCACATGAATTCACTCCCGGAAGAGAGAGCTCGTGAGCATGGTGTTTACTGGAAAAACTTGAACCAGAAGTCAGTACTTCTCACTCAAGACAGAGTTCCCAAAGGATCCTGTGCCTTCCATACCCTTGAAAAAAGATTGAAACAGAAATCAACCTTAATGAAAAAGCAGAGGACCTACAAAGAGAAGAAACCTCATAAATGTAATGACTGTGGTGAGCTCTTCACTTACCATTCAGTGCTCATTCGACACCAGAGAGTCCATACCGGGGAAAAACCCTACAGCTGCACCGAGTGTGGGAAGTCTTTCAGCCACAGGGCCAACTTAACTAAACATCAGAGAACTCACACTAGAATTCTCTTCGAGTGCAGCGAATGCAAGAAGGCCTTCACAGAAAGCGCATCCCTTGCAATACATCAGAGGATTCACATTGGAGAGAGACCGTATGAGTGCAGTGAGTGTGGGAAAGGCTTTAATCGAAGCACACACCTCGTGCAGCACCAGCTGATCCACACAGGGGTGAAACCTTATGAATGCAACGAGTGTGATAAAGCCTTCATTCATTCTTCAGCACTCATTAAACATCAAAGAACTCACACTGGAGAGAAACCCTATAAATGTCAGGAATGTGGGAAAGCCTTTAGCCACTGCTCATCCCTTACCAAACATCAGAGGGTTCATACCGGAGAAAAACCCTATGAATGTAGTGAATGTGGAAAAACCTTCAGTCAGAGCACACATCTTGTTCAGCATCAGAGAATTCACACCGGAGAGAAACCCTACGAGTGTAATGAATGTGGGAAAACCTTCAGCCGGAGCTCAAATTTTGCTAAACATCAAAGAATTCATATTGGGAAGAAACCATACAAATGTAACGAATGCGGAAAAGCCTTCATTCATTCATCAGCCCTTATTCAACACCAGAGAACTCATACTGGGGAGAAACCATATAGGTGTAACGAATGTGGAAAAAGCTTTAAGTGCAGTTCATCCCTCATCAGACATCAAAGGATTCACACGGAAGAGCAGCCCTGAAAAATGACTGAATGTGAAGAAATGTGAGTTGGTTTTATCGCTGTGTTAAATACCTGAGCATTTTGTGTGGAAGACACATAAACTGCTGTCTGAGGACCAGTTCTGTGTGTATCTAACTCTACTTACATAATACATAGCTTTGAGGCATAAACAGAATGTTCCTTATATCCATTGATTTGATCATTCTGAATGCTTCCAGCCAGGAATCTCATAGGTTGATCCCTAACCCACCCCCCTTGCCCCCCAATACCCTTTTGTGGAAATTCAGAAAATCCTTGGGAGTGGGTAGCAATGCAATCAATGTGAAATCCAGTTCCCCCCTCTTTGTCACATCAAAGCCTGTTATAGCATCTCACTTTGTAAGGACATTCTTATCTGGTAGGTGAGGCAGAGGGCTCATATTCTCATCATTGGGAAGACACAGAGCTATTCCTTTTTGAATCCAAAGTGGAGACCCAGATATACAGAGAATGTCATTTCTTTTACATTAACTATAAAAACTTAAAGGTTAAGAGCTGAAATGTGCTTTGGATTTCCTCCCAACCCCAAAGGCTACTATCTCATTTGATGAATATAAGAGGTCTAAATTATGCTCACGTGGGTTACGCTGAGATTTAGATGATTATTATTCCCCCGCTGGGTACATCTTCACTTTACACTTCCTTGGAAGTTACCCTGAGGTAGAGAAAGAGTCAGAACCTTAACTGTAGTTTTTGATCAAGTCCCTGTTTTCTTATCCTTGGCACTGAATGAATCCTTGGTTTTCTGTAATCACAGTATTAGAGAGATTTCATTTCTTTACCTTATTCTGCTCTCTGTAAAGTATGTTTTGTCACTTGGAGAGAAAGCCCCTGGGATGTGCAGAGTGAAAAGTTGATGGGTTCCATGTGTGGTTACCTATAGGGTCTCGGACAAGAAGAAGAACTGAAGCAGCTTTGAGGCACAAACACCATGTCACATACGGAAGAGAGTCACAGGACAGTGACTTCAGGAGGACAAGCGGCTTCTCCCCCTACCCCGCACCCCGGGAAGAAGTTGTCGTTTCTCAGGCCTCACGTTTACCCACATTTTTTTGTTGTCCTCCTGTATGTTGGTTGGTCTTTGCTGTATCCCCGGGCCCCAAGGAAGGTAGAAAAGGCTTGAAGCCACAGTGATCGATTGACATAAGTTACATGGGTGACCAAAGAACCGTGTGATGGGATTGGAAACAAAAGCAAAAGTTCAAATAAAAATTTAGCAAAACACTATACAAATGTCAGTTTTTATTGTTGCTTTGTTATACGGTGTGAAAAGATTATAGAAAAGATAGAGAGGGAAAGATTAGTTACAGGTTTCTTTCTCCCCTCCTAAATCCTATCCTTGGACATTCAGCAATCAGCCCGCACTCTTCCCCCTACACATTATCCCAGTTACTTCTTATAATTTTTATAGTTTCCTCTGTAGGCCTTAGTTCTATTACTGAGGAAAAGAAGAGGAATAGAGTTTTAAAAAGTGGTGGTAAAAGAGGTCGAAGTCAAGGTCAAGTCTAATCCAGCAACGATGGAAATCAAAACAATAGGAAATGGGACGGGAAGGACTGGGAAGAAAGAGGCTTTGAAAAGAATTTTTAAAAAACAAGAATACATTGAAAGGGGCCGAGGTCTGAGAGGTGAGGGTCGGAGAATGGCTGACACAGGACAAAATAAACAAAATAGAGCTCAGCCCTCTCATCACCTCGATATTCAGATTAACGGTCTGAGGTGGAAGTTGACAAGCTATGGCCTGGACCCACTACCTAGTTCTGTAAATAATGTTTAATTGAAACTGGGCTTCACTCATCATTTACATGTGTTTGGCTGTTTTTGTGCTAAAACAGCAGAGTTGAATAGTTCGAGCAGAGATTACATGTCCCGGAAAATATTTGCTGTTTCTCAACAGGCCAAATGCTTGAGTGAGAAGAAATTCATCTGGGGGCCAATATTTGACTAACCCAAAATCAATGGGTTTGAATTCTGCCACCTCCACTTGGCAATTCTGTGACTTTGGAAAGCTACTTACTGTTTCTGAGCCCCAGTTTGCTTATCTGTAAAATGGGGACAGATCAACCCTCTCTCAAGGCTGTTGTGAGGATAAGACAATGAATGTAAAGAACCTGGCACATAGTTGTATTGAGAGACCTCCTCCGCCTCTCTCATTCGCTTTCTCTCTGTCGTTAGTTTCCAGGAGCCCTCACGTACGCTAAAATCCACAGATGCTCAAGTCCCTTATATTAAATGGTGTAGTACAGTCGGCCCTCCATATCTGTGGCTTTTGCATCCTCAGATTCAACCAACCATGGATGGAAGTTTGGATCCACTGTTGGTTGAATCTGCTGATGCAAAACCCTCGAATACGGAGGGCCGACAGTATTGAAGAAATCCCCGTAAGTGGACCTGAGTAGTTCAAACCCATGCAGTTGGAGGATCCACTGTTACATATATTTTAATGAAGTGGTGAGTCTGTTTTAGGCTACCTGTAACAAAATATCATTGACTAAGTGGCTTATTTATAAACAACCTTCTCACAGTTCCAGACACTGGGAAGTCGAGGATCAAGGCCCTGGCAGATTCAGTGTCTGGTGAGGCCTCCTCCCCAGTTCTCAGATGGCTATCTTTTCACTGTGTCCTATCATGGTGGAAGGGCAGGGGAGCCCTCTGGGGCCTCTTTCATGAGGGCGCTAGTCCCATTCATGGGGGCTCTACCCTCATGACCTCATCACTTCCCAAAGGTCCTGCCTCCAAATACCACCACTTCGGGGATTGGGGTTCCACAGGAATTTGGGGGGGACACAAAGCATTCTGTCTATAGCAAGTGACTAAGCATCAATCAGAAATGACTTAAGAATGAGTGAGTCTTCCACACCTTTACTTACTGATCTAGAGCCGACCATCCTGCTGCCTGGCGTATCGTAGAGAAGGGCTTCACTTCTTTCTGCTGTTGCTTCCATCTGGTGCAGCTCCCTGCACAGCCTCCTGGAGACCTCGTGGAATCTGCCTTTTTTCCTTCTAATTATCACTTAACCAGGAGCCACACCATGGTTCCAGAGACTCAAGTATTGTCATTTAATTAGTGTCAAAGGACTTATTCTAAGCTAGTTTTACTGAGAGCTGTGGCCCTTTGCGTTTCAGTATTTGTTCCTTTTATGCTTGGAGTTCAATCAGTTCTGACTGTGTATTTGTGCTCCCACAGGAATCTTGGAAGTTTTAGTGTTCTGCTTTTCAAATGTTTTTGGTTACGTGTAAACAAAATTTGATTGTTCTTATTGGCCCACTGTCAATAAAGATGTCATTTATATATTTGTTGTCAGAAACTTCTATAACTTGCTTTTAAATTCTCACTTAAGCATATTTTAAGAGGCAAAGAAAAACCAACTATAAAATATCTCCACATCATTCAGGAAACTGATCTCATTTCTAATTGTTCATCTTGGCTTCACAACCTCTGTAGACATGAGCTGGGGGATCACAACCCATGTATCTGCAAGAAGGTGAGAGAGCCAAGGAAGGTCGTTCCTACCAAATGATGCTTGAAGTCCTCAGGCCAAGCACACCCCTTACTTAGGCATACTGGGGAGACAAGGGAGGGGAGAACTTCATGTGAAAAGTACAGTTAAAACTAGGCCAAATATGCTAAAAAACTGATTTAAGGTAAACTTTGAATTACTTTTGGCTTCATCACCCAAGAGTATAAAAACGATAGTATAAGAATATGTTATTCAAACTAGTTGGCAATTAATTAGTTCAATTACCTATTTTAACTCTCTCAAAATTTTTAATTTTATTAAATGAGTTCTCACTTTTTAAAAATTATTACAACAGGATTCAGGTTGGAAGTTCTTTGTCCCTTTCTCCCTTTCCTTACCTAATTCTTTTTGAGGTCCCACCTGGGCTGTCCCTCACCATAGGTTTTATGGTGACAAGGGGGAAGGGTATTCCCCTGTGGTAATATATAAAATGTGGCTTTTGTGGATTACCTTGCAGTTCCAAATAAGGCCCTCAAAAAATTAGATGTTTTTTCCTGCATTGTTGTTCTTTACATTTTTCACGGTGTAACCTGTTATTTTTGAACTGTGTTTGTCCATAAACCAGATAATCTGTCCCTAGATTGAGTTTACTATACATAAAATGTGCACAGAGATAGAGGTAAACGGTCTTTGATCCAGCAGTGCCTGAGTCTCTGGTATCACCCCTTAGAGTCTCCAGATACATGAACTTTTCGAACAACTCAACAGGGTTGAAGAGCTTGGCTTTTTATTTCCAGAGATCTTATTTCAGAGGACTTCATGTGCACATAAGCATCAATATCAAAAATCTTTCATGCCCCCCAAAAGAAAAGGACAGATTTGGGTGAGTTCTAGCTCCTTTATTAGTTTCTAAGTCCTTAGTTCCATCTCCTTTTACATTTAGAGCCATGGATGTGTAACTGCTCAGTTCCAGTCCCATTTCATCACCTGTGAGAGATATAATTGGAAATGGGGGAGGGAAATCTTCTGAGGTTTACCTGATTAGGGGGTGGTGGAGAATTTGCCCATATCTATTCCCATATATTCTAAAGTAGGAGGAATCCTAAGAAGGCATAGACACATGAGGAAAAGGAGGTGGTGTGTGATAATCCCCCTGCCCCACACAGTGAGATCAGAGAAAGATCTCCCAGACTTTCTCCATCACTTAACTAGATTGTAAAGTTAGCAAACTTGCTTTTTAGTGATGTGTAAATTTGAACATCTGCAATCACCATGACCAAGCTATTTTATTTGTAGGTCTATACTTACCTAAAATGTCTATGCATATATACCAAAAGAAACCATCAAGAATGTTCATAGTTGCTTTATTGCTAATAACCCCAAACTGGAAACAAACCAAATGTCCATCAACAGCAAAATTGATAAACGTGAGGTAGTCATTCAAAGCACACACAGAGCACCGAAACGGAAAGAATCTCTCCATGAAACCACACAGATTAATGTCACGAATATAATGCTGAGCAAAAGAAGCCAGACACAGGATAATTCGTACTGTTTGGATCTAAGTACACACATTTATAACACAGGTGATGCTGACGTGTGGTGTTAAAAACTAGATGATCGTTAGCTTTAGCAGGATAGAATGGGTAGTGATTGGGAAGGTCGAGGAGAGGGGCCTCTGAGTTGGTAGTTTTATTCTATTTCATTGTCTTAAACTGTGTTGTAGTTACAAGGGTGTCTTTGCTTCTTGATATAAGCCATTGAGTCGTAGAGTTACGATTTCTGTGCTTATTGGTGTGTATGTTATAAATACTTCACTAATGCATTTGAATCCATTATTGTAATAAGGACAAATAACATAAAGTATAATAAGACTTTGCAATCTTATTTTCATTTCATGAAAACTGGTCACCAGAGGACTCCAAGCTTAAGTGTTGCAACTATAGAGCTTACGTTTATATATACATATATAAATAAATATATATATATAATGTACATAAATATATATATTTAAAGATCCACAACTGTTTGATTTAATGTCATTTGAGTGTAGAAAATCACAGTTATACTTACAGTTTGCTAAATCTATAATCTTTTAGCTGAAAGTTAGCTGGTTAGCCACACCCATCAATGAAACTGCTTTCGCAGAAGAATCCAACCTGTGACAATTGATAGGAACTTTAGAAGTCACTTTTTTTTTTAATTTTTTAAAATTGAAGTACAGTTGATTTACAACGTTGTATTAACTTCTGCTGTACAACCAAGTGATTCAGTTATACATACATATATACTCTTTTTCATATTCTTTTCCATTATGGTTTATCACGGGATATTGAATATAGTTCCCTGTGCTGTACAGGAGCACCTTGTTGTTGATCCATTCTTGATTGTCTATAAAACATGAGATTTCTTAGAACGCAGGCCATCAAACTCTCATTTCAGGTTTTTCCTTCATAGCTTCCTGTGATCCTGGTATCAGAAAAGATTTCTATGTCTCAGTATTTCACAGACAGAGGGAATAACATGACTGTCTTAGTCACCACTGTGCCCATCAAGACCAGGCACATGATTCCCAGGATCTGGGCAATGACTCTTCCAGAGGTAATGGGAAATTTGCTATCAGCCAGAAAGCCATGGACCCTCTCCTGGGGAGGCCTGGCTACTGTATCAAAGGAGACCTGCTCTGGGAATTGTGGGGGCTGGGTACACAGTCTCTGCGAAGCTGTTTCCACGTCTGATGCTTGAAACCCACAGCCAGTAAACAAGGGAAGATCACGAACAGGCTGGGAGCCTGTGAGCAGGAGCTGGAACTTCATAAGGACAGAATGAAACCTGTGTCTCTTCTTGCTGCCTCTGACTTTGTGATCAGGGTGTCCTGCAGAAGCCAGGAGCCTACATCACAGAGCTAAACACATACGTGTAACCCAGGAGTCAGAGAAACTGAGGGAAAAATCCAGGGGAAGGCAGAGCAGCTGAAGGTCCAGCTGCTGCTTATCTGTCTTAAACTGGATTTTTGTGTGTGTGTTTATCCTGCTTGGCATTTTCTTAGCCTCTTGAATTTGCAGACTTATGTCTTCTGCCAAATTTGGGGACACTTTGAGTATTTCGTTATGATATTCTGGATTTTTATTTAAGTGTTGTGTTTCAGTAGGCCTCCTCTGACACCACTCTGGTGGGCTAAGGAAGGTCACCACCACCTGGTTATTGTTTGGTGGGGATGGAAGTCTAAGGGACTCAGTCTCTATTAACAGCCCTGGGGAGAGGAATTTCTTGCTAGGCCACCCCCACTGGGCCATCACCCCCGACAACACTTGTCTTGAGGGGAGAGCCATGCTATTACTGCTTCCAAATGGTGCCACTGACATTGTGTGTGGGGAGGTTCAGTACGACCAAGCGTGAATGAAAGTCTCAGCTTCCCATCCCCTCTCTGACACCATCCCTGTAGGGACAGAGGGGCACCTCATTACAGTCAGGGTAGGATGGAAGCCTAGGCTCCCCACTCAGCCTTTGCTGATGGACTTGAGGTGGGACCACAGTTTTTTTTCAATAGTATTTGACTGGAGTGGGGTGGGATTTTTTTCTCAAAAGTTTTCTGTTATGTTAGGTTTCCCCTTCTTGGTCTCTGGCTGGAAAGAGCAGGCTTTATTGGGGGCTTTAAAAAAATCTGCACCCATTGGCATTTTAGGTTGTCAACTTACCCAGGCCGGCATATAGGAGACAAAAAGAAAACCTAGGAAAATCACCACTGTGTCTTTCCTCAGGTGGCAACGTCCTTAGTGGGACTGTCTTCTGTCCAACTTTGAGTCTTATATTTGTCTTATAGACAATATTGAGGGTTTTTAGCTATACTTAGTGGGAAGTATAGGGAGAAGTGTGTCTACCCCACCTCATCCCACTACTGGTTCAGTGGTTCACCTTCGTTTATGAAAAATATTTTGATGGGTATAAATTTCTAGGCTGACAGTTTTTTTCCCCAGTACTTTAAAGGTGTTGTTTCACTGGCTTCTGGCTTGCTTTTTTTGTGTGTTTTTGCTTTTGTTTCCTGATGAGAAGTACTTATCTTTGTTCTCTAGTACGTACAGATCTTTGTTTCTCCAGCTGTTTTTTAAATCTTTTTTTTTTTGAAGTATAGTTGATTTACAATGTTGTTGTAGTTTCTGGTGTACAGCCAAGTGATTCAGTTATACATATATATACACAGTCTTTTTCATATTCTTTTCTACTACGGTTTATTACAGGACACTGAATATAGTTCCCTGTTCTATATGGTAGGTCCTTGTTGTTTATTTATTTTATATACAGTAGTTTGTATCTGCTAATCCCAAACTCCTAATTTATCTGTCCCCAACCCCCTTTCCTCTTTGGTAACCAGAAGTTTGTTTTCTATGTCTGTGAGTCTGTTTCTGTTTCATAAATATGTTCATTTATGTCATAGTTTAGATTCCCCAAATAAGTGATATATCCTCCAGCTGTTTTTTAAGGTTTTCCTTTGTTACTGGTATGTAGCAATTTGAATATGATGTGCCTTTGTGTGGTTTTCTTCATGACTTTTCTTTGAATTTCACTGAACTTCTTGGATCTATGGGTTTGTAATTTTCATCAAATTTTGAAAATATTTAGCCATTATTTCTTCAAATATTTTTCTACTCCCTCACCCTCTCTTCTCCTTCTGGGATTCTAATTACACTTAGACTACTAGACTACATCGTCTTGTTCCATAGCTCACTGCTGCTTGGTTCATTCTCCATCTTTTTTCTCCCTGTGTTTCATTTTCGGCAGTTTCTATTTCTCTGTCTTTGCATTCACTAATCTTTTCCCTTGCAGTGTCTAATCTGCTCTTAGTCCTATCCCGTATATTTTTCATTTCATATACCGTATTTGTTACCTCCAGGAGTTAGATTTCCAGCTTGCATATCTCCTGTGATAGTTCAAGGGTCACAGGATTAGGTCATACTTTCTCCAAAGGTACCCATTGGCTCTGAAATCTCAAGAGCCCAGTGTTGCACTGTGTTCAGTTTCACTGAGCTTCTCGCTGCAGATCTCCATCTGGAGGGGCTCACACACAATCAAAGCAGCAGAGAATCCAAGGCACACAGAATAAGAAAGGATTAGAGGAAATTCCCTGGCTGTCCAGTTAGGACTCGGTGCTTTTACTGCCGTGGGCCTGGGTTTCGATCCCTGGTCGGGGAACTAAGATCCCGCAAGCGGTGCGGCAAGAGGAAGGAAGGTAACGGAGGAAGGAAGGAAGGAAGGAAGGAAGGAAGGAAGGAAGGAAGGAAGGAAGGAGGGAGGGAGGGAGGGAAGGAAGGAAGGATTAGAGGGGAAATTGTCTCACCATTAAGGGAAGCTGCTCTAGAAGCCTTGAGGATTCTGTGTGACCCAATGTGGAGAAGATGGCCTTTAGTCATTAAAACCATGGAATTGAGGCAAAGGAAAACGTGCATTAAAAATAATAATAATGCTAACATTTAATTTATTATTATTTTTTATTAGTATGAGCCAAGGAAAGAAGCTCAAAGACCCAGAAATTACAATGAAGGCATTACGATCTTTCTGTCAAGATGAATGAGAGGCAGAAGCCTGGACACGCAACTCCCCCGGACCCCAGCGTCTGGGGCTTTAATTAGTTGCAGGAGATTCTCTGTTCTCTCAATGGCTTTCTTTCTTTAGTCACACGGAAGTGTTGCGAGGCAAGGGCTGTGTCATTCTTCTGTGTCGCTAGTGCTAGTGCTTGACACAGAGTCGTGGCCTCTCAACCTGAAAGAACTTTTTAGGTCCACGAACTGTCAACGATGCCAATTCAAAGACCCAGGCACAGAGGCGACGAAAGAGCAGAGTGGCGGCGCGGAGGATTCTGGGCGCCGTGGTCCCCGCCGGCTGCGCAGGCGCACTGCCGTCCGCGGCCGCCCGGCCGCCGACGCCATCGCTGGAAGAGTTCCCGCACTGCTCTGCGAGCGCCCTGTCCTCAGGCGGCCGCCAGGTACTCGTCGACCCGGGCGACCGGCCGGGGCCCCGCCGCCCCTCCCTCGGCGCTCGGCGCTCGGCGCTCGCCTCCCGGCGGCGTCCGGGGCGGGGCCGCTCCCGGCGGAGCCCCAGCCCCCCAGCTGACCCGCCCACCGCAGAGGCCCCTGGGGCCGACCTCCCTCAGAAGGCTGCGGCCTGGCAGCGCTGCGTCGGAGGGCCGGGCAGGGTGGGCGCGCCACTGGACCTTCCCCTCTTCCCGGGGCCGCGCCTGCACTGAGGGAGGAGAGGGCCCCAATGGGCCGAGAAGGGCGGTGCGGGAAGCAGGCGGGCTGGAGGAGGGAGAACTTCCATCCTGGGCTCTGCACCCGAGCGGAGGGACTGGGGTTCGATAGCGGCGCTCTGACTGGTGCCCCCCTCTCCTGCCTTTGGGAAATGGAGGCAGCCTTTCCTGCCGGCTCAGCTTCCAAATATGCAACACAGTTTGGGGAGTTTGGGTTTTTTTTTTAGTTTTTTGGGCTGAACCGCGCGGCTTGCAGGACCTCAGCTCCCCGACCAGGGAATCCAACCCCGGCCAGGGCAGTGAAAGCTCCCAGTCCGAACCACTGGACCGCCAGGGAATTCCCGCAACACAGTATTGTTAACTCTAGTCACCGTGCTGTGCATTATAGTCCCAGGACTGGCTTATTTTATACCTGGAAGTTTGTACCTTTTGACCACCTTCACCCATTTTTCCACCTCCTCCCAACCACCAGTCTGTCTCTATGAGTCTCGGGTGTTTTGTTTTTAGGCTCCACATATAAGTGAGATTGCGCGTTATTTCTGTGACTTGCTTCACCTAGCATAATGCCCTCAAGGTCCACTCATGTTGTCACAACGGCAGGATTTCCTCCTTTTTTGTGGCTAATATTCCACTGTGGGCACGTGCCGCTTTTTGTTTATGCATTCGTGCATCAGTGGACACTTAGGTGGCTTCCACGTCTTGGCTGTTGTAAATGATGCTGCAGTAACGGGGTGCAGATACCTTTGGGAGTTAGTGTTTTCTATTCCTTCTGATAAATGCCCAGAAGTGGAATTGCTGGAAAATATGGTGGTTATATTTTTAATTTTTGGAGTAATCTCCATACTGTTTTCCATAATGACTGCACCGGTTTACATTCCCACCAGTGGTGCAAAGTGTCCTCTTTGCTCCATGTTTTTGCCAACACTTGTTATGTATTGTCTTTTTGATAATAGCCATACTGACAGGTGTGAGGTGATATTGTGGTTTTGATTTTCATTTCCCTGATGATTAGTGATGTTGAGCACCTGTTCATGTACCTGTTAGCCATCTGTATGTCCTCTTTGGAAAAATATCTATTCATCCCTGCCCATTTTTTACATCAGATTGTTTGCTTTTTTGCTGTTGAGTTGTATGAGTTCTTTTTATGTTTTGGGTATTAACGCCTTATCAGATATATGAGTTGCAAATATTTTCTCTTGTTCTATAGGTTGCCTTTTCATTTTCTGGACTTCCCTTTGCTGTGCAGAAGCTTTAGTTTGATGTCCCACTTGTTTATTTTTGCTTCTGGTGCCTGAGAAGTCATCTCCAAGATCGATGTCAGGGAGTTTACTGCCTATGTTTTCTTCTAGGAGTTTTATGGTTTCAGACCTTATATTCAATTACTTAATCCATTTGGAGTTAATCTTCGTGTATGGTGTAAGTTAGGGGTCCAGTTTCATTCTTTTGCAGATCGCTGTCCAGTTTCCCCAACACCATTTATTGAAGAGACAGTTCTTTCCCCATTGTATATTCCTGGCTCCTTTGCTGTAAATTTATGTGTGGGTTTATTTCTGTACTCTATTCTGTTCTATTGATCTGTGCCTTCTTTTTCCAATACCATACTGTTTTGATTACTCTAGCTTTGTAATATAGTTTGAAATCAGGAAGCATGATGCCTCCAGCCTTGTTCTTATTTCTCAGAATTACCTTGACAATTTGGGGTCTTTTGTGGTTCTATACAAATTTTAGAATTACTTGTTCTACTTCTGTGAAAAATGCCTTGCAAATTTTAATCATACTGGATCAAATTTGTAGATTGCTTTGAGTAGTATGGACATTTTAACAACATTAGTTCTTCGAATCTATGAGCATGGAATATCTTTCCACTTAATGTCTTTAAGTTTTCAATGTATACCAGCTAATCACTTCTGTGGTTAAATTTATTCCTAGGTATTTTATTCTTTTTTTAAGCAATTGTAAATGAGATTGATTTCTTAATTTCTCTCTGTGATAGTTCATTATTAGTGTATAGAAGCACAGCAGATTTTGTATATTGATTTTATATCCTCCAACTTTACTGCGTTTGTTCACTAATTCCTACAGTTTTTGGCAGGATCTGTTAGGGGGTCCTATATATAAAATCATGTCATCTGCAAGTAGTGACAATTTTAATTCTTCCTTTCTGATTTGGTTGCATTTTATTTCTTTTTCTTGCCTAATTGCTCTGTCTAGAACTTCCAATAATATGTGGGCTTCCCATAACATATATTATGTTGAGGTACATATCCTCTGTACCCACTTTGTTGAGAGTTTTTATCATAAATGATGTTGAAATTTGTCAAATGCTTTTGCTACCCCTGTTGAGAGGATCATATTATTCTTATCCTGCATGGTGTTAATGTGGTGTGTCACGTTTGTTGATTTGCAGATGTTGAACCATCCTTGCATCCCTGAAATAGATCCCGCTTGATCATGGTACATGATCCTTTTAATGCATTGTTGAATTCAGTTTGCTAATATTTTTTGAGGATTTTTGTGTCAGTGTTCATCAAGGATATTGGCCTATAATTTTCTTTTCTTGTAGTACCCTTGCTTGGTTTTGGTATCAGGGTAATGCTGGCTTCATAAAATGAGTTTGGAAGTGTTCTCTTCTATTTTTTGGAAGAGTTTGAGCAGGATTGGTATTTTTTAAACATTTGGTAGAATTCACCAGTGAAGCCATATGGTCCTGGACTTTTGTTCATTGGGAGAGTTTTGATTACTGATTCAGCCTCCTTACTAGTGATCAGTCTGTTAGGTTTTCTATTTCTTCATGATTCAGGCTTGGTAGGTTGTCTGTTTCTAGGAATTTATCCATTTCTTCTAGGTTGTCCAGTTTATTGGAATGATCTATTTTAGATCAGTGTGTCTTAAACTTCAATGTGTGCATATGAATCACCTAGAGATCATAACAAAAGGCTGATTCTGATTCGGTAGTTTCTGGAGTTGGGCCTGAGGTCTTGCATGTGTCACAAGCTCTCTGGTGGTGTTGATGCCACTGGTCTTTATACTTCTGAGCACAAAGCTCTTGGATGTGGATTCTTTTTTTCTTTTTTTCCCCACTGGGCCGGATGTGGATTCTTAATGGAGGCAAATTGTACATATAAGGCAGGGACAGATTCAGCATAATTCGGCCTAGATTCCTTTGGGTCCCAAAAGCTCTACTGGGTAGTGAGAATGTCAAACTGTCTAAGAAACTCTTATTAAAGAGTAGAATTTCACAAGATTTGGAAAGCTCATTTCTCACTGTGCCACTGCCCTTTTATATGCCTTGCAGCATCATTCTGCAACCATGCACTTGTTAAGAGAATGTTTACTAACCTCAGGCTCTTGTTTTCAAACCAAACTCAGCATCAGCAAGGCCATATCTTTAACCAAAGACAGAAGGCAGAATCAATGCCTGGGGTATCTGAACAAGATCTCTGCCACCCTGTTTCTCCACAGTGTAAAGCCTTTATTAGGCATATAACTATTTTCAGTATAAAAGAACTACTGCTCAGTGCTTTGTGCATTGGATTCCACTTTCTCTTATATCATTATTGTTATCCCTACTTCCTTTCTATTTGGGTTTGCCTGATATAGAAAAGATAGATAAAGAGCTATTTGAATATGAGATTGAGAGAGGCATGTACAAGACTTCTATTATCTTTTAAGTTTGGAGTTGTGGTGTTCTCTTTACATGGAGCAGAGACCTGTGGAAGTTTTAGTGAGTTCACTCTTCCGAGAAAGGACGGGAAGAAAGAGATTACTGGATTATTCCACTGTTAGAGGAGGCGGTGGTTGTGGCAAGGGAAGATGGAATTGTTTTCTTTCCCAGCAAGTTGAGGTAGTGGGGCAGGTGTGGCCTGGAACTAGACTGATCTGGGACCCTACACAGCTTGGGTAAAATATCAGTATTCTAGTTTTCCTAAGCCTCAGTTTCCTCCCCGGTGGAACGGGAATTAGTTTCTATTGGGTGACGTGACGGTCAAGTGAGAAAGTAGTTTCAAAGTTCCTTGTACAATGTCTGATCTGCCAACTGTAACTACATTTCGTGGTATTAAAATCTCGAGCTCTACACTGGTAAGAATCATATTTCCTCGCCGATCGCGCAGGTTAATCTTGTGTTCTTTAGCAAGGTCATACTTATTTGTAATGTCAACGTTTCAACTTGGTAAGTCTGAGATTTCCAAGGCAGGATTGGTTTTCATGGCTTATTTCTCTTTCTTAGATATGTCTTTGCAGGACTCCACTCTTTCCAGAGAGGGGAGCCCAGAGGAAGAGATTATGGCTGCTGTGGTTTTTTCAGTTGGACCTCTGGTAAGTTGGGGTTTCCTCTGCTTCTGACCTGTTGTCCTGCTTTGAGAGCACGACTACTTTTCCTGAAGTCGTGTGACTTGACCTCACCCACACTCCCTTTGGTAACTGAATCAAGTTGTTTGATCCATGAAAATTTGGTTCATCATAGTAAAGCTTGTAATCTATATAGGAAGATTCAGTATGCATATTGAAACAAGTATCAAGACACGTAATCTTGCAGAAAAAAATCTGTGCTATCTTTAGATATGATAGGCAGTCTGGAAAATTTACTTACGATGTTAACTTTGTATTGTTCCCAGGAAATTTCAGTTATTTATGGGGTAGTAGAATGGAATATTTTCCAATTGGAAAATTTTGTTTAGGAAATTTTGAACAAAACAATACATGTGCATACATACACACACCCTTAATTCATAGGGACCATTCCCCTTGTGCCCACTCTTAGTGTTCTCCTCTTTTCTACCCATTAAGAAGTGATCAAGCTTAATAGATGACATGGAGAGAAAGAAGATGTTTAAGACACAGTGCTTGGCTGTAGGGTGCTTACAGTCTCACTGAGGTAAGGCATACAAAAGAAATAGTTACATAATTTATTTAGGTGAATGATAGTTACCGAGCAGTATGGTAAAGCTGATGAGTGCTTTTGTGAGGAAAGAAATGGGATATTAGTATGGGATGAATCGGTTATGGAAAGCTCATGAGGATGGTTAGATTTAAGCTGGTGCCCAATTACAAGTGGGATTTAAATTGTTGTAAATTATTTGTGAGGGTACTTCAGGTGAGAAGGCAAGGCTCTGAGGCAGAGCACAGTGAGTGAGCCAGTGATTCAAGATGGAAACTTGTGAAAGGTAGGGCTGGAATTTAGATAATTAAGTTGAATCTTTTCATGTTTCCCTGAAGACATTTAAGTGTATATATGTATGTGTGTGTGTTTGGATGTGTTTGAGGTGGGCATTAATGTGGTTAAAGCTGTGTTTTAGAAGTGACTTTTTGAAATAGGAGATTCAGAAGAAAGGTAGTACCAACAAATATAATTTGTTACAGAAATTATCCATAATAACTTGTAGTAGTGATCTTTTATTTTTTGTAGCAAGAATATAAAACATGTAAATAGTTCTTAAGACATACCCTTGAAAAGATAAATGAAAGCCAAAATGTTTCACTTTATCAGTAGATCTAAAGTATTTGCCTAGTATAGGCCAGATCAAACACATCTCTAATTATCAGAGGTTGAGGTTCACATCATCCTTAATTTTTTCGAAGCTGAGTATTTGTACTTTTAAAAAAAATTAACATATTTATTTTTGGCTGCGTCGGGTCTTCGTTGCTGTGCACGAGCTTTCTGTAGTTGCAGCGATTGGGGGCTACTCTTCGTTGTGGTGCGCGGGCTTCTCATTGCAGTGGCTTCTCTTGTTGCGGAGCACCGGCTCTAAGCCCGCTGGCTTCAGTAGTTGTGGCTTGCAGGCTCTAGAGCGAAGGCTCAGTAGTTGTGGCGCACCAGCTTAGTTCCTCCGCGGCATGTGGGATCTTCCCGGACCAGGGCTCGAACCTATGTTCCCTGCATTGGCAGGTGGATTCTTTTTTTTTTTGCGGTATGCGGGCCTCTCACTGTTGTGGCCTCTCCCGTTGTGGAGCACAGGCTCCGGACGCGCAGGCTCAGCGGCCATGGCTCACGGGCCCAGCCTCTCCGCGGCATGTGGGATCTTCCCGGACCGGGGCACAAACCCGTGTCCCCTGCATCAGCAGGCGGACTCTCAACCACTGCACCACCAGGGAAGTCCCCTGAATATTTGTACTTTCTAAGGTAAGAACTTGAAAGGGAAGAACTAAGATAACATTTTTCTCAATGAAATTTAATAGTTCTATTACCCATAACTTTTAAAAATCTAAAATCAGTAAGTACTACTAGAAGGTAGAGTAAAATTTCATTTCATTTATGAAATCAGGTCTTTATAGGCATATAGTGTCTAAGATTTGGAAGAAAGCAATGTTGTGAGAGGTCCCTGAAATATTCTCTGAAAGAGTACTGAGACAGGCCCCCCCAACCCCCAGACATGATCTTTCAGTTGTAGAAAACAGATGGTGTTAGTAGGTTTTGAATGTTATTCTTGAGCAAGATAGATTATTTCTGAGAAACAGATTTCATCCTCATAGGAAAAAGGATTATGTAGCATCTAAGACCCCTTATTATAAGTTTATTTTTGTTTTGATAGGTTATTTGTTAAAAGTCTCCTTTAAAAATTATGCAGTTGTATCTTTCTCAGTCTTGTGTGTGTCATTGTCTCAAATGAGGTGAAAGAAGATTATGTTTGGATGTTGCTATGGGACCTTAATTTCATCCCTGAATAATACAGTAAAAGAGGTGATCTCATATATACCGCATCCACAGTGGACTGGTGGTGCTTGCTGAGACTCTGTTGTAGGTAATAGGCAGCCTGTCACTGAGTGATTTTATCCTGTATCCCCTTAGAGTCCTGAAATTCCCCAGCCAAATGAAGATCTTCACCTTCAGGCAGAAGAACAAGAATTGGTAAAGGTAATACTTGGCATTGTATCTAAGGGGAATGAAGAGACGGCACCTCTTTTACTGCAGTAATTCTTAATGTTCCAGCACATTGCAAGTTCACCATAAGAACCATCTGGCTCGTTAGGTGTGGTAACACCAGGGCTGGTAGCGTCATTTTGACAGATTTTATTTCTCTCAGTGGTAGCAGCCCTAATTTGACAGATGGTCACATTATAATTCCTAATGATAAAGTATCCTGTATCACATACTTCACTTCTTGCTTGCAGAGCCTCAAGGTAGCCAGAGGTGAGAGCTGAGGGCCTTCTTAGATTTTTCCTGGGGCTTAGCTCCAGATGGGAAAAGAAAACAAACGCAGTAAGTTCATTATAATTTGAGTTATGTGTGAAGTGATTAACAATATTAACAGTTTATGAACTGTCATTATCTCTCACATTAGCCATGTTTTATTATTAGTAGAATTATATAAAACATGCTTCACAAACTTTGAGGTCCTAATAAATAAAAAGATTTAAACAATTTGATGAGCATACATATCTGTATGGCAGAAAAACACTCCAGAGGAAATCTGTTTCTTCCAATACAGAGCATACCTTAGCCAAATACAGTCTAACTTGAGACCTTTGCCTGATTAGTCAGCTAAGTAGGGTTCTTAATTTACCAGATCATAGAGTATAGTGCTTATGAGTTTGAATTTTGGAACCAAACTGCCTGGATTTGAATCGAGACTTTGTGTCTTCTGTGAACTTAGGCAAGGCACCTAACCTCTCGATGCCTCACTTTCCTTATCTGTAAATAGCAGCTTCCTTATTGTGAGGATTCAATCATTACATTAAAAGCCTTCATATCAGTACCTGACAAATAATATGAACCATACTTACACAAAAGTAGAGAGAGTAGTTTGATGAATCCCATTGAACCTTCAACACTTAACACCCATGGCAATCATATTTCATCTGTAATACTACCCTCCCTCACTGGTTATATTGAAGCAAATCCAAGACATTATATAATCTCATCTATAAATATTTCATTATGTATCTATAACAGATTTTTTTAGTTTTAAGTATAATACCATAATTACAGCTAAAAAATGAACAGTAAGCCTTAATATTATCACATATTAATTTGGTATTTGTTTCCCCAGTTGAGTCATATTAGCTGATATTGTCTCTTAGGTCACTTTTAATCTAGAGGTTTCCCCCTCCCTCTTTTTTTCCCTTTGTAATCATTTACTGAAGAAACCAAGTCATTTGTATTTTAGAGCTGTGATGTCCAATACAGGAGCCACTAGCCACATGTGGCTGTTGAGTACCTGAAATGTGACTAGTTCAAGTTGAGATGTACTGTTAACTTAAAATACACATCATATTTCAAAGACTTAATACAAAAAATAATGTAAATTATCTCATAAATAATTTTTGCATTGATTGCATGTTGAAATTATATTTTGTACATATTAGACTAAAATATATTATTAAAACTAATTTCACCTGTTTCTTTTTATTTTTAATGTGACTACTAGAAAATTTAAAATTCCATTTGTGACTTGCATTATATTTGTTGGACAGCATTGATTTAGAATTTGTCACAATATGGATTTTATTTATTGCATCCCCATGGATTTTTTTTAACATGCACTTCTGTCTCCTGTATTTCCTTTATATTGTTAGTTAAATCTAGAGGCTTGATCAGATTCAGATTTTGATTTTTTAAAAATTTTTTGGCATTGGTATTTCATATTTCTGGTATCTACTACCAGAAGCTACATAATGCCTAGTTGAAGCCTCTTTGGTGTGTTAGCAGCCACTGATAATCCTTTAATTCATTAGAGGTAGCAAAATGGTGATATTCTAATTTTTTCATTCCATGTTCACATATTAGCTGGAGTACTTCCATAAAGAGAAACCTCCCCTCATAAACCATCTGATTACATTTTATTACTGTGCAAACTATATGTATTTTGCATAGGAAAAGAAGGGCAAAGGGTTAATTCTTTCTCTTTATTTACCAGTTTCCAGGCATTCTCCAAAGATGATCAATGAGTATCCTTAGAGTTTTATAGTGAAATCATAATTTTAAATGTATTAGATATTTTTGAAGCCCACTACAGTTATTGTTCTTATGGATGTTCAAATTGTCCCATCTTTGGCCAGTGAGAGCCTCTTGAAGTTGTCTCGCAAGTCTCAGACGTGATCCTAGTACTAGTCTTTGATAGTTTTCTTGCTTTTAAAAATTTTTTTTATTTTTTGCGGTACGCGGGCCTCTCACTGCTGTGGCCTCTCCCGTTGCAGAGCACAGGCTCCGGATGCGCACGCTCAGCGGCCATGGCTCACTGGCCCAGCCGCTCCACGGCATGTGGGATCTTCCCGGACCGGGGCACAAACCCGTGTCCCCTGCATCGGCAGGTGGACTCTCAACCACTGCGCCACCAGGGAAGCCCCCTTGCTTTTTATTTTGACAGAAAGTTCCAAGCCCTGGTTTCTTGTAGCAGAAAGTAATCTGTTGGGGCCACGGTCTAGACTGCATAATGGTACCTTTTTGGTTATTGTTTCTAGACCTATTGAGTGGACGGAGATAGGAAGTATGTGGCCTGTTTTCCTTAAAATACTTCATGAGTTTATACCGATATTTCCCATGCAATTTTGGATTGTACATAATCTCATTTTACATAATCTCATTGATATTACATTTATATCTTCTTTCTCCCATGTCAAATTTATTAGTTCTCAATGATATCAATACTGATTTGCTTTATCCAACACTACACATGCAACAGTTACAAAATAACTTTTCCATCACTGCCACCAACAATAATGGTTAGTTACTGAAAATGTGTTGTTTAGTTTTTTACAGTTCTTTTTCTCCTCAGGATATATCTCACAAGAGATATACAGAAAAATTACTATGTTTTAAAGATACTCAAAATATTTCCTCTCTGATGAATGTGTATGCTACCAGCTGGTTTCATTTTACTTTTAATATTTAGAAATTGCTTTTTTATTTAGTTTTTCTTTTATAATAATATATTTACATGGTTCAAAAGTCAAATCTAAAAAACAAGAAATATTCAAGGGAATCTAGCTTCTATTCCAGTCCTCTTCACTCTGTTTCCCCCTTCCTCCAATAGATAACCAACCATTAAAACAATTTTATGGCTCATCCTTTGATTTTTTTTTTACAAGCATATATACATATATTTTATTTATTTATTTTTTTTTTTTAATTTTTTTGCGGTACGCAGGCCTCTCACTGTTGTGGCCTCTCCCGTTGCAGAGCGCAGGCTCCTGATGCGCAGGCTCAGCGGCCATGGCTCACAGGCCCAGCCGCTCCGCGGCATGTGGGATCTTCCCTGACCGGGGCACGAACCCTGTCCCCTGCATTGGCAGGCGGACTCTCAACCACTGCGCCACCAGGGAAGCCCTATACATATATTTTATATCCTGACCAGAGAATCTCCCCAAAGTCCCACAATTTCTTATTTTTCTTTCTCAGATAGATAGCTTATAATATTCTATATCTACAATCTGAATGATAAACTGTGTCTTTTATTAAGCCATATTTTATAGAATAGAACTGAAAAGGAGTTGATATTATACATAAGGCAGGATTTTGAGGGAGAAAAGATGATTTGGCTGGAAACTACTAGTTTTCTAGTTTTCTTCCCCAGTTTTGTATGTATTAATCTGCCTAATAGGTCTAACTGTACAGTCCTGGAGTGATCTCTGTATTTATTTTAGGAATCAGTGACATTTAAAGATGTGGCTATAGACTTCACGTTGGAAGAGTGGAGGTTGATGGACCCTACACAGAGGAAACTGCACAAGGATGTGATGCTAGAGAATTATAGGAATCTTGTCTCCTTGGGTAAGGGTAACCTCCAGGTTTATGTATCTGCCCACTGGACCAGGTTTACTGAAGATACAGACCCTCTAAAGTACTTAACTGAATTTTGGGTTAGAATTTAAGCATTAAAATCTCATAATCTTAGGGGCATATTGTTGGGAGTTATGCTGTCTCTTGCTCTTAACTCAGTGGTTCGCCCATTGTAGAGTAAGAAATACATATTTCATTGGAATCTTGGAGATTATTGACAGTCCCTCCTATTTAGGACTGTTTTTTCTAGTCACTTCCATAAGACTTATCAGTGCCTCTAGAAAGAAAGGAACAAATATGTCTATTTTCTTTCTACACTGAGGTTATCCCCAAACCTGGGATCATCATGTTGAGCTTCTTTGAGGTACCTTTGTAATTCTCTACAACACTGCTGTACAGTAGTGTTCTCCTGTGATGGGAATGGTTTGTATTTGTGCTTTCCAGTGTAGCAGGCTCTACACTGTGGCTGTTGAGAATTTGAAATCTGGCTAGTGCAACTGAAGAACTGAATTTTAAATTTTATACAATTTTAACTAACTTAAATTCAGAATTAAATATCCGTAGGTGGCTATTGTCAGCGGCATTGGACAGTGCACCCCTAAAACTTCTTGTAGTAACCACTCTGCACAGAAGATCAGGAGCTGAGACTGAATTTGGCCCTAGTTCTTGCTCACAGGCACAATCAAATCCTATTCATTTTTCTCTGAACAGGGCTTGCAGTTTCCAAACCAGACATGATATCTCATTTGGAGGATGGAAAAGGACCATGGGTGGTAGTGAGAGAAACTTCAAAAACCCCCTATTCAGGTGAGTTAATAAGAACCAGGAGGATGGGATTTCTTTGAAGTCAGTAGGTCATGGATGGAGCAGAACATCTGAAACATTTTGGGAGGTATCTTTGCTCAAAGCTATCTCAAAGGAAAAGATTCTCCCCCTCTCTTCCTCTCTCCCTACACCTCCCTTCCTCCCTCCCTCCTGCCTTCCCTCCCTCTCTCCCTCTGTTTCCCTCTCCTTTTCCCTCTCCTGCCATCTCTGCCCTCTACTTCTAGTTCCCATCACATCCTACTTTACTTTCCTGGGAACATGATTTTCATAATTGTTCCTTCCTTCAAACATGCATAAAATATCCCTTTCAGTCTGTCTTCTCCATTTAACCTTACACTTTTCTCATTTGTTTAACCATTATTTGATATCCCTTCCTTCATTAACTTTCTTGAAAGTGCTTTCTTAAGGATCACCACTGATTTCTTTTAAGCTAAACCCATTGACTAATTATTTAACTTTCTTCACTTGCATGCCTGCTGAAACTTCAGAGGAACCCTCCTACTGTCCTCCAGAATCTTAACTAATTGAGAATACAAACAGTAAATCAGTTGAGAATCAAAATATAGTATTTATCTATTTAACCAATATCTATTAATATTAAACAATCAATATTTAATACTTATCTGTATACTGTGAACTGAGTTAAGTACTATGTCTACAGCAGTAAGATGGACCAGGTCCCTTCTCTCATGAAGATTAAATTTTGAGAAATAGATAATCGACAAGTAAATAAACAAAAGCACGCTAAATAATGGTCATAATAACTTAGCCATGAGGATACGAAAGAGTAACTTGGATGGGGATGAGGGTGCCTCCTTCAGATAGTGTGGTCGGGGAAGGCTTCTGAGGAGGTGACACTTGAAGAGTCAGAAGAAGCCAGCCAAGGCAAGAGGAGAAGAAGAGCATTCCAGGTGGCAGAACGTAATGTACTGAGTTCTAGAAATCTGAGGAAGCTGCCTGACTGAAGCATAAGGAGAGGGAGACTGGTACAGAATAAGATAGACAGGAGACTGCCTATTTAGGACTCTGTGGACCATGGTAAGGCGAGTGGATTTTAATCAAAGTGAGTGTGAAGGCACTGAAAGGTTTTAATCAAGGATCTTTGGGAAATAACCCTGTTGATGGAAATTGAACTTAAGGGCATAAAGCAGGTAATAGTAAAGGGGTAGTTAAAATAGCCTAGGCAGGGATGTCCCTGGAGGCGCAGTGGTTAAGAATCCACCTGCCAATGCAGGGGACACGGGTTCAAGCCCTGGTCCAGGAAGATCCCACATGCCGCGGAGCAACTAAGCCTGTGAGCCACAACTACTGAGCCATGTGCCACAACTACTGAAGCCTGCACGCCTAGAGCCTGTGCTCCGCAACAAGAGAAGCCACCACAATGAGAAGCCCGCGCACCGCAACGAAGAGTGGCCCCCACTCGCTGCAACTAGAGAAAGCCCGCGCCACAACAAAGACCCAGCACAGCCAAAAAACATTTTTTTAATTAAAAAAATAAAAAAATAGTCTAGGCAAGAGACTACAGTAACTTTGATTACGGTGATGGTGGAGATGGAAAGGAATAATGGATTCTAGATCATTTGCATATTTATTTTATTGTGATGCCATCCATAACTTGCACATGTGTTACATATATTATTTTTATATCTGATATTATATATGTATTTTTAGAGAGTGAGTGAAAGGTAGACATTGGAGATAGTTTCGATGGCTCTCTAGAGAAAGCCCCCCTCCATATGAAGAGGGAAGGAGAAATGGGGCAGTGGCTGGAAGAAAGAAGGAATAAAAAAAGAAAACTTCTATTTTTGAGATGGAAGCTTTTCTGACGTGCTTAAGTGCTGGTAGGAATGATGTTCCAGTGGAGAGGGAGAAATTGATGTTGCAAGACAAAGGTAGGGTCACTGAAGAACTAAAGTGTCTGAGAAAGTGAAAAGGGATAAAATCACGAATGGAAAAGGAGAGATTTACCCTTGATAGGCAGGGAGGCCACCTCTTCTGCAGTAACACTAGGCAGGATGGAGAAGATGGGAGCAGATATAGGTCAACTGGTGGTGAGAAGATTGAGACATCCTATGATGATAGCTTCTTTATTCTCAATAAAATACAAAGCAAGGCCATCAGCTTACAGTGAGGACAAGAAAGAGCTGTGAGGGACTTCCCTGGTGGCACAGTGGATAAGACAGTACGTTCCCAACGCAGGGGGCCCGGGTTCGATCCCTGGTCAGGGAACTAGAGCCCACATGCATGCTGCAACTAAGACCCAGTGCAACCAAATAAGTAAGTAAATAAATATTTAAAAAAGAAAAGAGTTGTGAGAGAGAGGAAGTTAGAAATTTCATGGAATTCACCAGGGAAACCATGTTGGCCTAAAGCTTTTATTGAGGAAGGTGTTTAATTACAGCTTCTATTACTTTTGTAGTTGTAGGACTATTCATATTTTCTATTTCTTTTTGTTTCAGTTTAGTAAGTTGTGTTTGTCTAGGAATTGATCTACTTAATATAAAATTTAAATTTAGGGGCATACTATCCTCTGTTTATCTTTTAAATGACTATATGGATCTGAAGGGATGTCTCCTTTTTCATTCCTGGCACTAAATTTTTTGTCTTCTGTCTTTTATCTTAAACAGTCTTGCTAGGATTTATCAATCTTATTTGGATTTTAAAAAATAAATTTTAATCCTTGCTACTGTGTCTTTGATTTCTGTTTCATTACTTTCTTCTCTTTCATTATTTTTACCTTCTTAGGGTTTAATTTGCTGATCTTTTCTAACTTCTTGAGTTGGATACTTATTGATTTTAGCCATTCTTTTTTGCTAATGTATTTAAGGCTGTCAAGGCTACCATACTTTTTTTTTTTTTTTTTTGCGGTACGCGGGCCTCTCACTGTTGTGGCCTCTCCCGTTGTGGAGCACAGGCTCCGGACGCGCAGGCTCAGCGGCCATGGCTCACGGGCCCAGCCGCTCTGCGGCATGTGGGATCTTCCCGGACCGGGGCACGAACCCGTGTCCCCTGCATCGGCAGGCGGACTCTCAACCACTGGGCCACCAGGGAAGCCCTGCCATACTTTTTTTATGTAACACCTTCATAATTATTGAGTTCAAAGTATTTGATCATTTCCATTGTGATGTCTTTGGCCCTCAGGTTATTTGGAGGTATTTTCCTTAATTTTGTACCATATGGGGATTTTCTAATAATCTTATTTTAAATTCTACTGTGGTCAGAAAACATTCTCTGTATGATTTCAGTCTTTGCAGGTTTCTTGAAATTTGCTTTGCCACCTGGCCAATTTTTGTAAATATTCTGTGTGCACTTGGAAAAATGTGTAGTGTATAGGTACTGAGTGCTGTTCTAGATATGTCAGGTTTGTTAATTATGTTGCTGAAGTCTATCTTCTTGCTGATTGTCAGCTTATTCTATCAGTTACTGAGAAATTTTTTTTTAAGTCTCCCACTGTGAGTATAGATCTATCTGTGTCTTAGTTTTTTAATTTTTGCTTTATGTATTTTGAAGCTGTGTTCTTAGGTAAAAACAAAGTTAGAATTGTTATATCTTTCTGGTAAATTGGATATTTTATCATTATGAAGTGTCTTCTTTATCTTTGTTGTTTTTGCCCTAAAGTCTATTTTGCCTGATACTAATATTACTATAGCATCATTCTTTTTATTGTATATATGATATATCTTTTTTTATCTGCTTACTGTCATCTTTTATGTATCTTTGTATTTTATTTCTCTTATAATTGCATTTTGTTAATTTTTATTTTAACTAATCCGACAATCTGTTTCTTCTGGAGTTTTTAATCCATTTGTACATAATACAATTATATAATGTTTAAATCTACCCTCTAACTGTGAGAGTATCTTGCCTTTTCTGTATTCATTTTCTTCCCATTCATGCCTTCCTTTTGATTTATCATCTTTTGTTTTTCTATTCCCCTTGTAATCAGTTGTTAATTATAAATTTTTAAGTTATTTGTTTAGTGCTTACAGATTTTCCCAAACAGTACAAGAATCTTGAACAGCTTATTCAGTTTAACCTCAATTATACATTATTGAAGTTATGTATTTTAATTCTATATATGTCAAATCTCATTATTAATTTGTATGCAGTCAATATTCATTCAGATTTACCGATGTTTCCCTTCTCTTTCCCTTCATTCTTTTCTTCATTTCTGAACTTTTACCTAGGATTATTTTTCTTCTACTTAAAGAATGCCCTTTAATATTCTCCTTTATTCAGATCTGCTGGTGTTATATTCTCTCCACTTTTCTTTTTACCTAAAAAAAATTCCTGTCACCTTAATTGAATTGGACATTTAAATGAGCTGGGTTTTAGTCCTTGGGTTCTAGAGTTTTCTTTTTTGGTGACCCTGAATTCAAATCTTTGTCTAGCCCTGTGAATCCATTGAAAGTTCTACTTCCCTTGAGTTTTAAAGTCATAAAGCCATTTTACTAACCACAGAAGATTTTGGTTCAATTTTTTAAAAACATTTAGATATGATTACCTGGAAATAAATTAGAAACTTATAAGAAGTTTAAAAGTGTTTTAAAAAGTAAAATATTAAGTTCACATATACAAACAAATTGTTAGACCACCACCCCCCAGTATAATTGTTTAAGAAAATTTTGAAACTGTCAGAAATGTTCTAAAGACCCGTAAAAAGGTTGCAAAACTACCCTTGATAATAGTAATTATCACTATTTGTAATATTCACAACTGTATTAATTTTGACTAACTTGTTCAACCTACTTTCTGAAAACTCAAAGTGTCTTCTTCCACAAATGTTCTATAAAAAGTTACATATAGAAAAGGATATTTTTTAAAAGGAATGTGTGTGTATATATATATATGTAAATGTATAACTGAATCACTTTGCTGTACAGCAGTAATTAACAACATTGTAAATCAACTATACTTCAATATAAATAAATAAATAAATTTTGTTAAATAAAAAATAATTTACTAAATCAAAAGAAAAAAAAAGGTACATATAAAGACTTGAAAAAGCTATTCTGACAGGGAAATTTGAGAAAGTCTTCACAAAAAAGCTACTGAACAGGGCTTCCCTGGTGGCACAGTGGTTAAGGATCCGCCTGCCAAAGCAGGGGACACAGGTTCAAGCCTTGGTCCTGGAAGGTTCCACATGCCACAGAACAACTAAGCCTGTGCACCACAACTACTGAGCCTGCGCTCTAGAGTCCGTGAGCCACAACTGTTGAGCCCACGTGCCACAACTACTGAAACCCATGCACCCAGAGCCCATGCTCCGCAACAAGAGAAGCCACCGCAGTGAGAAGCCTGCAAACTGCAACGAAGAGTAGCTCCCACTCGCCGCAACTAGAGGAAACCCGTGCACATCAGCAAAGACCCAATGCAGCCAAAAATAAATAAAATAAATTTTTAAAAAGTAGTGAACAAATAATGAGAACAAGTAGAAAGTATTATTTAGGGTGAATGTCTGGTTTGTGGAGTAAGTGGAAAGCAAGGAAGTAGTTACAATTTAGGAAGAATGCTCTCTAAAGAATTTGACTCTAAAACGAATGAGAAAAGGAGGAAATATTTGAGAAACTTGTATTGTAGAAGGGTTACCACAAATGAATTTTTTTTAATGGGATTAAAAAACTCCTTGAATTTACTGCTTTGGTTCTTTGCTCAATCAGCCTTCCTTAACGCAATCCCCTCCTTCCTAGAAAAAAGGGCAATTTGCAAGCAGTTAAAAACATATATTCATTATCAATTCAAGCTTCCCTTTTGTTTTCCTGTTTAGTGTGATGTCCTCAATCTAGGAAATAGAAGTCATTTGATTTCTCTCTTTTTTCCTCCCAGAGTTGGAGACCAAACCTACAACCAAGAATGCTCTACCAACAGAGAATATTTCTGAAGAATGTTTATCACAGGAGACCATAGTAGAGAAACTCATAGAGAATGGTCTATGGGACACCAAAATGGGAGGATTATGGAAATGGAGTGACAGGATATTGAGATGGCAAGATAGTCAAGAAAGTCATTTGAGTCAGAGAATAGTTAAACACAAGAAAATTCCCACTCTTCAAAAAGGCTTTAGATTTGGATCTGTTCTTTTTCCAGAACCAGGAGTTATCACAGAAGAGCCCCACAGCAAATACCAAACACATGAGGAAAATTTTACAGAGAATTTAGATTTGATTACAGATACCCATCTGGGGAAGAAAATGTGCAAGGATACAGAAGGCAACAAAGTCATAAGCCCTGCTTCAGAACTCACTTTAGAGAAAAAAAACAATAATAAAGAAAAACCCTATAAATGTAGTACATGTGAAAAGGCCTTCCGTTATAGGTCATTACTCATTCAACATCAGAGAACTCACACTAAAGAAAAACCTTATGAATGTAATGAATGTGGGAAAATGTTCAGCCAGCCTTCATATCTTAGTCAACATAAAAAAATTCACACTGGAGAAAAGCCCTATAAATGTAATGAATGTGGAAAGGCCTTCATTGCTTCTTCATCCCTTATGGTGCATCAGAGAATTCATACTAAGGAGAAACCTTATCAGTGCAATGTCTGTGGAAAATCTTTCAGCCAGTGTGCCCGCCTTAATCAACACCAGAGAATTCAAACTGGAGAGAAGCCCTATAAATGTAGTGAATGTGGGAAAGCTTTTGGTGATAAATCAAAACTTGCAAGACATCAGGAAACTCACAATGGAGAAAAACCCTACAAATGTAATGATTGTGGGAAAGCCTTTAGGAATAAGTCATATCTTAGTGTACATCAGAAGACCCATACTGAAGAGAAACCATATAAATGCATTGAGTGTGGGAAATCTTTCAAGAATACCACAATCTTTAATGTTCATCAGAGAATTCATACTGGAGAGAAACCCTTTAGATGTAATGAGTGTGGGAAAGCCTATAGAAGTAATTCAAGCCTTATTGTACATATAAGAACTCATACTGGGGAAAAACCCTATGAATGTAATGAATGTGGGAAAGCATTCAATCGTATAGCAAATTTCACAGAACATCAGAGGATTCATACAGGAGAAAAACCCTATAAATGTAATGAATGTGGGAAAGCATTCATCAATTATTCATGCCTTACTGTACACCACAGAATGCATACAGGAGAGAAACCTTATAAATGTAATGAATGTGGAAAGGCCTTCATGCGTTCTTCATCTCTAATTATACATCAGCGAATTCATACGGAGGAGAAACCTTATCTCTGTAATGAATGTGGGGAATCTTTCAGAATAAAATCACACTTAACTGTACATCAGAGGATTCATACTGGAGAGAAACCATATAAATGTACTGACTGTGAGAGGGCATTTACCAAGATGGTAAATCTCAAGGAGCACCAGAAAATTCATACTGGTGTGAAACCCTACAACTGCTATGATTGTGGAAAATCCTTCAGAACTAAGTCATACCTTATTGTACATCAAAGAACCCATACTGGAGAAAAACCATATAAGTGTAATGAATGTGAGAAAGCTTTCACTAATACATCACAGCTTACTGTGCATCAAAGAAGGCATACTGGAGAAAAACCCTATAAATGTAATGAGTGTGGGAAGGTTTTCACAAGTAACTCAGGCTTTAATACCCACCAAAGGACACATACCGGGGAGAAACCATTTAAATGTAATGACTGTGGCAAAGCATTTAGCCAGATGGTACACGTCACAGAACATCAGAAAATCCATAGTGGAGAGAAACCCTATAAATGTGATGTCTGTGGAAAAGCCTTCAGGAGAGGTTCATACCTTACAGTGCATTGGAGAACACATACTGGAGAAAAGCCCTATACATGTAAGGAATGTGGGAAAGGTTGTATTACTCTATCACAGCTAACTCTACATCAGAGAATTCATACTGGGGAGAGGCCCTATAGATGTGAAGAATGTGGAAAAGCCTTCAGAACTAACTCAGACTTCACTGTACATCTGAGGATGCACACTGGAGAAAAACCCTATAAATGTAGTGAATGTGGAAAAGCCTTTAGGAGTAGCTCAAGCCTTACTGTACATCAAAGAATACATCAGAGAGAAGCTCAATTAATATAGAGGACAGAAAATTATCATCCAGATATAACAAGAATCTTATAAACTATATTTTATGAATGTGGGAAAATGTTCAGGAGCAATTTACCAGAAAGTACACACTTCATAAATATAAGAATGTAGAAAAGCAATTGGTCATATTAAATCTTAGAAGTTATAAGAAAATTCATAATAAAAAGGGCAAATGAAAGCCTTCATCCAAATTTCATATTTTATTCATTTAACAAATTATCTTCCATGAATTGCCTATTTTTTTGCTGATTTTCTTAGTGGTTTATATTTCTTATAAATCTGGAGGTGTTAATATATTTGAGATATTAATCATTTGACATATGTGTTGCAAATGTTTTTCTTAACGTAGTATTTCTTTGTATTTTTTTATGTAGTAAAAGGTTTTTAAGTCTTTAATTTTTCATAGTAAAATATTTACATCTTTTCCTTTTTATATTCTTTATTTACTCTTTTAGCAATCCCCAGGTTATATATAGTCTCCTAAATTTGTTTCTAATATTCTGATAATTTTATTTTTTACATTGAAGTTTTAATCCACCTGGACTAGATGGCTCTTCATAGAAGAACAACTCCAAATGCATTAACCTATGAAAATATTATGAACCTAAATAAACAATACTCAGGGAAACGCAAATTGAAACAACCAATGATATGTTACTTCCACTTCATGGAGTTGGCAAAAATTAAGAGATCTTTTGCTAGTGGAGTTTGGCAAACCATATACTCTTACCAAATGGTTATATCAACTTATATTTCCACCAGCAATCCAGCGGTATATATTTTTTTTAATTAAGTAAAATTTTAAAAGCACTTTGACCCAGCAGTCTCACTTTTGGGGAATCTGCCCCACAGAAATAATAGCATCAGTGTAAAAGCATATGTATAAATGAGGATGTTTATTAAAGTACTGTTTGTAGAGACAGAGAAGAAACCCAACTGGAGACAAAGTGAATGCCAATTAATAGGGGAATGGGTGAATAAATTGTGATATAGCCATACCATGGAAACGTATGAGAGTAATTTTTAAAATGAGTTATAGCTACACTAGTTGACTTCAAGGTATTTCCACAATTTTTTGATAAGTATTTGCTTTATTACAGAGATGTATATGTACAAGATTTCATTTTTGTTAAAGTAATGGTCACATGCCTTTATGTATGCATGTATGTGTGCATGTGATTAGATGAGCATGGAAACAAGTATGGAAGAATATACATCAGGCTGTTAATATTCGTTACCTTGAAGGGAGGGAGAAAAGGAGAAGCAGTGATATAAGTGGGGGGGAAAACTAGGAAAATAGAAAAATGTAAATGCAGTATGTATGGTATGAAACTATGTATTTGTGTGAACTTTTGATAGCCATGAATGAAGGGACAGTCTCCAAAAAGTTAATGACAGTTGTTTTAGATTTGTTGCAGAATCCAGTGTTTTTTGTTTGTTTTACCTCTCTCTGCTTTTCTGTATTTCTCAGTTTTTCTTTCCAATGAGCATGTAATATTTATATAAACATGAAAAACCTATTTTTCTTGTGAAGCTAATTTACTAGACACCTGTGATAGCCCAGGAATTACCCTAGGTGCTGGATATACCTTGGCAGGGCAGGAGTGGTCATGGATCTAAGAGCATGGAAACTGGTCTTGGTACCACCTAGATTCCAAAGAAGTTTTCCAGCACTTCAGGATCCCCCCCCCACCCTCTCAGTTTCGTTTGGAGGAGGTAATAGAGATTTCAGGTAAATGAAAAACATATCCGAGAATATCTGGAACCTGTGTCCAGATTATAGACCAGAAGACTTGCAAGCTTCAGAGACAAGTTCCACTTTCAACATGGCACCAAAGGAAAGATCACAGTGGTGTAAAGGTCTGTGTACAGCTCCACAGAACACTGTGATGGAGTATAGAGAGGGAAACAGCCAAGAACTCCAAAGTCCATGTATAAAAGCTTGGAAGTTCTGGAAATACTAAGAGAGTCCTGGAGTCAAAATGGGAACCCAGAGGCTGTGACCCTGGTACTGGAAAGCCCTAAGAGACCGTGGACCTAACATCTGAAAAGGACAAGGCATGTAGAGCTACACTTCAGTGGAGACTGAAGGAAAGAAAATCAAATACTTCTCCCACAATGCTAGGATAAGTCTTTAATATTGGGAAGGGGATATTGGGTGACTGATGTGAGCTGTCTCCCATTTTAAAATGAATAATTTGACATTGTGGTTGAAATGACTATTTCTGATTGAATTATAATAGTGAAATTTATTAACCATTACCAGGAGATGTGTCTACTTTGGATAAATGTACCACTTTCTGATTGGAAAGTTTAAGGGTCTGACCTTGAAATACTATCCTTGAGAAACTCTATTGTCAAACAGTCTACATGACTTGATGTCAACTTTTTTGGCTGCTCGTATCTACCTTCAAACCCTCACCACACCTAAACCCCGTCTCTCTTCACTGCCTTAGAAGGTAGAAGAGGAGTAAGGTCAGCAGGTTCAAGTGACATAAGAACTGAAAGGTGTCCATCAGGTTAGGGGATGGAGATGATACAGGGCACCTTTACTAGAGCAGTTTCCATGAACTGCTAAGGTGCCAAAGCCTGGTTCCAGTGTGTAGTGGTATCTCACTATAGGTTTAATATCATTTCCTTACTCTCTACTGATGTTGAGTCCCCTTCTAGGTGTTTATTGGCTTTTGGAATATCCTCTTTTGAGAAGTGCCTGTTCAAGACTTTTGCCCATTTTTATTGATAACTCTTTCTGTTTATTTGTAGGATTCTTTATATATTCTGGATACAAGGTATTTTTTAGATATTTGTATTACAAATATCTACTCATCAGCATCTTGCCTTTTCACTCTCTAAATGTTGTCTTTTGATGGACAGAAGTCTTTAACTTTGATGAATAATTCAACAATCTTTTCTTTTATGATTACTACTTTTTTGTGCCTAGTTTAAGAAATCTTTTCCTAACCCAAAGTCATAGGATATTTTCCTACATTTACTTCTGCATAGCTACTGTTTTACTTTTCAGTTTTAGGCTACAATCCATCTGATATTTTTATATGGTGTGGAGTAGAGGTCAATTTAATATTTTCCATGCAAATACACAATTTATTCAACATCATTTGTTGAAAAGACCATCTTTTCCCCTCCCCCTTGGGTACCCTTGTGATAAGTCAGATGGTCAGATTATGTGAGGGGGTCTATTTCTAGATTATCTATTCTGACTCATTGTTCTGTTGAATACCAAATATTTTTAGTGAAAACAGGTTGATAGTAAATCTTGGCATCTGGTGGTATATGTCTTCTAATTTTGTTCTTCTTATTCAAAATTGTCACTGTAATTCTATGTTCTTGGCATTTTCATATGCATTTTAGAATGATTATTTTTTCAGTTACTCCATCATAAAAAGTAGGGATTTCAATGGATATTACATCACATATATAGATTAGTTTTGGAAGAATGGGTACCTTAACAACATTGAGACATCCAGTCTATAAGCAGGCCATACCTTTTCATTTATACACATCTTTTAATTTTAGTAATTTTTGTATTTTTTCAATAAAATTTTGAATATTTTGTAAGGTTATTATATATTTGATGTTTTGGTGATTCTATAAAGGCTATTATCTTAATTTCATTTTCTGATTTGCTAATATATGTAATACATAACTATATATAATATATTAAATATATAATATGTAATAAGTAATGATATGTATAATAGATTTTTTTTAACTGAGCTTATATCCAGTGACCTTCCTAAAATTCACTTGTTAATTATAATAGTTTGTTCATTCTTTCGGACTTTCTACATACACAATATGTCACCTGTGATAAAGTAAAATCTTTCTTACCTCACCCTTTCCAATATTTATGCCATTTTTTTCTTGCTTTATTGCACTGGCTAGGACCTTCAAAAGTAAAAATTGTAGGCATCCTTGCCTTTTTCCCAGAATTTAAAGGAAAATCCTAAACATTCCATTAGAAATGATATGAGGTATAAATTTGTAGATAATCTCTATCAGATTAAGGGAATTCTCCTCAAATCCTAGTTTGCTGAGATTTCTTATCATGGACAGGTATTGAATTTCATCAGATACGTAGTTTGTAGCTATTGAGATGACCGTTTGGCTTTTCTCATCCTGTTAATGTGGTTGAATTATGCGGATTGATTTTTTTTATTTTAAAAATTGCGGTAAAATACACATAACATAAAATTTACCATCTGAACCTTTTTTTTTTTTTTTTTTTTTTTGTGGTACACGGGCCTCTCACTGTTGTGGCATCTCCCGTTGCAGAGCACAGGCTCCAGACGCGCAGGCTCAGTGGCCATGGCTCACGGGCCCAGCCGCTCTGCAGCATGTGGGATCTTCCCGGACCGGGGCACGAATCCGTGTCCCCTGCATCGGCAGGTGGACTCTCAACCACTGCGCCACCAGGGAAGCCCCATCTGAACCATTTTTAAGTGTATAATTCAGTGATATTAAGTACATTCATGTTGTTGTAGCCATCATCACCATCCAAAACTCTTCATTTTTCTAAGCTGAAACTCAATATTCATTAAACGATAACTCCACACTACCCGCTTCTCTTAGCCCCTGGAGACTATCATTCTACTTTCTGTCTTCAGTCTGTCTCTGTGAATTTGACCACTTTAGGTACCTTATGTAAATATTCTTTTGTGACTAACTTATTTCACTGAGCAAAATGTTCTCAAAATTCATCTGTATGGATTGATTTCTGAATGTTAAGGCAACCTTGCATGCCTGGAATAGATTCTATTTGGTCATTATATATTACCTTTTAAAAATATTGTTCAATTAGATTTTCAAAATTTTATATCGGATTTTATGTCTATGTCCAGATTGTCTTGTATGTTTCCTTTTTTTTAGTAGCCTTGTCAGGATTTAGTGTCTGGGATAATGCTGGGCTTGTAAAATGAATTGGTAATTACTTTTTCCCCCCTCTGGAAGAGTTTGTTGTTATTTCAGTTGGTATTATTTTTTTCCATAAACCTTTTCTGTAAAAATGAACAGTAAAGCCCAATGAGCCTGGAATTTTCTTTGTAGGAAAGTTTTAAATTATAGATTCAGTTACTTTGATAGGCATAAGACTATTGAGATATTCTATCTCGTGTCAATTTTGCTAAGTTTTATTTCTAATTTGTCTATATCATTTCATTAAAATATCTAATTATTGGCTTTAAGTAATTGATAATGCCTGCTTGTTATATTTTTAATCTCTGTAGGATCTAAAGTGATATTCCCTTTTCAGTCTTGGTATTGGTAATTTGTGTACTCTCTTTTTGTTTTCTGTGTTAGGCTCTGTAGGGATTTAACACTTTATTAATCTTTTCAAAAGCCACCTCTTAACTAATAAGACAGCTAATTTCTTTTTCATTGACTCATGCTCTTTTATTTTCTTCTATCTACTTTATTTGAATTTGATTCATTGTTCTTTTTCTAGCTTCTTGAAATGAGATCTTAGATAATTGATATTCAACCTTTCTTTTTTGCAAATATTTAAGTCTAAATTTTTCTATAAGTTCCTATTTAGCTTCATCAAGTAGAGGTTTTTTTAATCAACTTTATTGGGACATAATTTACACATAATAAGTTGTACCAGATTTAACTTTATATTTTGATGAGTTTTGGCAAATTTACACACCTGTATAACCATCACCAAAATCAAGGTATAGAACATTTTTCATCACCGCAAAATTGTCCCCACCTCTGATTCCAAGAAACCGTTAATCTGCTTTCTATCGCTATGTATTAGAATTGTCTTTTCTAGAGTTTCATATAAATGGAATTATATAGTATATACTGTTTTCTTTCTACCTTCTTCACTCATGAATTTGGAGGTTCATTCATGTTATGTGGTTGGTACTTCATTCCCATAGTGTTAATATACTACAGTTTATTCAGCCATTGATGGACATTTGTATTGTTTCCACTTTAGAGCTGTTATGAATAAACCAGCTGTGAACATTCACGTATAAGCTCTGTGTAGACATATTTTCACTTCTATTATATAAATACCTAGGTTCGGAGTTGCTGGGTTATATGGCAAATGTATGTAATATTTTATAAGAAACTGCCAAGTTGTCTTCCAAAGTACCATTTTGCAACCCACCAACAATGTATGAGTGCTCTAGTTACTCCTAGCCTTGCCAACTCATGGTATTGTCAGTCTTTAATTTTTTTAAATTTTATTAAAGTATAGTTGATTTACAATATTGTATTAGTTTCAGGTATATAAGTCAGTGTTTAATTTTAGCTTTTCTAATGTGTGTACTAGTACTTCATGGTGGTTTTAGTTTGCATTTCTCTGATGATTAATGGTGAACATTTTTTATGTGTTTAATGGCTATTTATATCTCTCCTTTGTGAAGTATCTGTTTAAGTTTTTTGCCCATTTAAATTAGATGATGATAATGATTATATAGTCTAGATACAAGTCCTTTGTCAGATATGTTTTGTAAATATTTTCTCCCAGAATATGGCTTCCCTTTTAACTTTTCTTAGTGGTGTCTTTTGAAGAGCAGATGTTTTTATTTTGAAGGATATCAGTTTAACATTTCCTTTTTATGGGTCATGCTTTTTGGGTCCTCTCCAAGAAATCTTCACTTTCCCTAAGGTTCTGGAGTTTCTTCTCCCATGTTTTTTTCTAGAAGTTGTATGGTTTTAGATTTTATATATAGGCCTGTGATCCATTTTGAGTTAATCTTTCTGACCACAGATTTTGATATGTTGTATTTTTATTATCATTCAGTTAAAAATATTTTCTAAACTTCTTTGTTATTTCTACCTTGACCCTGGGGTTATTTATAAGCATGTTGCTTACTTTTAATGAATTTGTGGATTTTCTATTTATATATTATGGAATTCTAGCTAATTTCCACTGTGGTCAAAGAACACACTGTATTATTTCAGTCATTTGAAATTTGTTGATACTTACTTTGTGGCTCAGCCAATGGTCTATTTTGGTAAGTGCTCCACGTTCACATGAAAATAGCATGGAAATAAGACTTATCACTTGAAATTTCTGCAGTTAGCTGTAATGTTCTATAAATATTAATTAGACCAAGTTGGTTAATAGCATTCTTCAAATCTTCTATATTTGTACTGATTTATTTTTCTGCTTGAACTATAAGCTACTAAGAATGGTGTCTTCAAATCTCCAACTATGATTGTGGATTTATCTTTTTTTTCTTTTATTTCTATTAATGTTTGCTTTCTACATCTTGAATATATATTATATATATATGCAAGTGCATATAAATATTCAGTGCATGTAAATTTAGGATTGTTATATCTTCTTGTTGAGTTGACCCTTTTATCTATATCAAGCATCCTCTAACTCTAGTAAGGTTTTTTGCCATAAATTATACTTTTTCTGATATTAATATAGCCAAGACAATTTTATTTTTGTTAGTGTCTGCATGGTGTGGTAGGCAGAATTCTAAATTGGTTCCCAGATTCCCAGCCCCTGGTATACAAGCAGTTCCCAGTTATTCAGTCAAACACTAATCTAGGTGCTTTTGTGAAGGGATTTCACAAATATAATTAAGGTCCCAAATCAGTTGACTGAAAATAGTGCAGTTACGCTCAGTGGGCCAGACCCAATCAGTTGAGACCTTAAAAAGTGTGGGGCTCGTCCTGGTGAGAGAGATTTGGTGTATAAGGGGGACTCAGTGTGAGCGACATTCTTCATTGCTGGTTTTGAAGATAGAGGGGCTGTGTGACAAGGCGTGTAGGCACCCTTTAGGGACTGAAAGCAGTTTGTGACTGAGAGCCAGCAGGGAAACAGGAGCCTCAGTGCTGCAACTTCAAAGAACTGAATTTTGCTAACAAGTTGACTTCACTTGGAGTTGCTGTTTCCTCAGCCTTCAGACAAGAATTGACCCGTTGACTCCTTGATTTCAGCCTTTGAGACCTGAGCAGAGAACCCAGCCATGCCATGCTTGGACTTCTGACCCACAGAGCTGTGGGCTAATAAATAGTTGTTGTTTTAAGCCGTTGTTTCCATAAATGTGTTATGTAGCAGTAGAAAACAAATACACATGCTATATGTCTTTTTCCTATCCTTTTACTTTTAACTTAACCTGTGTCCTTACATTTAAAGTGTATCTCCTTTAAGTAGCATATATTTTGGGTCTTATTTTTATCTAGTCTGATAATCTTTGTATTTTAATTGGTGAGTGTAATCCATTTTCATTTAATGTAATTACTAATATATTTGGGTGTAAGTCTCTCTATTTGTTTTGCCTGTTTCTTTTGTTTCTCCTTTCTTGCTTTTCTTCGGAATACTCAAATATGTTTCATTTTCTCATTTTTCTACTCTATTCAGTTTAATTATACATTCATTTATTATTTTGGTGTTACTCTGGAGCAGCAGAACTATTTTCATAATAATTCTAAGACATTACCTTTTTCATTCTCATTTTTCTCATGAGTATAGATTGCTGTTTTTCAGAAGCTGCATGGCATGTGATATTGCAAAATATTTAATGCAAAAGAAGATCTCAGAATTCAGCTATCTTCTATTGAGCCATTATTATCAACTGAATTACGTCCCCCCTCAAATTCATATGTTGAGCCCCTAACTTCCAGTGCCTGAGAATGTGACTGTTTTAGGAGATAGGGCCTTTAAAGAGGTGATAAGTTAAAATGTGGCTGTTAGGGTGACTCCTAATAACTCTTGACTGGTGTCATTATGAGAAGAGAAATTTGGATGTACAGAGAGTCACCAGCGGTGCATACGCACAAAGGGGCAACCATGTGAAGAGGCAGCAAGAGGGTGGCTACCAGCAAGCCAAGGAGAGGGGCCTCAGGAGAAATCAACCTTGCAGACACCTTGATCTTGGACTTCTGCCCTCCAGAACTGTGAGTAAATAAATTCCTGTTGTTTAAGCCACCTAGTCTGTGGCATTTTTTTATGGCAGCCCTAGCAAACTAATCCAGTGAGACGTTAAAGAGATTTGCAAAAATTTAAAACAGTACCACTCTTTGCACTAATTTTTTTGTTTTGAAGATTTGTTATTATTAAAAATGTTTTCCAATATCATATAGTAGTTTAATACTATTATTTTTAATAAACTAATAAACATTAAAATTTTTTCCAATTTTAATTTCAAATACAGTAAACATCAATAGATGTAACCTACATAAATAAAAGGTCTTTGGTTTCCTCAATAATTTTTTAAATTGTAATGTTGTCCTGATACTGAAATGTCCGAAAATCATTGCCCTTAAAATTTGTTTGGCTCTCCATTGGAGCACTCTTTTTTTTTTTTTTTTTTTTGATTCTTTTTTCTTGGAGCACTCTTGAAATTAATATTTCAAAGCAATGAAAAATACTAATGTTTTAATTCCATTTACTCTTTGCCTTTTGTTCAATTGTTGTCATATATTTTATTTCTACATGTTTTAAACTCCAAAGGATTTTATTACTATTACTGTTTTCAGCAGTGTTTATTTGTACTTACATATTTACCTATTCCCGTGTTCTTCATTCTTTCCTGACATTCCTTGTTCCAACTGGATCATGTTCCCTTTGCCTGGCTAATTCCTTTGGGCATTTATCATAGCATTCCAGTAGCTTATCTCAGCTTTTGTCTGAAATATCTTTACTTTACGTTCATTTAGGAAGGATATTTCCACTGGGATAAGTGTTCTAGTCTGGCATTTGTTTTTCATTGTTGTTGCTGTTTTTTCTTTCCTCACCTAAAATAAAACCTCAGCTTCTGGCTTCCAAAGTTTCTATTAAAAAATCAACTGTGTTCTGCTCTTGTTTTATTTTTTCTCCAGCTACTTTTAAGATTTTATCTTTGCCCTTGGTTTTTGTAAGTTTTAATGTGATGTACCTAGGTGGAGAGGTTTTTTGTTTGTTTTTAAAGCATATTTTGAGCATGTGGAGCTTCTTGAGACTGTGCTGTGATATCTTTCATCAGTGTGGGGAAACTCTCAGCCACTATTTCTTTAAATATTACCTCTGCCCCATTTCCTCTCTCCCTTATTCTAGGATTCTAGTTACCTGTAAGTTAGACCTTTCACCATGGTCCAGGTTTCTCTTTAGGTTTTCTGTATTTCCCATCTCTTTTTTCTCTCTGTGCATCAGACTAGACACTTTCCACTGAATTGCCCTCCCATTAACTAATGCCTATTCTGTTTTCAATCTGTTATTAAACCCATTTTGAATTCTTAATTTTAGTCAGATTTTTTATTTCTGGAATTTTTGTTCTGTCCTTATATTGATTCTAGGTATCTGCTGAAATTCTCCATTCTTTTCTCTTGAATATATTAATAATGTTTATTTTAAAGTCCTGGACAGTTAACTACAGTAGCTGAATCACTTTTTGGTCTGTTCCTTTGTCTATTGTTTTTCTTGCTATCTGGTCAGCTGATTTTTTTAGCATGCTTTCTGATATCTCATTTGATGGCAGACATTATAGGTGAAAAAATTCTGGAGATCCTTGGTTTGTCTTCCTCTAAAGAGGATCAAGATTTATTTAGCACTATCACAACACTGTTAATCAACTATACTCCAATATAAAATAAAAAGCTAAATAAAACAAAGTTTTATTTTAGCAGACAGAGTACTAGTGGAGCACCCTGACCCCATTTGTGATTGACATTAGGTTGAGTTAAAGCTGGTCTGTTTCAGTTTTGTCCTTTTGTCTGTTTCAGTTTTGTCCAGCATGGTTCTTCTGGAATCTCAGTGGAAACTCCATGGCGTTTACCAAGCCCCTCTAACTTGCTAAGGCTTGATCTTGAACTGTAATCTCCGTCTTTCCAGTACTAGACAGCTGCTGAAACCTGCGCATCCATTTAACCTCTCAAGTGCTGCTTTTTACAGGGTTTCTTTTATTTTCACCATTCACAGCTTAGAAGTCAGCTAAAGGTTTGAGGGGAAATTTTATGCAAGTTGTAGAACTATCTCCTCTAGGATATCATCCCTTATCTCCCAGCGGCACCCCTAAACTCTGACAGTTTCTGCCTGGAATCCATAAACAGAGGAAACACCAGGTAAATGTAAGCTCACCTCTTACACTTCATTTCTGTCAAAGATCTCAGTTGATGTCTGTCAGCTCCTGTTTAGTCACTCAGTGCTGACAACACAAGCACGAATGGAGCAGCCGTGGTGGCATTTGCCCAGCATCACAGGCTGCCCCTTCCCAAGGCTTAATTACCTGCTGCAACTGCTGTCCACCTTCCAGCAACACGCTCTTCAGTGCTAAGTCCCCAGTATGGTTACCGTCCCACTAGGAGACCAGTCAGATGCTTGGCGGCGAGTTGGCTCCACTGGACCCCTTCTATTCTGGAAGCAACGGCAATTCATACAACTGAATCAACCCACACTCTAGGTATTTGCTTGCCTTTCCTGCTTGCCAGACCTCAGACAAAACCACTCACTATCTGGGGATTTATAGAATGTTTGATTCATCCATCTGATACCACATCAAAGCAAGGACCCTACTGTATAGCAGAGGAGATAGAGGAGTGTGCATACTCTCACGGGGTCCACTGGTCATATCACATACCACATCCCCAGAAGCTGCCAGGCTGATAGATGTTGGAGATGGAATGGCCTGTTAAAGGCACACTGTAAGTGCCAGGGTGGAGGCAATAATTTACAGGGATGGGGCACCATCCTCAGGGTGCAGTTTATGCCTCAAATCAACTACCTTTATATGGTTGTGTTCCTGGTAGTTGGAACGTATAGACTGGGAACCCAGGAGTAGAAGCAGGAGAGGCATGCTTACCTCACTCCCCATGACTCATTATGTGCTGCTCTTCCCTGCAGGCCTGGGCACTGCAGGTTTATAGGCTTGATTCCCAAGGCAGAACAATTCATTCAGGAGACACGTCAGTAGTCCTTTTGAGATACAAACTACAGCTGCTGTCAGGGGACCAGCCAGCAACAAGAGGAGTCGCCATTGTGACAGGGATATTTGATCCTGATCACTAGGAGGTGGGGCTGTTATTACAGTGGGAGAAGAGAGACGTATGTTTGGCACCCAGCTAATTCCCCATAATATTAGAATACCTCTTGGCACTGTCTCACCCATTTTGGTAGTAAGTAATGAAAACAGCAGTGTTAGCCTGAGAAGCACACAGTGACCAGGGCCTCAGGGATAAGTGTCTGGGTCTGGCCACCGGGAAAGCCACCAAGACCAGTACAGGTGTTAGCTGAGGTTGAGGAGGGCAACAGTGAATATAATTTGCAGTCCTAAGAGCAGCAGCAGGGGGCGAGGAGGCTGTAGTTCATCCTCCTTGTAAGTTTCTTTCAGGAAAACAGGCCCACCGGAATCCTGGTGTTGCTTCTCCCAAAACTCATATGAAGAAGTGAATCCAGGTGATGAAATTGTGGGCCACCCCATCCCCGCTTTCAGAACTGAAGGTTTATTCTCCGGCCGCTAGAAGTGCTGCTGGCAGGCAGTCCTCAGCTTGAGAGAGTCGCCTTGCCCCAAAGCAGACCCGTTCCTGAGACAGCCCACATCCAATTACTGGTTGACATAGGAGCAAAGACCTGGCCCTTCCACTTAACTTTGGGACAGTTGTGAATTTGGAGTTCTTCGTGGGGTCAGCTGATGCCTTTACTGAGACTGCATAGCAGCCCTCTTCTCTCTCTACCCAGTCCTGCTTCCTTCTCTTGTGATCCCAAAAGCCTCCATGCAAACGTCCACTCAGAGTGGAACCCAACCTGGGATAGTTTCCCTCCTGCCTCTCGTATTTCAAAAATCTAGACTCTGCTTATGGAACAGAGCAGCTAAAACTGCTTCTAATTCTTTACTATTATAAACAGAATTTTGATAACCCTACAGGAAAATCATTGCAGACATCCTTAATTGTTTTCCATGGGGTCATAAAAATGGAATTTCTGGGGCAAAGTACACATTATTGAAAAGGCCTTTTAATACACATGCCAAATGCCTTCCAAAAGCTCTGGGCTCTCACCAGATGTATATGAGGGTGCTTGCTGCCCTGACATCTTTGCCAACATTGGGCAATCACATCCTTTTTAATAATTGCTATTTTGACATTGCCTTCGTTAAGTTTGAGAATTTTTGCATCTCATACAAACTGCAAAAGGAGCCTCATTCTTTCCATGTAAAATCACTAGAAGAAGGAAATGAGCTTTTTGAGAATAGCAAAATGACTGAGGAGAGCGGGATCCAAATCTTTGAGAGAAAACTTTCAACTCCTGCTGTCCCATCTGCACCAGAAACTTCTCCAAATCCTTCATGTGAGCACAGCACCACACTGTCACTTAAGGTGATATTATCGGCATAGAAAACCCTGATGTTCCACATCCCCAGGCAGTAGATACACCAGGAAACCCAGGTATACCCAAAAATGTGAGAAGAGGATTGGCGTGACAGCATCACTGCTCTTTTCCTTTGGTAGGAAACTCCTGGGCAGAGTCTGGACTCGTGTTTCCTGAGGGAAAAGCTGTTGTCTCCCTCACAGTGGCTTTTCTGTGGGAACAATGCTCATGGCTTTACAAGGCAGAAGAGAAGGAAGTTACTGTAATCAGGCCAGAGCTTCTAAAATTTATGTTTATCATCCACATTGCCCAGAAAAAATCAAAATAAAAAGTTAAATCAACATACACAAAAGGCTGGGACTTCCCTGGTGGCACAGTGGTTAAGAATCTGCCTGCCAATGCAGGGGACTTGGATTTGATCCCTAGTCCGGGAAGAACCCCCATGCCATGGAGCAGCGAAGCCCATGTGCCACAACTACTGAGCCTGTGCTCTAGGGCCTGCAAGCCACAACTACTGAGCCTGTGCACCTCAACTACTGAAGCCCACGTGCCTAGAGCCCATGCTCCGCAACAAGAGAAGCCACGACAACAAGAAGCCTGTGCACTGCAATGAAGAGTAGCCCCTGCTCACCGCAACTAGAGAAAGCCCACACGCAGCAACAAAGACCCAACAAAGCCAAAAAAAATAAAGTAAATAAGATAAAAAACATGCACAAAAGTGGGAAATAGGTGAGCCATAATAAAAAGAGAGAGAACAGTCAATAAAACAAATCCAGAAATGATCCAGACTTGGAGTGAGCAGTCAAAATTGCTATAATTCATATGTTTAAAAAGGTAGAAGGAAAGAGGGTGACAACAGATTTGTTAAAAACGTGGGATAGAGTATTTCAAAACAGCATTAAAATAAGCCAAAAATCAAGTGGAAATTTTAGAACTGCAAAATAAAATATTTGAAATTCATTGGATGATGTTAGCAGCAGACTTTGCACAGCAGAAAACAGAACATACTAAACTTGAAAACAAGAAGAAAATAGCTAAACTGAATAACAGAGAGAAATAAGAATATAAGGAGCAAAAAAGTATAAGAAAGGAGCTTACTTACATGTAATTGCTGTCCAAGAAAGACAGGAGAGAGAGGATGGGCAGATGCAATATTTGCAAAAGTAACATTGAGAACTTTCCAAATTTATTGAAAGATGTCAACTCACAAATTCAACAAGTTCAGCCATCCCCCGAAGGGTTAATAGAAAGGTCATTATGCTTGGCACATAGTGATTTGCTGAAAATAAAAAGACACATTATATTATCAACTAAAAACTAAGGAAGGTAGAAGAAATAACAAAGAAATAATATGTTTAAAACGTAAAAGAATAAAAAAATTGTCAAGCCAGCATTCTATAGGCAGAGAAAAAATTATTTAAAGGCAGATGGGTGACATCAGCAAAATGGCAGAGTGGGAAGCTCCAAGTTCTCATCCCCTCACAGAAACACCAAAAACACAAGCAGAACTGCCAGAACCAAATTTGTCAGAGACTCTGGAAAACAGTCAAAGGTTTGCAGCAACCAAGTGAACATTGAATCAAGAAAGGGATGAATTCAAAGCAGTAGGAAAACTTTGTGGCATTTTTACTTGCTGTTGCCCCACACCATCCCTGGACCACCGAAGTCCCAGGAGCAAAAGCTGGGGAGTTTCTTTGGGAAATTAGGGCATTCCAAAGTACTATCTATATGGGGGAGTTTAGAAAGCTTCATGCATGCTGAGAGAAAGAGGCACACTCAGAACAGATCTGAGAAGATGCTGAGATTTCACCTCAGGTTCTCCCTAGGCTTAGTGCAAGCCTGGCTACATGTTAAAGGAGTGCCAGCACAGAGCCAATCTGAAAAAAAAAAGGGAGGTGGGGTTGTTGTTATGTTATTGTTGTTGTTTTTAATAAAGTACCTGGAATTCAAGGAAATCTCTGTCAAAAAACTAGCTAAAAACAAACCAAGAAACAGACACTTCAGTAACCACAAACAACAAGGAATACAGCCTTTGCAAAAATAATTTGGGAAAGTCACTAAACAGATGGACTACTACAGCCTTCAACAATCAAGAAAAACAGCAAAACCTGTGAAGGGGGAGAATCTGATTCCTACTTGATGTGAAAAAAACCTCCACTTGTTTTTTTGATAGATTTTCATCCTACCAAATTGACAAAATCTGATATATCCATATGATGGAATATTATTGGGCAATAAAAAGAATGAAGTATTGATACATGCTGCAACATGGATGAACCTTGGAAATATTATGCAAAAACTACAGGAAAGTGGTTGAATAAGCTATGCTTACATCCGCACCAGGAAGTACTGTGTAGCTGTAAAAAAAAAAAAAAAATAGAGAAAGATCTCAATGAGCTGACATGGAGTGATTTCCAGGATAAACTGCTGAGGTAAAACGGCAAAGTGCAAAATAGTAATTATAGTGCGCTATCCTTTATCTAAGAAAGAAGAGGATGTAATAAAATAAACATACCTGCTCATTTGTGCAAAAGAATGCAGGAAGGATCAACCAGAAACTGAAAAGATTAGTTACCGATGGGGTAGTTGGGAAGCGGTGGAAAGAAGGGGGCAATGAGTCTGAGTAATAGAGATGACAAGGGAGTGACACAGTTTTTAGTATACCCTTTTATACAGCACTGGTACTTAGAACTATGGTAATATTTTACAAATGCATAAGTTTAAGGAAAATAATGAAAACTAATCATGAACCTGAAATGGAATATAAAAGTAACAACAGGGGCTTCCCTAGCAGCGCAGTCGTTAAGAATCCACCTGCCAATGCAGGGGACATGGGTTCAAGCCCTGGCCCAGGAAGATCCCCCATGCTGCGGAGCAACTAAGCCTGTGCACCACAACTACTGAGCCTGAGCTTTAGAGCCCGGGAGACACAACTACTAAGCCCGCAAGCCTAGAGCCCGTGCTCCGCAACGAGAGAAGCCACAACAGAAGCCCGCGCACCGCAGCAAAGAGTAGCCCCCACTCACCACAACTAGAGAAAGCCCGTGCAACAGAAGACCCAATACAGCCAAAAATAAAAACAAATAAATGAATAAAAATAACAACCTAACTGTACTACAAGTAAATAATATAACCAAAAGTGAAGGCTTGGAGAAGAGAAGAACTAACCTAAATAACTTTGCAAAACAGTATTTTGCCTGTAAAGCTACAGAAAAAAAAAAAAAAAACCAAAAATCCCTGTACACATATAAGGTAATCCTCTTAGTAAATCTTTTTTTACAGGTGTATGGGTTAGTAATTCTGAAACACACATATATGCACGTACATATATGTATACATATATAAGTGCATATATTATAGCTAATGAGAGCTACGTTTCTCAGTGTCAGAGAAGCTACAAATAATGAAAAGGGAAATGACAGCCCATTGTAATGATCACATCTAACAACTAGATCTTAATTTCTAAACACCTTTCTCCAAAAACAGGAAACAGAGCTCCTTGGAGAAATAGTTGATTCCAGGGCTGCTGCAGGGAAACTACAAGATAAGCCTGGAACATCTTGTGCCAGAAACTAAGGAAGTGCTAAAAACAGGATGGTAGATATCAAAAGGACACATGAGCCAACCTGAAGGAGTTTGTAATAGCCAAAGCTGGGAAAATTTCAGAAACAATATTTTTTAAATGATGTTCTATGGGTTAAACCTATAAAATTAAAAAATATCCATGAATCTGTATTGATGCAAAGAAGTAATTGAATATGTAATACATAAGTAAATGGAAGAGAAGAACCAGTTCTTTCTCATAGAAGGATTATGTTGATAAATGTAGATGGAAAAGGCAAAAAAGAAAATGACCCTGAGGCAAACACTGCAGTCATAGTTGTTGCAGTCAAGATGGATGCTAAAATTAGTGGGTGCAAGGTTGAAGAGAAACAGGATACTTGCATAGCCTGAAAGCGTTTACCCCCAAATATTTATTAATTACCAAGGGGAAATAGTAGCATACAGTGGAGGACCACGGCAGAAAGCGTGTTAACTAAATGATATAAGTTAGCATCCTCAGTAACAAGACCCACTGACAACGCGAACTACCTGAAACCGGTGCTGAGAACGTCGTTTCGTTGGGGCCGGGGGAGGATGTGAGGGGAAAGGGATGGATTAAAAGTGACATATACGTCGGAACGCCACTCCAGTGTTTACTGATGCATATTTGGGTGATAAAACTGTAAACAAAAGCAAAGACGTTCTTTCCGTAGACGTCGGGGTTGGCTGCAGGTGGAGGCAGAAGGCAGATGTTAGGCTCTGCGGGGGTGGCAGGTCTGGTGGTGGCAAGAGTTTTTGATCCTTCCATTAAATATCTTAGTTTTGTGCCTTTTTCTGCAGCTGCTGTACTTTACAGCAAAGAAGCTTTAACAAACGCGGATGGACACTTGTGTATACCTGGGAGGAAGGAAATCTGGAAAGAAATACATCAAAATGCTTTACAGCGGGTGGTGGGATTATTGATTTTAATTTTTCTTACACTCTTCTATAATGTTCGAATGTTCAAAACTGAGTTTTATAAGGGGGCGGGAGAGCCGGGGGTGGGGGGAGGGGTGGATACATGAGCATCTATTTTTCTGCTAAGTTCCGAAGTCACCTCCCAGGTGTGCCCGCAGAGTCCTGGTTTGGTTTCGCCCTTTAACCATGCCGGGGGCGGGAACTCGGTCCTGCACGCACCCTCACCCTGCTTCGCCGGCCTGGGTTCGGGTTTTGCAGCCGCTTCCCCGCCCCGACCCGACGTAGCCGGGTTGGGGCGGGGATTCCGGGGCTCGCACAGCCGCGCCCTCCGCCCGCCTCTCGCTCCTTTTCAGTTTGACCTGAAATTCTCTCGAAAAGCGAAAGATTTATGCGGTGAAGTGACCTGGATGCGCGGGAAGAAAGAGCCTTAAAGGATCAAAAGTAAAGCGGCCTCTGTGACCTCGTGGCGCAATGGTAGCGCGTCTGACTCCAGATCAGAAGGTTGCGTGTTCAAGTCACGTCGGGGTCACAGCTACCCCTTTTCCCACCAAACTAACTGGGGACTTTGGGCCGCTTAGGATTTCATCCCACGGCTCTATTCGGGCCTCCGTGCTCCCTATTCCTCCGCACCGAGGTTCAGAGGATGAGCCTTAGAATTTCTGTTTCATCATTTTCATTTCTGACGGAGGTGATTTGGGAAACTCCTGGCGGCGCGAAGCCAACCGGCCAATGCCACTTCTCCTTGTCACTCAAAAAGCCACTTTAAAAGAGAGACCAACAGCACAGTAGAAGACAGGATGAAACAGTTATTGGAAAGTGAAATGTAAATTATTTTTAAACATATGAAAGTAACCTCTTTCATAAAAAGAGAAACGCAAATTAAAATTCAATAAATTATTTTTAACCTGTGAGATTGTCTAACCTATGATCAAAAAGCTTGCATTAAATCGCATTGCTCACATCCTTAAAGCTACAAAGAACAGGACCAGAGGAAATTAAAATAATTAGAAAAGAATACTTTTCAGCCAGTTTAGAAAAGTTTTCAAGTATATTTTTCAATATTGCTTCTGTTCCTTTTGCTCCAGACTTTTTCCAGGAATGCATTCACCCTTCCATATGGTGGATAATTACCACCAAATGGAAGGATAATCATGCTTCTCTATCCTCTGCATCTATAATCTTCTCTCAAAACGTTTTCTGTTTTCATATTTTCTCTGCCCTTTGGGCGGTCTTCTCAGACGTGTCCACCATCTGGAATTCCATATTCTGCAACTTAAGAGAGCCCTGTGATCCTACCATATTGTCATTTCAGTTTCCAGGGTGTCCCCTGTCTTATTCTCCTCTCTTTTAAACTCAGTCAGTTGCCCCATAAGGCTTTTCACACCTCATTTCAAAGAAGCCACATCTTGGAGGAAGCCTCTTACTGTTTCTCTGAAGAAAATAAAATAAAAAATCCTGAAACTTCCCATCATTTTCAGTGGTATGCTTTTCTTCTCTCAGGAACTACTCTCTTTTTCTAGTTCTGCAGAATTAAAAAGACAAAAACAAAAAAACAACAACAATTTGCTTTTCTCTCTTACTCATACTGTGAAATTACTCTTGCTGATCCTTTAAAATCCGTTCAGACTCAGTGTGAAGCAACAGATGGGGCTGTGCTAACGCTTGGCCCTGCTCTCTGTTCACTGGTGTGGGTCAGATGCCTTCTCAGATCCACTGGCTGGAGGACAGGCTGGGGCACAGCGCCCACCCCGTTCCCAATGCTCAGGAAGGTGTCCCCTAGGGCTTTGTTGCAGTGACATTTTCTCCTCTCCTGTGAGGTTCCCTTGCTACTGTGAGCCAGTGAAAGCAGTACTTAACCCTAGAGATCCCACATTTCAGTGTGAGTTTCAACTTAAATGTCTTAAGTGGATCTTGCCTCTTTAGCTAAGGCAGAAAACAACACATTTCTATTCACTTAAATCTCCTAAGAGTAACATTTTAATTTAATGCCCAACAAATACTCTGAATTCCCTGAGATTCTTTTTCTTTCAAGAATTTTACATTCAATCTATTTTGTAGATATTCTAGCCTAAGAATTTGTTCTAAGCAAACCTTATTAATTTTAAAGTTTTAATGGTGTCCTTAAAGTTTCTTATGTGAATTGATAAAATTCTCTTTTCATATATTCATAAGTCAAATTGTAAAAGGTTGTAAAATTGTCAGATAATATATTACCATACAATCTCATCTTTATTATAAGGAGCAGATTTTCAGTCATCAATTTTCACCCTCAGCTCATTTATTTCAGGCGAATAAGCACTTGCCCCTCCACACTGAGAAAACAAAGACAGCATACATTTTTAGAAAAACCGGGGCAAGGGTATTTTTTGTGGGTAAAGTATCACTTCTTAGACAGAAAAAGTAGGGATGAAGAGGAAGAAAAAGAAAAATTGCCTTAGACTTAATTTCAAAGGTTTATTCCACCTGCACCAATGCATCAGATATTTTTAAATTTTAAAATTTCCTAGAGATTGTTCTGTTAATCTAGTTGTACATTCCTGCTTCACACGAAGCTGGCTGTATTGCTTTATTTTAAAAGGAAGGTAAAACTTAAAGACAGCACAGCCTTGCCACAGATACAGTATTTGATCAATTCTTTTGGCCCATTGTCTCTCCCATTGAAGGTGCTTCCTTACCTCAAGCCAGATAGGCCCTGGGATACTGCCCCTGGCCCGAGAGATGCTCTCCTGCGGAGGCTGAGCCAACTGCATGGTCTCCAAGGAATTTGGATTGGAAGCAAATGGGACCTGCTGTTTGTTTCAGAGGGTGTTCTGAACATGTACACGGTGAGCTGAGATCATACAATGACTTTGTTTCCTATCATCCCTTAAAAAGATAGTCAGTTTCTCTCTTTTGTTTTTGTTTTTGTTTTGATGGTTAAAACAATTTGGGTTTTATTGTTTTTGCTAAACAATACTAAAAATTTTTCATTTTGAAGGCAGGGCTTGAATTATTTAATTTTGATCCACTTAAGAAAAAAAGAAAAAAAGGAAGGGGAAACAGATCATGGCCAAGAAAAAAAAAATAGTAGTTAGAGACTTCCCTTGTGGTCCAGTGGTTAAGACTCCACGCTTCCACTGCAGGGGACACAGTTTTGATCCCTGGTCGCGGAACTAAGATCCAGAATGCCTCATGGTGCGGCAAAAAGAACAGGGAACGGGGGGGGGGGGGAGATTTTATTTAACAAAGAAAAAAGAAAAAAAATAGTAGTTAACTCCCCACACCTGAAGCTCTAGCCAGTCACATGAGCATCACCCACTTCCCACGATGCCATGATGCCTGATATTCAGATGGTAGCACACTCTACCCCACTGGACTGCCTTGAAGGCACAGGGACAGTAGGTGCCAGTTTAGCAAAGATATTCAGTTTCTAGTTCTCCTTCTCATGGATGAAGGAGCAAAAGGGGGTGAAGAGAGTGACGGGCAATTCCATGACTTTTCTGGTCCCTTTGTGATAAGAAACACTCCCCCAGGCTGTGAATATGACAAGCATCCTATGTAATAGTCAAGTCTCTGAACATGAATTAAAGTTGGGGTCCCTTCCCTCCTGGTTTTGCACTTCTGGTTTCCATCCACGGCTTGCTAACGGGTGTCTCTGACCCCTTCTGAGTCAGAGCAGGGGAGGAAGGATAAACAAGGGACGTCTTCACGTCAGTAGGTCAGTAGTGTCGTCAGCAGGCGTCCTACTCTCTGGGACTTTGGTGGAATTTTGAGAGACTCCCTCAGTGCTGAGGATCCTTCTGAATTTCACTTAGTCCTGGTGAAAATACTATTTCAGCTGGTTGCTGTCTATTGGGGCAACATTTAGGACTCTCTTCTAGGAGATGTGATCAGCCCTCCAGGCATCCCTGTGGATAGCAGCTAAGAGGAACTCCCCTCAACCCCCCACCCCATGCACATGAATCATGTCTAGACCATGGGAAGAATTCATGCATCTTTTGTCCCCAAATTTGTGCTTTAAAAAGTGTGCAGACACCTCTTCCAACTCACCATGAACAGCTAGTCTGGCCAGCTCTTGCCCCTTAGGTTTCTTAAGCAAAGATATACATCAGGCCACTGAGTCCCCAAACCCCAGGGGGACACATATCAAGCTGTCCAGGTGGGCTGTTAAAACCTCTCACTAGGTTTGAACTATGGGACAAGCAACCTCCCCACCATCTTTCCTCTGTGAAGCTGTTTCCAAACGTTTAGAAATCCTCTTCAACTCTTTCTAGGAGCCCTTTGATACTCTCAGTATAGGTGAGGGGCTTAACAATCCCCTAACAGTTTCTCAGCCACTACTTTTTTTTTTTTTTCCAATTCTGCCTGGTGGCCTGCCTCACAGCTCACTTCAGGTATCTGATATCTGCTGTCTTAGATTCTTAGCAGAAACCCCCATTTTAACATTTGTGGCACTTAACCAATGGAAGGGAAGGATGGGGGTGGGCGTGGGGACAGCCCTCTCATCTGCACAGGATTGGGGTTGCCCAGGGGTCCCGCCAGCCACACTGCTCTGGGTCGGCTCTCCCAGGGTCCTAACTTGTCCACCGCCTCCAACTGTCTCCCACCTGTCCCTGTGCGGTCAGCACGCCAGGGCCGGCTCCCTTCCCCTGCCTCCAGACTCAAGCTCTGGTCGAGGGGATGTGGACACGTTCTCTTAGGGCCCCTCCTGCCAGGACAGAGGGCGCTGTCCAGACCTCGGTGCTGAAGCACCTCGGTTCTCTCCACCCTTGAAGGAAGTGGAGATGATCTCGGAGACGCAACAGTGAGTGGTGGCATGAAGGGAGATCTTAATTCCCGGCCCAGGAATTGAACCTGGGGAGCCTGGATGGAAACCAGGAATCCCAGCCAGCACACCCCCTGGCTCTTGCCCCCCGTGAAAAACGCATTTCTCACGGAGGCAAAACTGTAAAAACAGGTACAAAGTTTATTATTAGAGACATAGCACAACAACAAGTGGGAGAGCTCACAGAGAAATGATTTGTTTAGTTAAGACAGAAGCAAGGCAGAGATGCACACCGGAGAGAAAGGGTGTGGGCATCCCCCCAATGAGGAGGAACGCAGTGAAGAGGTGGGTAAGTCACTTATATAGGGCAGGTCTTCCGGGTCTCTTTACCTCTGGCCAATTATCTGGTTTCTTTTTCCACACCTGCCCTGCCCTAAGATCCTCCCCAACATGCGTGTGCAACTTTTTTCCAAGAAGGATTACAGCCCAGAGACATATGGGACGGCCTTAGCATCACCTATTATGGGGTGGTGCCCCTTCCTTTTTGACCCCCAAGGAGCCTTTCTGCGCATGTGCAATGTTTCCCTTGCCCCAAGGATGGGAAATGTATGACCTCTTGATCTTTTAACAGGGTTCAGTCCCACTCCGTCCCTGCCATAAAAATGTCCACTGTCTGGTTATTTACCCTATTTCTCTTACTGGTTTTTATATCGAGGTGCAGATCTCGAAATATAGACAGGAGTCTGGTCATAAATATGTAGTTCTGGAGTCCGTGTGTCTCTTGCCTCAGGAAATGTAAACAGGGGGCTGGTAATGAATGTCCTGATGGAGCCCATCTTCTTCTCACCCCAGGAGGTGTGAACAGGAGGCCAGTTGTAAATGTCTAGCCTGGAGCCAATTTGTCTCCTGCCTCAGAGCCTCAGCCTGCAGCAGCCTCCTTGTCCCCGCGGCCTGCCCTCCAGACCCGGCCACGCGGGCTCAATAATCCACGGCCTCAGAGCTTCCGACCATGTACCACCAGGCCTTTGAACCATCAGCATCTCCGCAGGAGGTCCAGTCTTCCCTAAGGAGGCCTGGAGAGGGCCGGTGGCTTGGCAGAGACTCGCAGGTGAGAACGGGAGGAAATCCCAGTCCAATTCCCCAGAACAGGTCGGAAGGCATGCACCTTGGACGTTTTCACCACCGGCTCAGGCCTTTCCTGTGGGTTGTGAATAGGGGGCTGGCCCCACGGGAGCTCCTCCCACTTTCTAGGGGCACAACCCTTTCCACAGGCCTCAAGAAAATCCCTAAATTCCTCACAGGCACATTCCATGCAGTAAAGACACCTCCACATCTAGTCTGGGTGACTCCCAGCTGCGTGGACATTCACACCCCTTGTCCCCAAGCCCAGGCAGGGAGATGCAGGCGGGCATCCCTAATGAAGGGCATCCTTGAGGGAGTAGATGGCAAGGTTGCCCTGGACGCTTTGCAAAATCTGATGGTAGTGATGTTGGGGAGCACGAAGAAGGGGCAGCGGCCAGTTCAGAAAAGAAGGGCCGATGCGAACGCAGAATGAGCAGCCAGGTGGGCTGTGGTGGCCACTGCCCAGGCCCCACTGGACTCGCCACCTCCACAGCCCAGGACCTCCCACCCCCTTAAGCAGTGTAAGGGGCCAGTGTGGGACCGGCTAAGAGAGGTAGACCAGGCCACGTTCAAGGGAAAGGGGTTTGGGAGGGCATCCCAGGGATCCTGCACCTGGCCCTCAGGAACCTGGGCAAGGGTCCTGTCCTGGCAGCCCTGGAGTTTCGCGGGGGGGCCTTGCCCAGCTCCAACTACTGCTAGTGGCTCTCCAGTCGGAGGCTCCGCCTGGTGTACACAGCGGTGCTTCGCAGGCCTCAGGACTGTTGAAGCATCCCAAGATGTTGGGTAAGATAGAGTATCTACTGACTGCTGATGGGTGTAGCCAGACCCATGCAGCCTGCAGCTTTCTTTATCCAGCAGACCAGCTGGGATGGGAAGAGGCACTTCAGGAGTCCTAAGTAAGGGAGGCTGACACTAGCATTAAACGGGCTGAAAGCTAATTGAAGTCTTCACCTCATCTATGGGGACCATGTTCAGGACGCATAGGGGTATACAAGGGGGCAAGTCCTTTGTGGAAAAACACCTGATCTTCATCCATTTCCAGATGGTTATTTGAAATATATGATTTTTTTACACCCTAACATAGAACACATTGATGGTACATTGAACAACGTTTTTAAATTTAATTTTTTTGTGTGTTTTTCCCCCTAGCTTCACTGAGGTATAATTGACAAATCATTTAGCAAATTTTCAAACAGCAATTTTAGTTACATGCTTGACCATCATTACTCCGCAATATAATAGCTCTGAATAATCATAAAACTTAAATAAAATTAACATACAGTAGTAACCCCCTCACTGTTTTGTTTCATTTTCCTTGGTTTATGAGAGTCTTACTCTTAGGGTTGAGTCGTTAGGGTAATGGGCGGTTTATGAGAGTCTTACTCTTAGGCTTTAGTCGTTAGGGTAATGGGAACATGGGCAGAATATCTAGAATCTGATATCTAAAGCTGATGAAAGCAGCAGGAGCTCATAGGTGAAGACAGACGAGAAACGCTCATTCTGACACCAGGTAACATTCAATCTGCTTTGCAGAATTCTTCACTCCCAAATGCAGACAATGGCCCTCGGAATCTCTGATCATATATTCTTTGATGTGTTGTCTTCTTGTGATCACTACACTTGAGAAGAAACATCGTGGCAGCTGGATAAGATTTTGTCTTTCCTTTTATGCGGAGTCAACCAGGACAGATATGGATGTATTTTTCTTCCACAGCTCAGAACCATGTTGCAGAAAGACATCGTTGAGACTAACAGGGAGACTGCCCACCTGAAACACAGGTATGGGATTTTGACATCTTTTTTCAGGGTGTTTGAAAATTTTAAGGCTAACTTGTTTAGTATCTAGTAAAGGGCTTTGTTTTGTAATTTTTATTCAAGTCATTCTGTCTATATTCAGGACAACTGGAAATAATTTTTTAGATGACAAGGCTACAAGAGAAATGCTGGATTAACAAACTAAATCCAGAAAGACACCTCCCAACCCTTCAAGAGGCTGGGAGACTTTGTGAAGAGCACCACTTTCTTTCCTGGGAAAAATCCACAAAAATTGCTCTCTGGTCCAATGAGCATCATTGTTATGCTGGAAACAAGCCCAAGGATTTACTACAGAGAAAATTGTCTCACAGTGGTGACCAGACACCAGACTGGCTCTTTGGGCCTGTCCCCTGGGAGCTGTGGAGAGTGCCCCCTGTCCTAACAGTGAAAACAGCCCCACACACAACCTGCTGGGCTCAGGGTTACTCTTTTTTTTTTTTTTTTTTTTTTTTTTTTTGCTGAAAAAAGCTTTACTGTTTCCCTTTGGTCCAAGACTTGGGAGAGGGCTCCAGGGCAGTTACCAAGCTGCCCAGTGGCTGCAGAGAGAGGAGCTCCTCAAAGGCCGCTGGGCTCCAGAGCCTCCTAGTGCTGCTTGAGTCTGAGCCTTTGGAAGAGATACTGGCTTAGCCCAGCCTGGGGACCAGCCAGCCTGTGGAGGTTAGTCAGGTGGTCGCCCACCTTCTTGACGAGTTTCACCTGCTCATCTAGGAAGTGGCTCTCCAGGAAGTCACAGAGGTGGAGATCTGCGTGGGTGGGACCTAGGGCATGTAGATCCAAAAGGGCCTGGTTTGGGTTCTCCATGAGAATGGTGGCTTCCATAGCATCCTGGGTTTTACCCCACTCATCTCGAGATGGCTTCTGCACGTCCTGGAAGAGGGCGAGGCAGCCGCACTGGTTTTGCATTTTCAAGACACGCTCTATGCCCTCGCACTTCTCCTTGGCCAATTCGCAGAAAAAGTGGCCTATGCCCTCCAGAGGCACCTCATCGCGGTCGAAATAGAAGCCCAGAGAGAGGTAGGTGTAGGAGGCCTGCAGATGCAGGTTGACCAGGCGGTTGACAGTGGCTTCTATCTCGATGGAATAATTCTGACAAACCTGGGAGCTCGTGGTTGATTCAGTAATAAGGAGTTAAGCTCATATATGGTGTTGGTTGGTCCCAGTGGCCAAGGATAGCTTGAGTGGCTGATTCTGAAGATTGAGACTGGAAAAAATGTTGGGGGGTGGTCGGAAGCTGGAGCAAGGGGCGTCCCTGTGTCTGTTCCATCCAAACACTGTTGAAGCAAGAGACAGATCTGTGGGGACCACCGAGCGCACAACTCAGGGTTACTCTTTATGAAGGGACTTGAGTAAGTGTGCCTCCCGGCTTTCAGTAAACTGTTTGAAAGGTTCTTTTTCCTTTATTTGAAAAGTCTAACACAGATGTTTTACGAAGTGGGCTGTCTACCCAGAACAATGAAGAAAAGTTTCTTAATTAGTCTTTGGGGATAAACAGTCACGATGGGGTCCTTCAAGAGAGAAAACTGAAATTAATGAACAATTATTTAAGATTGTCACTGGGTCGTGAGAAATTGCCAAACATGTCAATTATATCAAGTGAAAACGAGATAAGGTAAGAAGCATATTTTTAAAATGTTATTGATGACCTTGCTTCCAGTAAAGCCAGGAGAGTAGACATATAAGTTTTCCTTTGGTATAAACTAGACTGGATGTTTAACACCCCTACTTTCCAATTTTTCAATGTTTTCAAGTAGTTTAACGTTACAGGGAAAGCGAAACATTAAAAAATGTATAAAAGCACGTCCAGGGGAGCGCTTGTTTCCCCTCCCACTTCCAGCTCATATTGGGCTCGAAGGGACCAAGATTCTGTCCGTTCCTTCACCCCCGTCTGCGTTTCTTTCTCTGAATTTTATAAAATACTCCCTCACATGGGCTTCCCTGGTGGCGCAGTGGTTGAGAGTCCGCCTGCCGATGCAGGGAACACGGGATCGTGCCCCGGTCCGGGAAGATCCCACATGCCGCGGAGCGGCTGGGCCCGTGAGCCATGGCCGCTGAGCCTGCGCGTCCGGAGCCTGTGCTCCGCAACGGGAGAGGCCACAACAGTGAGAGGCCCGCGTACCGCAAAAAAAAAAAAAAAAAAAAAAAAAAAAAACCCACAAAACTCCCTTACGTTATGAGTACGACGTTCAAACGCCTCAATGAGCGCTATTATTGTAAAATAGGTCCTGGTACCATGAGAAAGTAAAGAACGAATTACACAGGGGAATTCTAGAAAAACGAAAGCTTCTGCATAAGAAGCCCGGAAGCGCATTCTAAGCTTTTTCCTCCTGGTGGACCAGACGCCCCATCCGCGGCCGGAACACGCATGCGCTCCAGGAGGGTCGAAAAGGGCGGGGTTCGCGCGCCCTCTTGTGGCCAGAGGGTGCAGCGCACAGAGGTCGGCCGCCTGCTGAATCACTGGAATTGAATTTTCAGTTTCATCTAAATTACCTAAATTTGTGGGCGTACATTGTTCATTGCACTCTCTTATAATACTTTTCATTTATGTAAAGTCCTCAGCAATGTCTCCACTTTCCATTCTAATTTGATTATATTGCGGTTTTCCTCTGTCTTGGTCAGTAAAAGTAAAGGTTAACCTCAACCTCCGGATCAACCAAGCCTTTATCCCACTGGATTGTATACACTGAGCACCACCCTGTCGAGACGCCTTGTTCTATCAATTGTCCTCATCGCTCTCAGAAGGTAAAGCACTCCCTCCACCCTCCCACCCCCCTTCCACTCTGGCCTTACTGCTCACTGAGGACGACTTGTCTCTGAGGTTCAGTAAGCAGAGTTCTGCAATGAACCCCTACCGTCGGCCCCACAGAGCTTCTCAGTGACGCTGGTGAACCCTCCTACCAGCACATTCTGTATCTCAACGGAGGGTCTTCCCGGCCTTCCAAAGAAGCAGAGCTTGTACATTTTCCAGCCCTACACCCTCTGCCTGCTCTGGATTGCCCACTTCTCTGAGCCTAGCAATTCTGGCATCTCTGCTCAGCAAAGAGCCATCTATTTCTCCAAGCCACCAAAAGCCCTTCTTGCAGTGTGTTAGCACCACCTCCTGGCATCCTCAGCAGAGCGTGTAAACACTTATCACAGAAGTGTGCTCCTTTCCAATAAACTCTCCAGCACTCAGTTATGTGTTCTACACTCCGTGGTCCAGCATCCTCGGGATCCAGACCCATACTCTCTGGGTTCCTACAGACACAGATTGGCCAGGCCCACAGCAACTGAATCTTCCTCCCTTATCAAACCCAGCATTTCCCTGGTCGACTTTTGTAGTGACTGGACCCTAGTTATTGGTCTAGTTATCAGGAGGGGAGGACAGAGTAGACTGCACCGGTTTTATCACAAAGTAGAGGCCTTGTCTGCATCATCTTCAAACAAGACTGGGAGGCGTGGGTCACATTTGCAGGCCCAGAGGGACTGGTGTTTAAAGGTGTTTGCCCACATCAACCTGAATGTCCCCATCCCAAGTCTCAGGGTTTCCTCCTTTCCAAACAAGGTCCTGACCTTGACATAGTAAACTTTCTGGGATTGAGAATTCAACTTATCTGCAGTTATGCTACTCTTACATTTTTGCCATCAGGCTTCAAGAAGCCCTCTGATTTTCACACTTTCCCTTTACTTGGTGATTAACCACCCTCCACCTGTCCTTGTCGATGGCTTCCAGTAATAGCCACTCAATTCCACAGTCTGGAAAATTGCGACCTCCCCCAAACTCCTAAAGATCTAAGATGCAGCACCCACCAGCGGTTCCCTCCCATCAGTATCCCACCCTGGTTCAACACCAGGGACAGTTTTAATGATTGTGCCACTATAGCCTGACATGTGCTATCAGTAGTCCATCAATCACAAGTGATAGGGTCCTCATTGACGGCAAGCCGACGAGTGATCTCTCACCCAAATCCCATCTTAGAGTCTGCCTTCCTAGGATCACGGCTGGTACCATTTGTCATAGGGTAAGATTCCATGGAAGCAGATTCTGAGATGGAAATCGTGTGCAGAGGTGTTATTGGATAGCGTTCTCTAGAAAAATACCTATTAAAAAGTGATACCTGGAGGGAAGAGTGGGCGGAGGAAAAAAGTTGAACTGCTGTACAATTGCAACAGAGGCCTCATTTGATTCTACAGGGAACTCAAACTAGGATGGCCCTTTAGAGAGACTGCAAGTTGAGGCAAGGGGGCAAGGTCTTTGAACCCCTGCAGCGAGCACCCCTGGAAGTGGAGTGCCCCTGGGGAGGACGTGTGACCTGAGAGGGGCAGCTCCCTTCAGCCAGGACAATTCCCAGGGAGGTATTCCCACACTGGCAGCTGGAGGAATGGGCGCCCCAGCCCTGAAGGGGGACCCTGGCAGCCCATTACAATGTGCCCTATCGGGTGTACTAAAGTTTCCAGGTTCAGTTGTTGATTTCTCTCTGCAGTTATATCAGTTATTGTTTGGTATCTTTTGAGGCATTATTTTTACAGATATATATTTATGATGGATATATCTTCTCTATCAAGTTTTATAACTTTTATAAGTAGATGTCATGTTTATCTTTTCCTAATGATTTTTTAAGATTCTGTTTTGTCAGACATTAGGCTTATGACTTGCATCAGTCAGGGTTCAGCCAGAGAAGCAGAACCAGTAGGTCATACATACTAGGAGGTTTTTTTTTTTTTGCAAGGAATTGGCTTACTCGATTGTGGAGGCTGACTGGACAAGTTCAAAATCTGTAGGGCAGTCTGTCAGGAAGGGCAGGCTAGAAGCTTTGGTCCAGAGTTTCTTCTTCATCTAGGAAGCCTCAATTCTGCTTTGAAGGCCTTTCAACTGATTCATTCAGACCCACCCAACTTATTTCAGATAATCTCCTTTACTTAATTCATCTGAGTTTATGGGCTTTAGACACACCTAAAAAATACCTTTACAACACCACCTAGGTTAGGGTTTGATTAAACAGTGGGAGACTTAGCCTTGCCAAGTTGACACATCAAAGATCATCAAACTGCCCAACTTTCTTGTTGTCCAAATTTGCCTGGTGTGGTTAATATTAAGACTCTCTGACACTCCATCATGAGATGGGGTCTACATCAGACTCCACTTGATTCTGCACAGACTTGTGACTGCTTTGACCAAGAGTACAATGGAAGCGATGCTTTGTGACTTCCGAGGTTATATCATAGTCAGCTTTGGAGCTTCTCTCTTGTTCACTAGAACACCTGCTCTTGAAGCCCAGAGCCGCCATCTCAGCTGCCGGCTGAGTCCTTCATGCCGAAAAGGCCACATATAGGCACTCTGGTCATATCCAGGCTGAGCTCATCTTTGAGCCATCTCAGCCAGAAGAGGAGGCACGTGAGTAAAGAAGACATCTTGGAAGTGGACCCTCCCTGCCATCAAATCATCTCAACTGAGGATCCAGACACAGTGGAGCAGAGAAAAGCCACACCCACTGTTCCCCTTCCAGACTCCTGACCCACAGGAGGAAGCATAATAAAATGCTTGTTCTTTAACTCCATTAAAGAGTTTTGCCAACATTATCTAATGTTGGTTTGCCAACACAGCATTAGATAATGGGACCCCCTGAATGTTTTTCTATCCTTTTATTTTCAAGCATTTTATGTAGGCTGTGAGTCTTTCATAAACAACACGACGCTGTATGTTGTTCTTTTTTCCGATCTGAGAGTCTCAGAATCAGATTCCTGCGGAGGGACTCGGAGCCCTTACGGGTGAATGGTTATGAGCAGTAAAGCCCAAACAAGCACTTCGGGTCTTTCTGCCTTAAGACCCACATCTTCCCTGTCCATCCTTCCTCCGTGAACTCCGCCACCAGGTTTTCTCTGGTTGATTAGCGCGGGGCTCCAACCGCCCCCCGCCCAATCCGCATTCCCTTCCCCCAGATGCTGTAGCTCCCCGACCTCCCTCCCAGTCGTCTACCAGACCTGACTCTGATCCGGCAAACTTTAAAGTTTCCTTAGAACCTCTGCGGCTAACAAGCAAGTCCCAGCAATGGGCGGAGGAGGTTGCCATGGAGACGGGTCCAGGGTCCGCAGCTCCGGCAGGGAGGGCCGGGCGCGGCTTCCGATTGGCTCCGAGGGTGCGTGGCGTCCTTCCTGCGCACATGCGCGGTGGCGCCGAGGCGAGGTCAGAGTGGAGTCGGGGCGCGGTGGGTTCCGGGCGGGGCTTCCCAGGACCGGCTGCACCGGCGGCTCCAGCCGAGGCGCCGTTCTCTACGGGACGGACGCGGCGGGGCCGAGGCCCCTCCGCAGCGCGGGACCGAGCCCGCCACGCAGGCGCCGCGCCCGCCGCCATTGTTGCCCGGGGCTTCTCGGGCCGCTCGGCTGCGCGTCCCCGGTCCGGCCACAGGTCAGGATGCGGGCGGCCTGCGGGGGTCGGGGCTGCGGGGCAGGGGCTGCAGGGCAGTCCCCGCGCAGCGGCCCGCGAGCCTCAGACTGCGGAGTTAGGGGGACCTCGCGGGGTGGGGAGGCGAGGAGTGCCTCTGCCCTGTAGGCCTGGTGCGCAGCCGGCTTTGGGGGATACGACGGGTTGAGGGGGCTCAGAGCTGGAGCCCGTGGACAAGTGGTGTCGGTTCTCCTCCAGGCCAGGCCTGCAGTGAGGTTTTCTGCTGGAATCCTGGTTTCAAATGTATTCCTTAGGAATTGTGTCCTGTAGAAGCTCTTCACGGGCTTCAGGTTACACCAGTCTGCTTCTTTCCCGTGCCCAGCCCTCTGGTAGTGCAGGGCTGGAACAGTCTGGCATTGATACGCAGAGCGGGTGAACGGCTCGCCCTTTTTCCCTGACCGTTCCCTTGGGAACCTTGAGCTCTTTAAGGAGAAGTTCTCCTCCCAGTTTTTTCTAAATAACAGATTTGCTGTTTTTTAGAGGCACTTCAGTCATTACAGCTTCTGTAACATCAGTGACTATAATACTGAAGCTTCTGTTTTTCTGTAAAAAATGTTTGTTTCAACAAGTTAGAAGTTTGATCTGTCTTTTTGCTTTGCTTCTATCACCACCCTTTTATGGCAGCCCCAACCCGTGCCCAGGGCAGGTTGCATCTATTTTACAAGTCTTAAGGATATCAGGGAGGTAGAGTACGGTAGACTCTCAGTGCTTATTTGTACGCTGTGGGTCGCCTGCCTATTACTGTTTGTGCGTGTGGCAGAGACCATCAGGAATACTTGACCTTGTGTCTGTTCTTGTGTTTCAGGGTCTCTTAGCCATCCCTACAAGTTCTGGGCTCAGAGTTTGTAAGGAAGACTGCTAACTCTACCTTGCCTCTGTCCTGCCCCTGGCCGCAGCAGCCCTTGGTAAATGCCTTTGTGGTTCTAGCATGCGACTTCAAGCATTCGGCTCACTCCTGGAGAAATAAAGGCTGTTGCCAGGTTGACTCTCCTGTGTGTAGCCATGTTCTCCCCGAGCAAGAGGATGACCAGTTCGTCACGTGCCCAAGTCCTTCTAATGTGGAAGCCGGACAAGGCTCAGAGTGGACCCCGCAGTGCTGAGAAGGAAACCCTCGCCTCAAGACTCCTGCGTGACACTGAGACCTGTCGGCAGAATTTTAGGAATTTTCCATACCCAGACCTGGCTGGTCCTCGAAAGGCATTGAATCAGCTCCGAGAGCTCTGCCTTAAGTGGCTGAGACCCGAGATTCACTCAAAGGAACAAATCCTGGAGCTGCTGGTCCTGGAGCAATTCCTGAGCATCCTGCCTGGGGAGGTTAGGACTTGGGTGAAGTCCCAGTACCCGAAGAGCAGCGAGGAAGTGGTGACTCTGGTGGAGGATTTGACTCAGATTCTAGAGGAAGAAGGTAAGACTTGTAAGGGCAGAGAAAGGAGGAGTCCTGGGTGGTCCGAGAAGATAGCCATCACGTCAGAGAGCAGCCCTTTGAGGTGATTAGGAAAACGGAGGCCAGGGAGTGAGCGAGAACAGGCTTCACTGAGCCCCGTCCCACCTGGCATTCCTCTTCCAACTGCTCGGAACCCAACACACGTTCTGTAAACCCAGAGGACGTATCATAAACAGTGGCCAGACACAACCAGATTACCCCTATGTGCGCCCTCAGGAAGTTTCCCTGCAGAGGTTTGAACCATTCTGCCAATAAATCATTTGCTTTGTGAATTGGGTTTTATGGTAACATACTTCCAAATATGTAGAGAAGTGTCCAGAGAATATTTCTTTACTAAGTAAAAAGACAGCTCACAAAATTTCTATCACGCAAGGGTTTAGTAGAAAACTGTGAATTTGGTACATATTCTGAAGCATCCCAGAGCAGACTTCGTTTTTGAAGCCTGCTCAAAAACAGGACAAGTTTCAGGATAAGTCATTGCCCCTTCTCTCTGGTTCTGTGAAGCAGGGGCTTTGTTTTTGGTTTCCTTCTGATTCCTCGCTTTAAGAAAATGTAGGCTTCTATTGGTGAAGAGTTTCCTAGGCTATTCAAACAGGGCTGATCTCCACCATGGTCTCTTTCTCTTCGCTAGCTGTTCCTCAGAGCTCCACCCTTTCCCAGGAGACCCCAGAGGAAGACCCCAAAGGAAGACAAGCTTTCCAGGCAGGGTGGCTCAATGACTTCGTGACCAAAGTGAGTGTCAGTTTCTTCTGTGATTTTAAAATGCCTTCCTAGTGTGTGAGGACATTTTCTAACCTGGCCCTCTACCTTCTGTGACCCCAGAAGTCCTATGAAGGACCTAAGCCTCAGGTTTTCTCCTTAAGTCACCGTGGCCTGTTAAGGTAGGTGAATGCCTTGTATAGGAAATGGGATCCATTGCTTCCCGTGATATCCCTTTCCTCACTTTTTTACTTTAAAGCAGTGGTAGTGCATAGAGGTTAAGGGATTCACCTCCACAGCCACATGGATCTAGATTTGCTTCCTGGTTCTGCCACTGAACCTGTGATTTGGGGCAAGACACTTAACCACTCATAACCTGAGTTACTAAGCTCTAATGAATATTCCTCTTAGATTGTGACAATTAAATATTATGAGACCTGTTAGCCTGGATTACAGTAAGTGATCAAGAAGATCACAGGAAGATTAGACAATAGTTATCATTTTTCTTTGTTAACAAGTAATTAAAGGCCATGTATTGTTTGATGTTACTGTTTATTACGAGTCTGTGTTATTTTAAGGAAGAGCAGCTCAGGCCATCTTAAGAGAAAGGTTTACTGTAAAATACACTGTAAAATATACATGGTCTGAAATTTGTAACCAGAGTAAATTATTATTTGTAGATAATATGAATGTTTACAAAAAAACCTAAGAAAATTAAGGGAAAAACTGTTAGAAACAATAATAGAGAATTTGAGTAAAGTGACCATGACAGAAAATGGCATACAAAAATTAATCACTTTCTTAAATATAAATAAAAATCAGATAGATGCTAAAATGAAATAAAAGGTTCCATTCACAGTATTACCCCCACATTTAAAATAACTACGACTAAGCGTAGTATAAGCTTTGCAGTCCTGTGTTATTCTGTAGACATGAAAGAAGCCTTGAATACTGTAAGACTGCCAGCTCTCCCTAAATTATACACTTACATGTGATTTGAAAAATCCCAGTACAATTTTTTAAAGAAACTTACAGAGTTTATTTGAAAAACATGTGGGAGTAAGCAAGAATTTTTTTTTTTAAACAAAGGAAGGAAGAGCAGAGGGATGCTAACTTTACCAGACTGTGAAATGTATCTACAGGTACAGTAGTTCAGTGTGGTTATTGGTACCAGTTTTATTTTAGAAAGGAAGAAGGGGGACTTCCCTGGTGGTCCAGTGGATAAGAATCTGCCTTCCAATGCAGGGGACGCGGTTTCCATCCCTGGTTGGGGAACTAAGATCCCACATGCTGTGGGGCAGCTAAGCCCACATACCGCAACTACAGAGCCCACGCGCTCTGGAGCCCAAACACCACAACCAGAGAGTCCACATGTCGCAACTACTGAGTCTGTGTGCCACAACTAGAGAGAAGCCCGCACGCCACAATGAAGAGCCCACGCACTGCAACGAAAGATCTGCATGCCACAACTAAGACCCAGCGCAGCCAAAAGTAGATACATAGAGAGATAGATAGATAGATAGGAGGGAAGAAGGAAGGGCTCTGCATTCCATCATAGAGCACAGAAAATATCTTAAAATGTCAAACTGTAACACATTTAATTTATTTGTAAGGCAATGCTTTAAAGTCAAACCATTCTCTCTGTGTCATCAATGTTTAAATTCTTTTATTCTTTAAGATGGAGCCACCAACCCATGCACTGAAACTGATGTATTCTACTTTGTTTTCAGACTTCCCCTCAGGCCATTCAGGTCTGCTTATCCATACATTGGGTAAAGGTATTGACTAGGTAATTTTTAGGGTCCTACCAGCGCTCAAGACTCTGGTTTCCCCCACCACACACACACCTGTGCTGTCGCTGTCCCCTTCCTACTAGTTCCTGAACCAAGTTAAGTCACGTTTGATGTTTCAGGAATCCATGACATTCACAGATGTGGCCGTGGACATCACCCGGGAGGACTGGGAGCTCATGCGTCCTGTGCAGAAGGAACTGTACAAGACGGTGACGCTGCAGAACTACTGGAACATGGTTTCTCTGGGTGAGCATCGTCCACGCCCGGCCCTCCTCCCTGCGTACACACCCGAGTCTTTCTCCCCTCAGCTGTTAAAAATGGTCGGGCCTAGAGGTGAGCGTGCTTGTCCGTTCAGGCACAGAAATGGCAAAGTTCTGCTCCCTTTTCCCAAATGAAAGGTTTCTAAGTGAAAGGTCATCAGAAGGTACGACGCACAGCCTCCCAGGGCCACCACCCGACGCCGCGCCCTGCCCAGTGCCTCCTTCCCCGTGATCTCTAGGCGTGCATCCTCCAGCGTGCAGGAAATTTTTGTCCCAGCTCCGAAAAGGACAGTGACCTCATTCATGAGGTCATGTCCGTGAACCATTCTTTTCCTGTAGAGATCTGTCCTCATGGGTAAGAAGTCAGGTAGTAAAACTTGAACAACTGTTTATCTCCAGGGTAAAACTCACTCTGTTCCTCCTGAACAGGACTTACAGTGTACAGACCAACCGTGATTCCCATATTGGAAGAACCATGGATGGTGATAAAAGAAATTTTAGAAGGCCCTAGTCCAGGTGAGAGAACCACCAGCCGATGAGATTCTTTGTGCTTAAGAGCCTGTACTATCCTAAGTATGGTGAGATGTGTTTTCGCATGTGGCCAAGTCACTTGGCACAAAGACATCCCAGCCTGTTGAGAACACTGGGCTGCTTGGCGTTGCTTCCTTACAGAGGCCGTCTTCGGAAGAGATTTTCCAGGTGTCATTTTTACACGCTGCCAACCCACCCCCAACCCCCCTCTTATTTTGTGCTTCTCCATGACCCCTGGGTTCCCTCTGTTAGAGTTTTGTCTGGGGCTTTCCGTGTGTTCCCTCCCTCTATCTTCAAGCATGCATGAATGTCCCCTAAAATCTTAAATTTCAAACCTTCTCAACTTCTTTTTGAGTTTCTTTTATTCTGTTTATTAACAAAACCCTGTAGCCCCCTGCCTCCACTCTCCTCATTCCTTTCTTTTTTATGTTCTAATTATTGAAAAAGATAACATGTTTGCAAGATCAGAAATTGTAAAAATATATAAAGCCAGATCTATGCAGACAGAAGTCCCCACCTGTTTGCCGCATTCACCTGGTTCCCGCATCTGTGTTGTCACCTGTGGCTCGACACCTAGAGGTCACCTGACTGTTCTATTCCCTGATGACCTTCCAGTGAAGGTTCTTAGCATCCGCTGTGGATCCTTGCTTTATTACATTGCTGGTTGCAAAATGGTGATTTTTTAATTCCACCATCTCTTCTAAATGATTAATCTGTAAGGAATACCTATCCCTCCCACCCCATTTTTATGTGTATATGTCACTATGGACTAGTGGAATTTTTAAAAATTCAATGTATTGTTAGTCCGTTAATTCCAGCGGTGGGGGGGTATTTGTTTTTGTTGCTCAGTTGTCCCAAATTTCAGCGATGGGAGCCTTTCAGATCAAGTCCTTTTGAGACGTCCCCATTAGTCTTTGAGCATTTCCTTGCTTTCTGGCAGAAAATGGTCTGTGGGCTCACTTCATGCCTACCTTAGACCTGGAATTTCTCTAAGGAACAGTGGTTCATCTTAGTGGGGATTAGTGATGAGAGGCCAGGATCTGGGCAGTGAGTGCGCTCACTACTCTGGGTACCATTGCTTCTAGATCTGTTCAGTAGATAGAGCTGTGAAGTGTGTGTGTGTGTGTGTGTGTGTGTGTGTGTGTGTGTGTGTGTGTTAGTAGGGTTTTTTTTTTGTTTTTTTTTTTTGTTTTTCTTCCTGTGGTACGCGGGCCTCTCACTGTTGTGGCCTGTCCCATCGCGGAGCACAGGCTCCGGATGCACAGGCTCAGCGGCCATGGCTCATGGACCCAGCCGCTCCGTGGCATGTGGGACCTTCCCGGACCGGGGCACGCACCCGTGTCCCCTGCATCGGCAGGCGGACTCTCAACCACTGCGCCACCAGGGAAGCCATGTTTGTAGGTTTTTTGAATCCTGAGTTCATACTGGTGACTTGAATTCAAATCTAGCACCACAAGGGCAGTCTATCTTGTACCTCCCCATATCTGTTTTCTACTTCCTTTCCCACAGAATGAGTCATCTGGTTCCCAATATCAGTATATCTGCTCATTTGCTCTGTCATATAATCACACAAAAATGGTTTCAGAAGTATATCATTATCTCTCAGATAACAGACTGCTCAGGTAACGTTCAAAATTCCTTCATGTCCTTAGAATATATTCCACTAAAGATATAGAGGATACTGGTTTCTAAGTTAACTTGAATTCTTCCTTTCTGGTTATCTTAACAGTTTGATACACAGTTAAACTTGTTTGATTACATTTGTGTTCAAGTTTAGTATTTTCTTGTTTCTTTTTTATTTAATTTTACATTTTTGAGTATGTAAAAACATTAACGCAGTTCAAAAGTCAAAACTATAGAAAGGTGTACACTCCCATCCCTTCTGCCCTGTTCCCGTCCACTTCCGGTAGGTTACAGGGCTCACTTATCTCTCGTTTATCCTTCCTATCTTTCTCTTTGAAGAGATAAATCATAAATATAGTCTTATCTCTCCTTTTGTATACAAAAGAAATACACTGTACTCTTTTGCATTTTGCTTTCCTATTCCCTTTTTTTGGTTTTTTTTTAATTTCAGCCACTGCCTTCTAGTATGTCTACCAGTATTGATGCTGGAATCTAGCATTAACAGCAAATTAAACAATAATGACAATATAATACTCTACTTTAGAGTGAATTGCTTAACTTTTTTAAAAAGTTAACTTTATCTGGTCATCTGGTATTTTGAGGGTCCTACTACTTGAAAAGCTAGTTCTTCTCATAATTTATGGCCTATTTGCTTTAGTTGGCAGAATGACCCAAAATATACAGTGAATTCTTTAGGGAGAGAGCTCAGCACACTCTCAACACTGAGAAAACCCATGGCAAGATGGAGCTAGGCCTTTGCTGGAGTCAGGACCATCTTCTGGGAGGTGCTGCCCATCTGGGACCACTTGAGGTTTTTTGGTGATTCAGGTTGAATTAAGGCTGTAAACCCACAAGAGGGGCAGTTTATGATTATGTATTTTGGGGGAGATTTTGCTCCCACCAAAGAGCACAAAACTGAGAAAGGCAAGGTCCTCTTTTCCTTCTGTAGAGGTGAGGTGTTTGGGTTTTGTTTGTTTTTCTAGCCTGTCCTTATACAGGGTGTAGCACAGAGTGTGCAGACTCCTGCCAGCTGCCCCAGGTTGGCTGCAGGCTTTGTCTTCTGGCCCCCAAGCCCCTTGCACCCTCAAGGGGAAGCTGAAGGTCGTCAGCAGGATGGAGGAGTGTCTCAGGAAGCCAGCTTCAACTTTTGCTAACTTCTGGTCTTCCTGCTCTCACTTGATTTTTGGCTTTGAGGATTTCACTTTCTTATCAGGTCAGAGACGTATAAGTTGAACCTTTGGTTAGGGCATCTCATCAGTCATACCTGAGGGAATGGAAACTTTGATGATTCACAAATCGAGCAGTAGTGTTGGCTTTCGATGGCCGTTCCTGTCTCAGAACTTTATGGTCTTTACATCATACAGGACCCAGCCATTCTTTCAGGTTCAGCCCAAACCAGATCTGCACTAAAACTGTTGCTTCATTACCTGGTCAACACTGATCTCTTCTGCTAGAAATATTACACCACTGTTTGATATTTAATACTTCTAATCGGTCCTTTCCAGTTAGTTATATACACATATTTAAGCCCTGCTTAATGATCTTAATTTCTGAATTACCAGTAAACTGGTTTAAAAATGTGTGCTTTTCTGAAGGAAATGTAAAAGAAGCATAAGCCATTTCCAGAGTTTGCATCTGAGTTGGAAATACAAGAAACACACAAAACTGTGAAGTAATAATATAAAGCCAAGTTCTGCCATGGGCCCAATATTTTATTAGGTTGGACCATATGAAACTGCTGATATTCAGCCAGGTTGACCTACAAAAAAGGCAGTTTCATATGATGCAACCTAATCTGTACTTTAGGATTCTAAGAAGGAGGAGAGAAACATGAGCTGGGCCATAAGCATCTTTTTCAGTAGGTGGAGAAGGTGTCATAAGAGAAGGCTGGAGTCTGGAATTAGTGGCACCTTTAGAAGATTATAAGGACATAGTTCTAAGTTATGTGGATAACTTTAAACTTTAAGCTGAATATGAGTTGTGATAGAGGAGGGAGTACAGTAGAAAAGGCTAGATTATTTGGGGTCTCAGTACTGAGTGGAGGTATTTTAACTTTTCTTTCTTTAACTTTTGTCCTTTAAGCCGCTGATCCTGAAACTTCAGTGTGATTCAAACCTCTTGGAGGGCTCAGCCCCACCCCCGTTTTCTGACTCAGTATGTCTGGGAGGGGCCCAGTCACTTGACATATTTCAGGTGACAGTGATGCTCACGCCACTGGTCTGGGGATTGTACCCCTGAGAACCATGGCTTCAGGCTGTAAGAGTTACTAGACGTATTAAAACACAGAACACACACAATGAAACTGCCTCCAGAATATTACGTACAGTGTGCAGGGTAGATTGGAAGGAGGAGTGGTGACAGTCAGCCTGCTTTATGACCCATTATGTAAATTACAGCTTATATGATTATAAATGTTTGTGTAATAAAATTCATCCCAGATTGTCCCACAGTTTATCGTCTGTTTTTACTTCTTAGCTCTGTCGCCTGACCTAACCTATTCTATTAACTCCACACCCGTGTTGAATAGGGAGGAGCCTCTCCTTCTTCAACAATTTACTCCTGTTTTCTGCCCTTTTATTCTCCTTTCCCAAGCATTAAGGACCATGTTATGAGGTTGTCAGAGCCATAGTCTTTTTAGGCATTTTATTTATGTTCATTATTTTGTTTCTGCTTTGGCAGTTTCCTTTCTCCAAATAGAGGAAGACTTTTTATGTACTTTTTAAATTTCAGAATGGGAAACAGAAGCCCAAGAGTGTACTCCGGTGGAAAATGTTTCTAAACTCACAAAGGATGGAACCAAGACCATCAAGCTGGAAGAACCCTATGACTATGATGACAGATTGGAGGGGCAAGCAACAGAGGCCTTCAGGAGAATTCCCACCAATGAGAGAGATTTCAGTTTGAAGTCAGTCCTTTCAGAAGAAGATGATCGTGCAGAAGACTATAAATATGATATATATAGAAGTAATTTTGAAAAGCATTCAAACCTAATGATGCAGTTTGATACCCAATCAGATGATAAAACTTCTGTGTACGACGAAAGCAAGGCCACCTTCAGTCACGTCTCTTATGGTATTGTACACAGGAAGATATACCCCGGAGAGAAGCCTTATAAGTGTAATGTGTGTGGGAAGAAGTTCAGAAAGTACCCATCCCTCATCAAACACCAAAGTAGCCATGCCAAAGAGAAGTCTTATGAATGTGAAGAATGTGGGAAAGAGTTTAGACACGTCTCATCCCTCATTGCACATCAGAGGATGCACACTGGAGAGAAGCCCTACGAATGCCACCAGTGCGGGAAAGCCTTCAGCCAACGCGCACACCTCACCATCCACCAGCGGATCCACACGGGAGAGAAACCCTACAAGTGCGACGACTGTGGGAAAGACTTCAGCCAGCGCGCACACCTCACTATCCACCAGAGGACACACACGGGAGAGAAACCCTACAAGTGCTTGGAGTGTGGCAAAACCTTCAGCCACAGTTCATCGCTGATTAATCACCAGAGAGTTCATACTGGAGAAAAACCTTACATATGCAACGAGTGTGGGAAAACGTTCAGCCAGAGCACACACCTCCTTCAGCATCAAAAGATACACACAGGAAAGAAACCATATAAATGCAATGAGTGTTGGAAAGTGTTCAGTCAGAGCACTTACCTTATCCGACATCAGAGGATTCATTCTGGAGAGAAGTGTTATAAGTGCAACGAATGTGGAAAAGCCTTTGCTCACTCCTCCACTCTTATTCAGCATCAGACCACTCACACTGGAGAGAAATCCTATATATGCAATATATGTGGGAAAGCCTTCAGCCAGAGTGCAAACCTTACCCAACATCACAGAACACATACCGGAGAGAAACCCTATAAGTGCAGTGTGTGTGGGAAAGCCTTCAGCCAGAGTGTACACCTTACTCAGCACCAGAGGATTCACAATGGAGAAAAACCCTTTAAATGCAATATATGTGGGAAAGCATATAGACAGGGTGCAAATCTTACTCAGCATCAAAGGATCCATACCGGAGAGAAACCCTATAAATGCAATGAATGTGGGAAAGCGTTTATTTATTCATCATCACTTAATCAGCATCAGAGAACTCATACTGGAGAAAGACCCTATAAGTGTAACGAATGTGACAAAGATTTTAGCCAGAGAACATGCCTTATTCAGCACCAGAGAATTCACACAGGAGAGAAGCCGTATGCATGCCGTATATGTGGTAAAACCTTCACCCAGAGTACAAACCTCATTCAGCATCAGCGTGTTCATACAGGTGCCAAACATCGTAATTAATGCATATGGGAGACTTCATTTAGGTTTTAAAACTTAACCATTTAAAATTCTATTTTGTATTCTGTGTTAGAAACATTATTCAAGAGAAGTGCAATATGGGTTAGATTATCACTCAGCAGAAGTATCAGAATTAGTGATGTGGATATAACCTATTTAAATGTACTGTGAAATTTAAAAAGAAAACATTCACTTCTTAACCTTTGATACCAGTTTAATTCATTCCAGAAATAAACCCTAGGAAAGTAAGAGTACTCAAAATCCTGTAACTCATCAACTCTTACCATGTTTCAAGTACTTCTTAAGGAGGCCTTACAAATGTAACTTGGGAAAGCTTCCATCCAGTAGAGCTTTCACACCAGAGAGTAATCCTGGGGTAACAGAAAAAAAGCTGCTTTCAGGCCTTTAGTTCTTCTCAGCTTTGAAGCCTTAAATATGTAAAGGTCCCTTCCCCCTTTTTATTTCCCTTTTCCTATTATGCCATAACTGCCATGTGGAGCCAATAGGTTTGCAAAAAAAAAAAAAAGTTGAAAGTATCTTAATTTCTATGTAACCACAGTTTAATTACGCTTTAAATACTGAAACATTAAAGAAAGAGAAGCTTAATGAAAGATGATCTGTTAGGAGAAGCTAATGTGTCTATAATCCTTAGACGTGTACAAATTTACAGGCAAAGATTAAATCCCCAAGCTTAATATTTAAGACATATTAGACTTAGTTTCACTAGCTTTTGACAACTGTCATCCAGAAGGAAAAAAATAAGAATACTTTTTTGTGTGTGTGTGGTACGTGAGCCTCTCACTGCTGTGGCCTCTCCCGTTGCAGAGCACAGGCTCTGGACGCACAGGCTCAGCGGCCATGGCTCACAGGCCCAGCCGCTCCGCGGCATGTGGGATCTTCCCGGACCGGGGCACGAACCCGTGTCCCCTGAATCGGCAGGCGGACTCTCAACCACTGCGCCACCAGGGAAGCCCAACAATACTTTTTTTTTTTTCCACCTGACTCCAAAATTCATACCTTAAAGTTCCCCTGTGACTTAACTGTAGAAAGTCTGTTTCTTCCTTTGAAACACGTTTCTTGAGTGCCTGCTGTGCTCAGGGCCCAAACTTCCTAACTGGATTCTTCCAGGGCTTAAATGCCGAAAACCACAGCTGGTTTAAGCAATAGAAAGCTTTCTAAAGTAATGAAAGATAAAGTCAAGGACATGATGTTAACCAGTACGTCCTGGAATGAACCTAAGAAACCTGCTAAAATGGGTTGCGAGATGCAGCCCCATTATCTTAAGGATGTAATGAAAGCAGCTATTTAAATAGTATGAGGAAAAAACAAGTAGTGGAAACTAGGTTTGAGTTCAGTGCAGAAAGTGGGTTGGGGGAAAAAATTGAAGACGTAAGGGTGAGGAAAGATAATACAGAGGCAACTGTTATAACTGAAGTGTTGCTGGACTTGGTTTACCTAAGAAATGAATGACTACTTGAATTAAAAAGCAAAATTCAGCCTGTTTATAAGAAGAAACTGAAACTGAAATGACTGATTTCAAAAGGATAATTGAAATTGGTACTCCTTGTATGTATAAGTAAAATAGGGATTACTCTTAAAATAACAGGGAAAAAAAGTTTCATTGGAAAAAGAATTGATGCAGAAACTATCATTGATACAGTAATCATTCAACAATAATAACTGAGTTTGTGGGGTCCCAAACAGCATAAAAGGAAAACTGGTAGAAACGCAAATAGAAACGGGTGAAAATACTATTTACTATCCACAGCATTGCACTCAGAATTTAAGACCATGTCCTGAGAGCTGACCTTTTCTCTTGTTCTTGTTTCTTTCTTCAGTGCCTTGCATATGGTAGGTGGTCAAGTTATGTTGGTTGAATTAATGAATAAATAAGTAGTCAAGTTAGACTTGAGTAATAAGGTAGAAGTAACTGATACGGAGTGAAATTGGCAAAATTTTAAATACTTTTTGGTGCATACATGCAAAGAAATATTTAACAAATATTGGTCATTTGTTAGTGACAGGAACTACTTAAAAATGAAGAATGAGAATCCCCAAATCTTAACAATGGGGATATTCCTGAAAAATCATAGGACATCTTTGCAGAGGAAGTTTTCCTGAGCTAGGTGAGGAAAACCTGATATAAATTCTGGTGTCATAAATACCAATTTAAGCATGTGTTGACCATGCAGCTTCATTTGGACGTTGGAGAAAGCTGGTTGGCCAGGGGCGGGGGGGTGGGGGGGCAGTGGCTAAGGACCTGGGGTACCAGCATCTTCAAGTCTTTCTTGTTGAGTGTTTTCTTCAAGAAGTTGCTTTCCCCTTGTCCTCCTAATAGTTAACCTTGATGTCACGGAATCATCCTTCACAAAGTGCAGATTTTCTCCAGGTTGCATAATACTCAAATTATGCTTATGCCATAGTTATCATGTTAAAAAATAACCATTGTATTTAAGATGCAATTTTTATAATAGCACTTCATAACTTACACAACGTTGTTTTCTCCTGGAATGAATGTGTGGAATGTTACAGTCCATAGCGCCTTTCTTTGCATTGATTTGTATTTCCTACCTTTGTGTGTTTTATGTAAATAATGCATTTATAAGGTCTTCCACTGAAACACTGAGGCAATTGACGCTCTTATAAAATAACAATAATAATAATAGTGGAGAATCCGAGATCTTTGTGTTTTTCCCACTTTTACAGTTGTCTGATCCACGCTTTGAAGTTTTGTTGTTTCGTTTGTTTGTTGTTGTTTTTTTGCGGTACGTGGGCCTCTCACTGTTGCGGCCTCTCCCGCTGCAGAGCACAGGCTCTGGACGCACAGGCCCAGCGGCCATGGCTCACGGGCCCAGCCGCTCCGCAGCATGTGGGATCCTCCCGGACCGGGGCACAAGACCGTGTCCCCTGCCTTGGCAGGTGGACCCTCAACCACTGCACCACCAGGGAAGCCCTGAAGGTTTTTTTTAACAGGCAGTCTTATTTCCAACTTTTTATTATGAAAATGTGCAAATATACAGAAAAGTTAAATAATAATAAAATTGTATATCCACCTAGATTTAAATTAAATTAACATTTAAAATTAACATTTAAAAATTTAAAAATTAGCATTTTGCCATATTTTTTACTGAACAATTGGAAAGTAACTTACAGACATTTCACTCTAAACACTAAGCATGCATCTCATAAAAACAACCACAGTAACATTATGTACCTCAAAAAATGAACAGCACTAATATCTAGTGCTCAGCCCATGTTTCCATTTTCCCTGTTGATCCAGTCTCATTGCGAGCCTTACACATGATTGTCTGTTCCATCTACCTGGAACAGCTTCCCACCTTTGATTTTTTTCCAGGACTTTTTTTTTTTCTTTAAATAGAGCAGATCAGTTGTAGAATGTCTGACTTTCAGGAGGTACCTGATTGTTTACACGTGGTTTGTTTTTCTTGTTCCTGTAGTTTCTGTAAATTTGCAATTAGGGCCAAAGGCTTGGTGTATTCAGGTTACACATTTTTGACATTAACACCTCACAGATGTATTTCATCTTGCATCACAACAGAAGTCTCGTTAATATCTGGTTGGCTCACTAACTGGGATGCAGAATTTGATCGCCACATCTTCCCAACGTGAGGTATGTTTTTACTGTTGCGGTTAATGGATAACCTGTGCACTGACACCAGCAGTGCATGGATAGCCCGTTTACCAACAGCCTTGTATCTGGTGGTTTGGGGGTCCAATGATGATGATCCTTGCCGGAATCAATCATTTCGTCAAGATTTGCAAGATGGTGATTTTCTTTATTCTGGTTGCGCCATGTGGCGTGCGGAATCTTAGTTCCCGACCAGGGATCAAACCCGTGCCCCCTGCAGTGGAAGCGAGGAGTCTTAACCACTGAACCATCAGGGAATTCCCCCTGCAAAATGGCAATTTTCTATCATTCTTTTTACATTTACTGACTGGCATTCATTAAGGAAGAGCTTTCCTTCATCGGCTGGGAATGCACGTAGGGTCATGCTCGAGTCTTTCCTTAAATTACCAGTTTTCAGAGGCAGGAGTCACTGGCAGTGATGACGAGTGATTCAGTGTGTCACAAACAATTATGATCATTGTTTCTGATGCTCTAATTATCCCAGATTTGGCCAGTTAGAACCCTTCAAGTAGCCCTTTTGTCTTTTGACATTACCCCTCCAATCTCTGGGCATTTAATGGCCTTTTTTTTTTTTTGTAAATGTATTTATTTATTTATTTTTGGCTGCATTGGGTCTTCGTTGCTGTGCGCGGGCTTTCTCTAGTTGCGACGAAGGGGCTACTCTTCGTTGCGATGCACGGGCTTATTGTGGCTTCTCTTGTTGCAGAGCACAGGCTCTAGGCGCGTAGGCTCTAGAGCACAGGCTCAGTAGTTGTGGCGCACGGGCTTAGTTGCTCCGCGGCCTGTGGGATCTTCCCGGACCGGGGCTTGAACCCGTGTTCCCTGCATTGGCAGGCGGACTCTTAACCGCTGTACCACCAGGGAAGACCTGGGCACTTCATGGCATTTTGACAAAGCCATCTCAGGTTCACCTTGCACTTTAAATGCCCCAGGTATGACATGAGCCATTTCTCCAGGAATCCCTGGCTCTTTTTAATAGGCAGAAATTTAGAAGCCAGATCTGGGCAGTGGGCAGGCTCACTGCTACTGGGCGTGCTTAGCAAGTGGGCTGAGCCCTTCCAACCATTGAGTGTGCATAAAGGCAACTCTGCCGTCAGTTTCATCAGTTACATAATATCTATGTAATGGGAGACATAATTACCTCCCAGACGAAGGACTCTGGGAGCAAACAAGTCTTGTTGAGCAAACTAAACTGGAGAGAACACAAGTGTTAACACTTACTAGGAAAGCAGCAAACTTAACCACGAGGTCTTTTGCCAAGGCCGTCAGCAGCGCATTTCCAGAGGACGGGAGCATGTCAGTCAACCTGGCAAGTGGGTTAAGTAGGGGGCAGTTAAGAGCAACGAAGTAAGGACACCAACTATGTTGTGTTTTAACTATGAACTTGATGATTTACTGTGTTGATAAGTTAATCACACTCCTTTCCCATCACATTTCATTAAGGCAGGTTTCTGATCTAAATTTGAATTCTGAGAGTCTATTTCATGCAAAGTACTAGTTTTTCTTGCTAAACTTTTATTTGGTCTTTAAAACTTAAAGCCATTAGTTTTCACTCGATGCTCTATCTTCCGGCCGGTATGAATTCACTTGCATGTGCCTGTAAATGTACTTCCAGCCCTCTAGTTTCGTTACTTTCCTCGTGGCGCTCTATTTCACTATAATTATCCCACCTCAGAACACTATAACCATTGAACATGGCAAGCATGTGCACTGCGGTGATATGTATGCATGTGTGTGTAAGCCTGTCAGCAGCATTGAGTCTGCTGTGTAGACGGGGAAAGTGAAGCCCAGGATGCTGACCTGAGGTCACGTACACAGTGTGACAGAACAAGGGTTGGAACCCATGGCTCCAGCCCTTAGTTGAGTTCTTCCTGTAAAATATTGTTAAGTGAAAATATATATATATATATATATATATATATAGTTAAGTGAAAACTGAGAACACAGAAAGTATGTACCTAATTACGTATTTTGATGAGATTAGAGCATTGAAAGTTTTTTGTCTCCCCGTGTTTTTTAAATTCAAATCTTTATATGAGAAGAGCCCAAAAAACGATGCACTCCCCTCCCCCTTCCCATTCTGGTCTCCCACCCAGATCTTTTCCCCGTTCGGCAACCACGTGGTCAATGACCACCTGGACCATCGGATTTGGGCTTTACCCCTCCATGTTCCGGTTCATTCTTCTCTATCCCAACAGCCATTACCTCATTTCAGGCCTTTCATCAGCTCTTGTTTATTTTGTAGCCAGGTAAGTGTTCACCCTACCCCAGATCTTGCACCTCTCACTGTATCTGCCACATTTGCCAAAGACAAGACATCTAACCAGGACCACCACATGCAGCTGTGCAGGTTGAGGAGTGCATGTGACTGTGTCACCATTTGCTGAAAAGCCCTCAGTATCTCACCGTCCACAGCAGTGGCTCTCACTCTTAGCTGAACGTTAGAATGACCTGAGCAGTTGATTAACTTCATTTGGGTTGGGACCTGGACCTCAGCGTTTCACTACCCAGGTGATCCTAATGTTCCAAAGTGGAGCGAGGGCAGAAGCAGCGAAGCCAATTAGGAAGGTGTGTTTACAGGTGATTCAGAGGAGAACTCGTGGTCGCGGTAGAGAAGTGACCCAGCACGTGGTGTGTTTTGCAGGTAGAATACAGGACTTGCTGGTGACTTGGACTGGGGTGTGAGGCAGAGAGGAGCCATGGACGGCTGTCGCTGCTCCCAGGAGGAGAGACTGGCGTATTCACTTCTGTATCTCCTACACCAAGCACAGCGCCAGGCACATGGCAGGAAGTAGGCCCTCAATAAATGTTTGATGAGTGCATCTCTGCAGGAACCTCTGCACAATAATCAAGATTGTTTCCTCAGAAAAAAGAATCATTTTACATGTCCATCCAGAACTGCAAAGGGTCTGGGATTTTACTTGACTTCCAAGATAATAAACTAGCCTGTTATTTTCATGGGTGCTGGCACAAGACATGCGACTCCTGGGTCAAAGACAAAGAACTTTGTTACTCGTGGCAAGAGCGTAGCCAGACTTCATATCTGAGCCAATTACCCTTGCTTTCCCTCATCCCCACCTCAATCACAAGAGGGTACCGGTGGGCCTAGATGGCGGGACTGCATCACAGGAAAGCAACATTTGGGGAAATCACTCCTTTTATAGTGAACGTCAAGCAAGCATGCTCTGTCGTGGGACACGCTGCTCGCTGTAAACACAAGCCTGAGAAATGGCCCAGGTAAAGATACCAGCACAAACATGTAGGGATACTCAGGGCCGTGGCCTTACTGTCTCTCCCAAGAATGCCCTTCCACTGAGAAGGGGGGTCGTTCTTGCCTACAGGTAAGAAGAGAGGAAGCAAAATGAAGTTGCCTGTTCCAAGCCTACGGAGTAGAGGCCTTTTCCTGAAGAAAAATCTTAGGTCATACTAAATCAGACCTACACCCAGAAGTTGAAAAGTAATGATCTCACTACACTGTACACTGATTTAAAACTACACCTGGACTACTTGATCTCATTTTTGAGCATCATGCTTTACACTAGAGTGTAATACATTACATGAAACTTAAATGGTTGAAAAAAATTAGAATATCTCTTGACACATGAAATTCAAATTTCAGCGTCAACAAATAGTTTTACTGGAACACAGCCACACTTATTCCTCTAAATATTGTCTATGGCTCTGCTTTCCTGTTGCAAAGACAAAGTCGTGGACCATCAAGAGACCTGAACTATTTACCTTCTGACTCTTCACAGAACAAATCAGCCGACTCTTGCGTCTGCACAACAGGGTGCGGGCTGAGGTCTACCGGCTAAGCGAACACCAGACGAATTAGCAAAAGGAGCAACACTCGGGGTGTGCAGAAGAGGGCGAGAGCACTCGGGGTGTGCAGAGGAGGGCGAGAGCCCTGGAGCACGGAAGCGAAGGGGTACAGACGCGCGCAGCCGGCAGTCCGGCCTAACACGGGAGGGGCGGCCGGCTGCCCACGAAGCGAGAGGCCAGGGCTGCCGAGACCCGCGCCCGAGCCATGCCGCCCCTGCCGACCACTCCCTGCCTGGCGCCCAGGAGCCCCGTCCCCATCCGAGCGGAGGTCCGCGGGTCGTCAGAGGTCCTCCCTTCCCGGAGCGGCCGGGGTCACGGACTCGCTTTCCCGTCTTGCGGAAGGAGACGTGGGTGAACTGGTCACCCTCTCCTCTAGTTATTCAGCCGTTCACTCAGTACACAAACGGGGAGGTGGCTCCTCGGCACTGCGCCCTCCTCCCACTCTGACTGAGAAATTCTCAGTAAGCCGGAGGGGCTTCGATGCCCACCTTCCGCACGCCCCGAGCGGGGTAAGTCCACCGAGACGAGGGACCCTCGCCCGCTCCGGACGGCCCGCCGTCAGGCTGAGGGGAGAGAACGGCCAGAGCCCGCACTCACCCTCTACAGGGAGGGGTTCGGACCAGACCCGCCCTCCTGGGACCACGGCCCATCCGTCCCAACACCCGCTGCAAACGCCCAGCTTCCGGCTTGCAGAGGATTCTCGGTTGCTGGGCGGGGCCAGGCGCGCGGGCGTTCCTGGGAAATGCGGGCGGCACCTCCCTGCGCAGGCGCACCGCCTGTCGTCGTGGATCTGCCCGTCGCCACCTATCCCCCCGCGCCGTGCGAGAGCCCCTGCTGGCGCGCTGCGGCCAGGCAGGGAGGGCTGGAGGGAGCGGGGGCATCCTTGGGGCGGCCTGGCCGCGCACGCCGACACCTCCTCCGAGGTGTCCCCTGAGCTCTGCCCTCAGGGGCGGAGGAGATTGTTGGTGCGGATATTCAAACAGCGCTCCCATCGCCTCCCTCCAAGAGTGCAGCAGCCGCTCTTGTCTCCAGAGGTGAACCTCACGTACCTGTCCACCTGCTTGGGCAGTCAGCCAGTCTCGCTTCCGGTCTACAGTCCACCACCAACACTCACCGCCCCAGATCTCAGCATCATATTATTTTACCTGTGAACATTTCAGTGTACTTTTTTTTTAAGCAGGTTTTTTTAAAATTAATTAATTTATTTATTTTTGGCTGCGTTAGGTCTTCGTTGCTGCCCGCAGGCTTTCTCGGCGAGCGGGTAGGCTTCTCATTGCGGTGGCTTCTCTTGTTGCAGAGCAGGGGCTCTAGGCGCGCAGGCTTCAGTAGTTGTGGCGCACGGGCTTAGTTTTTCCACTGCATGTGGGATCTTCCTGGACCAGGGCTTGAACCCGTGTCCCCTGCGTTGGCAGGCGGATTCCTAACCACTGCGCCACCAGTGAAGTCCCCGCCCCCCCCCCACAAAATCTTTTAAAGTTATATTCCCTTTGCATTATTTTAATTAAAAGTCTCAATCCTATTAAAAAGTGAAGTACTGAAGTACATAACCAACACCAGTGTTCACTCTGTCTTGTCCATTCTTAACCTGCCCGATTTGTCTGATTTCTTATTTTGTTGTTAAGAAATAAAACATTTGAAGTAGGCTCTCTCTTCCCACTGATTCCAGGCTGGCAGCCAATTTGACTCCTCTTAAAATTGGGGGGAGACTAGTGAGGCCCAAGACAAGCGAACTTAAGGCTGCAGGATTGTCCAGTTGTCACCGACCCTCCCAAGTCGGGTCCCAACAAGGGTCCTCCTGCCCGGTGTCATTCGAGCCAATAGGAGACCAGGCTGGGATGAGAAGCAAAGGAAGGCTTTATTCTCCGGTCAGAAGGTGGAGAGGACAAGCTCTCCCGACAAGCCAAACAGGCCATGGTGGAGCTGCTTTATAGGGTCTCGAGGGTGGGGAGGGGGCGGGGTTCTCACGGGCCTGCGCGGCTCTGGCTGCAGATGGCAGTGTCGGGCGCAGCGTCTCTGCACACGGCCCGCCGCCGCCATCTTGGACTGAGTATCGTGCGCTGCGCGTCTGCACGCGGCCCCGAGCTGAGGTGCAGGTGCACCCGTTTCCCACCGGCAGCTCCAGGCTGAAGGGCCCGGTGCGAGACCCGTGTCCGCGGCCCACTGTGAGCAAGAGAGACTGGACTCAGCACAGAGGAGAAGAAAGGTTAGATGTTGTTTTATTACCCAGATTCTATGTTTATCGCCGGGAATTGTTCATGGGCTTTGCGGGTGGCACGAAGCCTGGAGGGTGGTAAAAGCATCCCCTTGTCGACAATGAACAATCTATGATAGGAATGGGAAAGAGTTTTATCTGAGCCAACCTGAGGACTGTGGCCCAGGAGACGGCCTCTCAGTAGCTCTGCGGATCTGCTCTGGAGAGGCAGGGTTTTCAGCGCGGTTTTAAATCTTGTCAGAACAGAGGTCAAACCAGTCAGGGATACGTTCCTTCAATGTTTCCAAAAAGACCAGCACGGACGCAGCGGGACAGTGTGGCCTTGGCGCCTGGGAGGGCAGTGTTTTCATTGAAGGGGTCCCAGGGAGGGAGGCATCTAATCTTTATTGTTAACAGGGACGTCCTTTACTTCTGGTCAGTGAGCCCTTTTCTTTAATGGTTAAAGCAGACGTACGATGCGTGTCATAGGCCACACGCAGGCTATTCTAGTTAACATGAAGTTCGAGTTAACTCGTGTATAACCGGAATAACTTCCCCACACCTGAGTATGCGAAAACTTCTTCCCTCACCTTCTCACCAAAGACGAGTGGGGTCAGGTGAAGGAGTTTTTCCGTTAAGTATTGTGACGAACTTCTAAGCAGGATATTGGCTGCAATTAAGAGAAAAGGAGTAAAAAAAAAAAAAAAAAAAAAGAGGAAAGGAGTGACCTGGGGTCTTAGACCATTGCTGCTCCCCGCTGACTCAAAATGTTGAAAAGAACCTTCCAGAGAACCTCCTTCTAGGGGCTGCAGGACAGGCAGCCTGTGACTCAAAGGAGAGTCCGGTCAGAAGCGTGAAGTCAGTCTTTACTGCTGGGCAACAGCTTCCCGGCAGCACGCTGTTGGCAGCAGGACTGAAGGCAGGTGTCCACGGGTGACAGATGTTCCTCGCAGTGTGACCGCGCTGACCCCAGCTCCCTCTCATCTTCCTTGTCAACCCGTGTCATGCCAGGCTCCAGCCCCTACACCACCAGCACCACGGCTCACACTCAGCAAAGGTAGAATTAGTTCTGCAGTTATAGTTCCTACAGATTTCAGCCCAACATGCCAACCAGATACTTTACAAATACATTTAAAGAAACAACCCTCCACGGACATCTCCTCAAGCGAGCAGAGACCCTCCACCCACCCCAGCAAGCCCGATCCTTTGAGGATGTCCCCGGGGAGGAGGACCAGTCACTGCCCAGCTGGGAAGGGCTCCTGGCTCTTCGGAATCTAATTTCTCTGGACTTCTTTGCATCCCTGTCTCACCTGTGTGTCCTTAAAAATGTCATTCTTAAAGTTTATAACACCTTTCTGTATGCTGTCGTGGGCGCGCTGGTCTGTTGCAACCTTGTACATCAGACCAGAAGCCGTGCAAGAGCCATTATTATGTGAAAAGGTGAATCTTGGAAGCAGAGAACTTGAGAGTGGGCAGGATGCCAACTACAGGGAAATGGCAGCATTTCCAGGCGCGCTGGTTTGAGTCTTTCGATCGTGCATTTAAAGTGAGGCAAACTTCACACAACTGTGTAATCTTTCTTTGAAACAAGCAGTCATTTGAATGTAGGCCTGGGGAAGGAGCCCACCTGAGCTCATCTAAAATGTGGGTTTTATGGTTAAATAAGGCTTTTGTGAGGAAGTTGGGGGCATTGCAAGGAAGTAAGTGTCGTGACCAACTTGCCAGGCGGTGTCGTGGATGGAGCGCTCCCAGAGGTACAAGGGTCTGAGCATCACAGGTTCTTGCGAGCTGACTACCGTGGGGGGAGAGAATGGGGCTCTGAAATGGATATTCCAGAGGGAGCAGGTTCCTGGTGGTGGCGGGGTCTGTGGGGTGAAGCCTCAGCGTGAGGCCTTATGTGGGTGGCGAGGAGATACTCCAACAGCAGCGTGTCTGGGTGGGGGTCAGTCATCCTGTGGACACTGACCGCGATGAGCAGGAAGCTAAGACTTGGGGTGGAGAGGGAGTTTGTGGGCAGAAGTCTTCAGTATAGAGGCCGGAGGTGGGTGGCCAGCAGGTTTGCAGGAAACGAAAACACAGTGAGCATGAAGCTGTCTCCTGGGTGCTGTGAGATTTAAAGGAAAATAAAGCAAATAATTGAAATCTGGTTAAGCCTTCTAATCATGCTGTCCTGTCCTCTATGTATTTTTCTCATGAGGATAAGAGAAATGGAGAGTCTAGGACATATTTATGTGCAGTGAAGGTAGATATTGGCCGTCTTTCACATATAAGAGATCTTAAGCTTGTAAGAAAGTGAAGAGAATGTTTAAAATGTACTTTTTTGTATTGTGAAATTGGTTATATCCTGGAGAATTAGAGTGGAATCGCCGTTTCACCAATCACTCCTCATCTAAGAGAAAAGTGTACCTTTAAGTCTGTAGAAATCTTTTCAGCAAGTTAAGCACAGGGCATTCTGGGAAAATGTCTCTGACAAATTTAAAAAATAAAAAGCGGGCTTCCCTGGTGGCGCAGTGGTTGAGAGTCCGCCTGCCGATGCAGGGGACACGGGTTCGTGCCCCGGTCCGGGAAGATCCCACATGCCGTGGAGCGGCTGTGCCCGTGAGCCATGGCCGCTGAGCCTGCGCGTCCGGAGCCTGCGCGTCCGGAGCCTGTGCTCCGCAACGGGAGAGGCCACAACAGTGAGAGGCCCGCATACTGCAAAAAAAAAAAAAAAAAAGTAAAAAGCAAATAAAAATCAGTGGTGTTCAAAGGAGCAGCTTTGCTCAAGTCTTTTACGCTGAGTGGATTAAAATCCCACAGCTCTAATGCTGCTGCTAAATTGTAAAAGACAGTAGGGAATATAGTTCATTTTATTATTGATTTAGAAATTAATTTTACCTCATTTCCAGGGTTTGAGAGTATTGTTACTGAATGGACTTGGGTCCGCTTGCCCACCACACAGCAAAGCCAATTTGCTGGCACCGGGTTTGTTTTTTTTGTTTGTTTGTTTTTTATTAAACTTTGCATTTGTGAGGCACCCAAATAAGGTATGTAGAGTTTGGCCGGTATTTCCAGGACTTTTGTTTTTTGTTGTTGTTTTTTTAACATCTTTATTGAGGTATAATTGCTTTACAATGGTGTGTTAGTTTCTGCTTTATAACAAAGTGAATCAGTTATACATATACATATGTTCCCATATCTCTTCCCTCTTGCATCTCCCTTCCTCCCACCCTCCCTATCCCACCCCTCCAGGCGGTCACAAAGCACCGAGCTGATATCCCTGTGCTATGCAGCTGCTTCCCACTAGCTATCTACCTTACGTTTGGTAGTTGGCACCAGGTTTTGGTGAAGGAAGGTCCAGTGTTTAGTTGCAGGACACCAAGCAAGGAGTCTGGGGGGCTCGTGCTCAAAAGACCCAAACTCCCAGGTGGCTATCAGGGAAGGGTTTTTTTTTTTTTTTACATCTTTATTGGAGTATAACTGCTTTACAATGGTGTGTTAGTTTCTGCTTTATAACAAAGTGAATCAGTTATACATATACATGTGTTCCCATATCTCTTCCCTCTTGCGTCTCCCTCCCTCCCACCCTCCCTATCCCACCCCTCCAGGTGGTCAGAAAGCACCGAGCTGATCTCCCTGTGCTATGCGGCTGCTTCAGGGAAGGGTTTTTAAAGGCAACACTTGGGGGAAGGCTGCTGGGTGACTTTCTTCTAGTTTGTTAGAGGTGAGATAACAGGGTGGTGTTTCAGGAATCTTAATCATCAACCTTCTGATTCCAGCCAGTCTGGGGTCTACGAGCTGGTGGTCTGCATCAACCTGGGGGTGGGGGGATGATCTTAGTTCCTGCAGAATACTCTAAGGTATGCATCAGATTGTTATGTATATCCCTTGGGAGGAACTAGGACTCTGTTTTACCATTGACCTATTGTCATTACAGGAAGTCCCCTACGTACGAACAAGTTCCATTCTGAGAGCACATTCATAGGTCCAATTTGTTCATAAGCCAATTTGTTCATAAGTCCAACAAATTTAGCCTGGGTACCCAGCTAACACAATCGGCTATATCATACTGTACTGTAATAGGTTTATAATACTTTTCACACAAATAATACATAACAAACAAACACAAAAATAAACGCTTTTAATCTTGCAGGACAGCACCTTGTAAATTACAGGAGTACAGTACAACAGCTGGCATCCAGGGGCACGTTCGCATCTTTGAAAGTTTGCAACTTGAAGGTTCGTGCATAGGGGACTTACTGTACTTTTCTTGCTTAACTGCTTTTCCTTTGTTTCTGTGTTCCCTCACTTCCCTAATTGGTAACTGCTTGTGCTCTTTGAAACTCAGGGAAGACCTAGGAGACTAAAGTCTTTCCCTACGAACAAGAAACGGGGGACACAGGGGGCTTTCGTACCCTTTAGGGCCCCAAAGGGTCCTGCTCAGTTTCAGTATCACCTCCAGCGGGAAAGTCAGCCCCAAACAGAGCAGCTTACAATGCTGCAGGGATGGCTCCGAACACAGGGGCCCTGTGGCAGCGGCAGTGATGTTGCTCTGGCTGGGCTGTTGACCAGATGCAACCATACAAGTTTAACTACAATTTTTACTGTGAAATTGGACTATAATAAGAAATACATATGTGGGGCTTCATCGTAAGCTCCTGGTTAGAGCTCCTAACACCGTCGTAATTTCCTAAGTAATAAAAGAAATAGCATCGTTATTTGGGTTCTGTGAGTCATAAGCAGGAAAAGAGTATCTTTTGTTATTCATAGCAGCACCTAAGTTTATATGAATGGGGTGAATTTTGGAAAGCCCCTAAGGATGGGGGGCTGGTTGCCAGGGGAACCAACCATGTGATTCAAGGGTTGGAATTTCAACTGGAGGGGACCTCTGGGGAGGGGAGAGGACTGGAGATTGACTTAATCACAAATGCCCAATGATTTAATCAATCGCGCCTATGTAATTGTCAAGGAAAAACCCAGTTCTTCGCTACTTCGTCTGTCTTTTCTGTGAGTCACACAAAACACTTCACTACTGGTCACCAAATGTTTTCTGGTGGAGTTTTTTTCCCAACATCAAGCAGTTCTCCACAACACCAGCTGTGTGTCCTGCACTTTAACTCAGTTCCAATACTATATTCCTGGAGGTAGTGTCAGATCCCACAGATTAAGGGCTCAGTCCCATAAGACTGCCCCCACAAGCACACACACACTTCAGATGCCAATCACAAGTCCAGGTTATCATCTGTGCTCTGACCGACCGCTATAGATGGCAGGTTCCAACAACTCCCTCCTTGGGTTTGATTGATTTGCTAGGATGGCTCAGAGAACTCAGAGAAGTGTCCCTCAGTATCTGCTGGGGATTTCTTCCAGAATACCAAAACTCTGGGATGCTCAAGTTCCTTATATAAAATGGCCTAGGGCTTCCCTGGTGGCGCAGTGGTTAAGAATCCGCCCGTCAATGCAGGGGATACGGGTTCGAGCCCCAGTCCGGGAAGATCCCACATGCCGCGGAGCCGCTAAGCCCATGCACCACAACTACTGAGCCTGCGCTCTAGAGCCCACGAGCCACAACTACTGGAGACCACGCGCCTAGAGTCCGTGCTCCGCAACAAGAGAAGCCGCCACAATGAGAAGCCCGCGCACCACAATGAAGAGTAGCCCCCGCTCGCAACAACTAGAGAAAGCCAACGCGCAGCAACGGAGACCCAATGCAGCCAAGAATAAATAAACTAATAATAATAATTTTTTAAAAAAAGAACCTAGTCAACTAGCAGCTAAACCTTTGGGTGGCCAACACTTGAACAGAATTAGACTTCTGTAATATAGTAAACCTGAGAGCTTATTCTGTCTTACAGACCAAGGGTCCCCAACCCCCTGGCTGTGGACCAGTACCAGTCTGTGGCCTATTAGGAACTGGGCCACACAGCAGGAGGTGAGTGGTGGGCAATTGAGCGAAACTTCATCTGCCGCTCCCCATTGCTCCCCATCGCTCCCACTACTGCCTGAACCATCCCCCAAGTCTGTGGGAAGATTGTCTTCCACAAAACCGGTCCCTGGTGCCAAAAAGGTTGGAGACCACTGTTACAGACTTACTATCTTATGGCCTCAGGAAGCACTCATTTCAGAATAGGAGCAAAAACAAAGAGGAGGAAAGTAAATTAAAGTTATTGAATACAGTTTGGGAATCGGCTGAGAAACATGGAAAATGGAGAACTACCCAGTCTGCAAACACCACTCACCTTAACGCAGGGACCATCACCTGAAGGCGGCCTTAACCACTGGCCCGCAGGTGCATGGAGCCCCTGTTTCCCTCAGCACATAGATTCCACTGTGTACAGTCATGTGTTGCATGTCAGGCCATCAGAAGAGAAACACAAGAGGAGACCAAGACAGGAGGGCATTTTGTAAATGAATGAATCATACACGGCCAGGAACCTTTAGAGAAGTGGTCCTAAGACCTTTTTGAGTATCCATTGCTACCACGCACTCAGCTTCTACGTATGTTACATAGAGTGTCCATGACGTGGTTCATTCCCGCACTCACGCCTGCTCCCAGCTGTGAGCTGCGATGCCAGGAGGGATCCAGAATCCACGGAATGCTCCTGGTGTAAGAGGGAGAAACCAAGAGAGGGAAGGAACTAGAAGTTACCAGAGTTTTCACACGTGTGTTTGGAGGTTTTTCTCTCACCAAGACGAATTTTGGAAATATCCTGGGCGGCTCTAGTTGCACTGCTGAAGCTGCAAGATTAGGGAAGGACTAATGCGGCCCCATAACATGTGGATGTGAAAACAGCTAGAAGTGGGTTAAGCTCAGACCGAGACGGAGGTCGGCAGAGATGGCCTGAGTGGACTCCTCATTACGTACGTGTACTTCCTGAGGAAACTGTGGCCTGAATCCGAGGGGGCTATTCTGGGAGATGGCGATGGTCCTGAGCCCTGAGAGGCTTTCCTAGGAATTGAGCAGGAATGCTGACCCCAATACCAATTGCCTAGCAGAGGAGAAAGTGATCTGAGGAGGGAGTCGTCCACGGGGACGGTGACAAGCGGATCATGTGCACAGGCTGTCGATTTTTCCCCCCAAAATAGATGCAGCTGATCTCCTTGTGCTTTATTTTTAGTTTGTCTCTCTTTCCATTCACTGATTTTCTCTTTGAGTCTGTCCGGTATCAAGCTTATCCCATATGTAGAGTAATTTTTAAAAATTCCAGTGACTCTCTTTCCAAGATTTGAAGATTTCAATTTGTTTCTTTTTAACATCACCTGTTGCTGCTTTATTTCTGATTGCTTTTTAAGAATTTTTCTTGTTCTTTTTTAAAATGGAAGTTATCCCTTTTTGTATCTCTCTGAGCATGCCACATATACTTACTTTGAAGTCTTTATCAGTCTGTTCCAAAGTGTGAATTTGGAGTGGATTCACATTCCAATTTTTTATTTTCTTGGAAAGCTTTTTTTTTTTTTCTCTCTTTCTTATCCTGGGCTCATACTTCCCTGCCTAGTGGGGTTTTTTTAATAAAAAATTATTAAAATAATAATAAATTAAATAATTTATTATTAATAAATTATTAATTTATAAATAAATTAAATTTATTTAAATAATAAATTCATTCATTCATTCATTTTTGGCTGTGTTGGGTCTTCATTGCTGCACACCGGCTTTCTCTAGTTGCAGCAAGCGGGGGCTACTCTTCGTTGCGGTGCACGGGCTTCTCACTGCAGTGGCTTCTCTTGTTGCGGAGCACGGGCTCTAGGCGTGCATGCTTCAGTAGTTGCAGCATGCAGGCTCAGTAGTTGTGGCTCGCAGGCTCTAGAAGGCAGGCTCAGTAGTTGTGGCGCACCGGCTTAGCTGCTCTGCCCTGCCTAGTGGTTTTATGGTTGCTTACACCTGACCCCTGGCTAAGCCATAGTCCTACAATGACATTTTAGGCCTCCCCTGTCCCACGGTGGTTTCAGAGTCATGCAGAATCAGGAAGTATACCAACTGGAGGCTTGGTTGTGAGGCTTATCTCTGTGTCCCTACCTCTCCAGTCTCACAGTCTAGGAAATGCCATCTCCCCAGGTGGCAATCAGCAATAGTTGTTTATTTTTTCCCAGCTTCCTTTCATGACCTACTCTGCCTCTCACTTCCAGCAGTGAGCCTTGTGTGGAAAATTTTTAGTTCTCTTTATCCCATAGGATCAAACTCCCAATCAGTTCTGCTGACTTCCGGGTCAGAGCACAGCACACCCCAGGCTGCCGTCTGCTCTGTTTTGCATTTCTGCAAAGGGAGTACTTATCTCTTTTCTGCTGGATCTTTTCTATCTTCAAATACTCAACTTATCCTTGAGTTTATCTAGGTATACATATCTAGGTTTTCTATTTCAATATTTTATCTGTCACTGCTGTATGTTTGGAACAGAGAAGGTACATCAAAGCATGAACTCTCCGTCTTATCCCTGGCCTTTCTTCTCTGCCCCAAGTCTTTATGTCCAGTGGCTACTAAGCAAGGGAATTTTTGTGTCTATTGATGCAGTGATGTATATGGGTATGAGCTGACCACAGTTTACCAAATAATCAGCTTTGATGAGACAGATGGGGAAAGTTCATTACAGGTAGATTATTTCTGAATGACTTAGTAAATTATGAACCAACTCTCTCTTTCATGCCTGAACCACTAAAAGAGAGGTTGGATTACAAAATCTGAGAGATCTGTTCCAGATTTAAATGACCTCTTATCCATATTAAGTCATCACTTAAGAGGAATACACAACAACCAGGTTGTTTTTGAGAGTTGAATCAGCGAATTTGTAATTACCACACTTGAGTATGAGCTCATTAGCCAGTCTCATCCTAGGATGTATAACACCAGAGGACATGTTACAGCCTCATAACAGAATATCCAAGCCTGTGAAGGACTGGGGTAAAGCTGGACACATCTAACCTCGGTGACCACCTACAAGCAGGATGCCTCTTATTTAGGAAGGTCCTTTCCCTCAACCCAAGGCAGGTCCTTCGCCCATCAGAGTGAGGGAGCCCCCCACACTTCTGGAAGAAAGCAAATATGACACAGGGCTCGAAAGCATGGGTTTTGGAATTTGTGAGCCTCAGTCCCAGCTCTGCCACTGGTTGACTATGAAATTGGCAAGTTAACGCTCTCTGCCTTCATTCCCTCATTGTTGAGAAAGGAGTAATAGTTGTCTTCCCTCCCAGAGCTACCATGAGCGCTAAATGAAATAATGAGTGTAAAGTGCTAACCTGGGATAGCATGTATGTTCCTCCAAAAATTAGTAAACACAGAATCACCATATAATCCAGCAATCTGGGTATATACTCTAAAGAACTAAAAGCAGGGACTAGGACTTCCACGTTTATAGCAGCAATATTCACAGTAGCCAAGAGGTGGAACCAACCCAGGTGTCCATCGATAGACGAGTAAATAAACAACATCTGGTCTGTCCACAAAATGTAATATTATCCAGTCTTTAAAAGGAAGGAAATTTTGACATATGCTGCAACACGGATGAATCTTGAGGACACATAATGTGAAATAAGCCAGACACGAAAGGACAAATAGTGTATGATTCCACTTATATGAGGTCCCTCAAATGTGGATCTGTCAAATTCATAGAGACAGAAAGTAGAAGGGTGGGTGCCAGGGGCTGGGGGACTTTCAGTTTGGGAAGATAGAAAGTTCTGGACGTGCGTGATAGTTGGTTGCACAACACCGTGAATGTACTTAACACTTGTGAACTGTACACTTAAAAATGGTGAAGATGGTAAATTTTATGTTATATGTATCTTACCACAATTTTTTTTTTTTTTTGCTGTAGAAAGGGATTTTATTTTCCACCAACCCTTGCGCAGAAATCACAGATACCAGGGTTTTACCCCTCTACTTCCATCTTTGCCCAAATAGCAAAAATACGATCAGGATAATTACTTTTTCTTAGACAATCTAATTACAAAGTTGTTTCCCTCCCAGTAACCAACCAAACACATCAGAGGTATCTTATGTTTAGGTTCAAACCAAATAACATGAATTGACTTGAGAAATTCTGTGACTTCTCCTTGTAAACATGTTTACTACTGTTGCTTCTAAGTTCCCATCACTTACCAGCAGTTTGGATTCCAGATGATATTTTCAGACCTTTCAGTATTCAGCTCACCATCCACAAGACTGTTTCTCCTGTTGGTGGCCTGGTATTTAGATGTGCTGTGATTTCTTCCTTCCTCAGAGCAATTAAGAAACAGTTTCAGGGGCTTCCCTGGTGGCGCAGTGGTTGGGAGTCCGCCTGCCGATGCAGGGGACACGGGTTCGTGCCCCGGTCCGGGAAGATCCCACATGCCGCGGAGCAGCTGGGCCCGTGAGCCATGGCCGCTGAGCCTGCGCATCCGGAGCCTGTGCTCCGCAACGGGAGAGGCCACAACAGTGAGAGGCCCGCGTACCGCAAAAAAAAAAAAGAAACAGTTTCAGTTTCACGAGGAGCGAGGGCTTCAGGAAAGTCGTCCCACAAGGCCCCTGGAAATGAAACGTGAACCTGTTCATGACGGGGGTGGTTCCCATGTTAAATTCGGCCACTTCTACTCCCCGGGCAGACACGTGGGGGGCAAACATGGCGGCAGGGTAGACCACAGAGGACATTCCCACCACCAGACACAAGTCACAGAGGGCCAGCTCCCTGTCAGCCTCCTTCGGGATGGCAGGGTCCAGGTTTTCTCCAAACCACCCACGTGAGGTCGCAGCAGGCCCACACAGCCAGGCTGCCTCTTCACACCGGCGAAGTTTAAACACTGGGATTCTGGCATCTTGGGCTTTAGGTTCTGGAGCCCCTTTTCCTGATAAAACTGGACAAATTGGACTCTTGTAATTCTCAGCCACAACTCCACAAGAGGTACATCGAGTTTTAAATAAGCTACCATGGATTTCCAGAAGGTTCTTGGTGCCAGCCTTGTGGTGCAGCTCATTGGTGTTTCGGGTGATGACCACAGCCCGTCGGCCCGCCGGTCCGGCCGTGCCTCACGCTCGGCGATGGCCAGGTACCTGGCGTCGGGCCCCTTGCTCTGCACCGCTTCCCGCCGGTACTGGTAGGACTCCCACACCTGGGACGGGCTTCAGGCAAAGGCCTGAGGCATGGCCAGGTCCTGAGCTTGCCATTTTCTCCAATAACCTTCCGCTCCTCTGAAAGTCGGAACCCCACTCTCAGCACTGACGCCAGCCCCTGAAATGATGACTGTGTGCTTGGCTTTTGCAAAAAGCTTCCAGAAGCCCGGCCATATTTGAACTTGGGCGAGCCATTGTTAGGCAAATCTTGGTTTGTGCAAGGCTGGAGAGGTCAATCCACAATACAGCTGGGCAAGTAATTGGCTTGGGACAATCCGGAGAGGTGGCATCAGGTTTTCTGTGTCGCACTAATTATTGAGATGGGCTCGTTTCCTGCCCCTCCCTCGTCTCTCAGGCCGCAGCTGCCCCAGCGCTGTGCCGGAAAGACACCGGGCCTCGGGCCTCTGCACGTGCGGCTCTTAACCACAATTTTTAAAACAAGAAGAGCCACGTGACAGCCTCTGCACTTGCTGCGTAATTACTGTTCATTGCTTTGTTCGATCATTCTTATTGAACAAACCTTCTCCAGATCCTGTGTTAGGACTGCTGCTCCCAAGAGGAATGAGACACAGTCTCTGCCCTCAGAGCTCGTGGTCGGGGCGAGGCATCCACACAGTGTGGGGAGTAAAGTGCTATAAAGTGCCCTGGGTGATAAAGGCCTGTCGACGGCACGAGGGGCACTGGGCAGTGACTGGCCAGCTCTTCTTGAGAGACCAATGGAAGTCAGGAAGCCTTTCTGGAAAGTGTAACACGTGACCTGAATCCCGAAACCCGGCAAAGTGGTCATCGAGCTCTGGAGTTTGCCGGGGAGAGAAATCTGGGCGGTGCAGGGCCTGGCATGTCCTGCTGCATTGGTAGCCATGAGGAGGCCAGGGCCAGCAGCAGCCAGGGCTCGAGAAGGAGGCAAGGGCCAGAGCCCAGGGGGCGCTGGGCTCATGAGAACCATCCCTCAGTAGCACCAGATTGGTTAGCCTGTTTTTCATCGTTATTTGCAGACTAAACAGCATCTGGTAAAAAGCCAGAAGAGGCCAGTGTTTTCAAGCCTGCTCAGAGAGAGTGATCCGCGTGGGTCTGTGAGGCATCAGATCCTCTTCAGACCCGCACTGCTCACCATCTGAAGGAGTGCTTAGCTATTGCACACAAACCTCAGTCTGACATGAACCTGCTACTTTGTGCAGCTCCAGCAGCAGAGAAAATGTCTCTCTTCGTTTTTCTCAGCAGTGTTTCAAAGTGAGCTTTATTGATTATGACCTTGTATTCATTTCAAATAAAAGACTTACGTAACCAGTTTTATTTAATAGTCGAGAGCCTTGCATATTCCCAGTTAATCAGGAAACTAATACGTTTGTACTGGCAGCTACACACAAACCTAGACTATTGTTGGGGACTACAGCCCGAAGCCTGAAGCGTGTCCCAAAGTTCTCCGTGGAATGTGAAGGAATCCCCATCAGCTGTAGCCTGAAAACTGTTTCCTGTGAAGTCAGAACAGCGCTGTTGGGTTTCTAGGAGATAAAGCGTACTATTGACATCCTAATGCCTTGCTGGGTGGCAGTACTTCCGGTTTCCACCAGGCTGCAAGGAATTCTCACTGATATTCCGGGACAGCCCATTTTCTGCAAACAAATATGTTCTTAGGGGTCTGCCCTAATTCGCCATGTCCATCCAGAGCAAGAACTCACCAGGGGCTTACAAATATGGCCTCCTGTTAGAGAAGGTATCAAAAAAATTCTTATTTCTTACAGAAATTTCAGGGAATCAGCACCAAATAATTCAGAAAGCCTGTTTTGTGCAAACAAGCCAGTGCTATTCTGGGTTTTGTATTGAGTGAAAGGACTTAGAGCATTTCTTTGCATGCTGCCCTGGCTGTGACGGGCATCTGCAGAATCTCCTAACATCGTTCTCATCACGCACTCAGGAGCTGGGGTTCATATCGTTCACTCCTCTGTGAAACTTCAAGTCGCCACCTCAGCTAATCTGTCTGTCAGCCTCGTGAGCACAGACCAGCAGCCACGCCGTGAGACTCCCGGGTGACAAAGTGAGAGGAGGTAATTTCACTGCCCTTCCTCCCTGGTTGACAAAGATTCTGACATTGCTCTCAGTGTCTAGAGCAGTGATTCTCAATCAGTGGTGACTGTGCTCCTGGGGCTTTGGCAATGCCTGGAGGCATTTTTGATGTCATGACTGGGACTGCAGGGAAGTTGGGGGGGGGATGCTACAACCATCAGGTGAGTAGAGGCCAGGGATGCTGCTAAACATCCTACAATGCACAGGGGAGCCTCCCTCCCACCCTCAAAGAACTGTCCAGTTAAAACATCAAGAGTGTGAAGATTCAGAACACCTGAGTGCCTCCATTTAGTCCTCTCAAACTTCTCTGCCCAACAAAATCTTCTCCCTTTGTAGCAATGGGGGTTATAGCAAGGTGCGAGGCTGACTACATTTCCCAGCCTCCTTTGCAGTTCAGTGTGGTCGTGTGACCGGTTCTCACCCATAGAATGTGACCTGAAGTGATGTCTGTCCCCCTACTGCTGGCAATATGTAGATGACAGCTAGGCTGTGGTAGCACCACATGTTGGATCCTGGATCCCTGAGTCATCCCATGGGACACAGCCACCATCAGCTAAAAGCACAGGCTGCAGTCTGGCATGTGAATGAGAGATAAACTTCTGTTGTGTTTGAGCCAGTAAGCATCTTTGGGTCTGTTTGTCACAGCAGCTTAGCTCATCCCAGCTAAAAACGGACATTCCCCCAAAAGCCCATTTTGGCCCTCGGAGCCTTAGGAAGCTGAGACCTGTGAGTGAGGCAACAATGGCGGGGATCTTTGCCCTGGGGTTAGCATGGGGCCCCCTCCCCTAACTGTCAAAGCCCACTGCCAGGGGCCCTGCTTTGCTCAGCATAACCTCGACTCCAGAATACGTTGTGATACGATCCCAGCTCTGTGTGACCTCGACTGCATCATAAGGATTAGGGCACTTGAGTTGCCAGTGACAGAATTTCAACGGGGACCAACTTAGGCAACAAAAGGAAGAGGCTGAGGAAATCAAACCACAGTGAAAGCAGCAGGGTGGACCTGCCGCAGAGACGGCTGGAGCAGCGGGGCTCCCCTCCTCCACCTCTTGCCTCCACTGTTCTGGGGGTGTTGGCCCTGTTCTGGATTTCTGCGCTCTAGCTGCTTCACACAGGAGGGAAAAGTCACCTTCATCCTTGAGCTCATATCCTCATTTTGAAAAGCTCCAGGAAGGACTTGGGTTGAGCATTCCTGCTGCGGCTGGAGAGGGGTGTGCTCTGGGAGCAGTAAGGAACAGGCCTGTCCCCACATCGGCAGTGAGCGTGCGCACACTGTACTCAGTGGAGATGTGCCCACCTGCCCAGCGACCCATCTTTTCCCCAGTCCTGTTGATCTGAGCCAGGGGATCGGGCTGTAGCCTCGGGGAGCACATCACAGGATTGTTTTCCCCACGGCCTCTACCCCAGCTCCTACCACTGCCGGTGAGTGCTGTCTGAAATGTGACAGGAGAAAATTCTAACTGTGCAAGGTGTGATCAGTCATAAAATACGATGGCACGTGAAGTCTGCTATGTGGCTAAAAGTTGGAAAATTTTCAGCAAGATAAACTGAGTACCATCTGTCTCAAGTAATGCTCTCCTGTTCCTACTGGCTAATCCTAGTTTATTTCATCCATAGCATTTATCGCACTCTGTGATTACTTGGTTTATCTGTTTACTTGTTTATTGTCCATCCCTTGTACTAGAATGCAAGACCCCTGAGGGCTGGGATCTTGTCTGTCTTGGTCCCTGCAGTGTCCTCACCGAGCCTGGTGCCTAGCATGGCCCTGGCGTGACGTGTGCAAGAGAGCATTGCTTCTGCCGAAGCTCGGGCGTGTGGGGCTTTGCTGAGGGCCATTGCACTTGTCCTCTGTGTGTGATGACCTAAATGTCTGCAGGCGCTTCTTGGAATCTGCTCTTGTTTGCATCACCCCTTGTAGAAGTTCCTTCCAGTCTCTGAGAACTGAACATGTGTTTTCTCCTAATTTCGAGTGTAACTTCCCACTCCTTTGTAAACCCCTTTTATTTCTTTCACTGATCACTGGGAAGAAGGGGATTTCTGGTACAAACAGAAGAGTCAAAATGAGAAGGGCGTGAACCCATGAGACAGTGATCGCCCTTTGGAGATGGTGTTCAGAGTCTCACCTCCCAAGTCTTTCCCATTCGTTCCATAAATATTTATTTCTTGGCAGGGGCTCCGTTCACTCTCTTGAACCCAAATTGCCAAGTCCTCTTGGGGACCTGTCTGCAGCATTTGCCACCACTGACTGCTCTTTCTGGGACTTTCTTCACCCTTGGCTTCCACAGCAGTGGTCCAAAACCCTGTTTCTTCCTCCTTTGCTGTCTTCCTCTGACCTCACCTCCAAGTTCTTTTCAGGGGCTCAGCCCCGTCCCCTCCAGCATGTTAGACGACGCAGCGCCCACCGGCCTGCCCGTCCGCGTCCTCAGCCCGACCTCGATACTCACTTGGGTTCAGTTACTTCCGGGTGTGGTGCTTCTCGACCTCACACGTCTCGTTAGGTCCTGCGCTCTCCCAACATGCATCTCAGACTCCATGTGTGCGGGACAGAAGTCATTTTCTGCCCACACTCTCACTCCTCTAGATGCTTCTCTTTCCCTTGGCATTGGCCTGTCCCTCATCCAACTTGTACGCAAAGCCTGTCCATCCTGCGTGCTCAGCGTCTCTCTCTGAGCCCGCGTCTCCTGCCTCTGCTCCAGCCGGCATCCTGTTCCCATCTGCTAGTGCAGCCTCCTCTGCTCACCTCCAGTCCTGCCTCCTACTGGCTCTCTCCACACGTGTCCACCAGAATAAACACAGCACAGCCCTGTCACAGTTCACTCTCTGACCCCAGCTCTTCAGCACTTTGATACCCTGAAGGCAGGATTAAGCCCCAGACCCCTGCCGCCCTTTCCAGACTCCCCTCCAGCCCTGGCACCCGATACTCCAACTCTGTGGAACCTCTTGCAGGCGCCCCGTGTGCCTAGCTACAGCACGCTGCTTCCTCTTTGCAGAAGGCCTCCCCTTAGACAACCTCGGAAATGCCACCGCCTTTAATAACCAGTTTATCGGGATGCCTCCTCAGGGCCCTCTCCCTCCTCCATCACTCACTGTCCCCAACCCTGTGTTTATCTCCATCACAAGCCCTATTACACTTTACTTCATTTATGTGATTACAAGTCTGTCTTCCCTGCCAGACTATAAACTTCGCCACACATCGTAGGCTTTCAGTATGGTCCCTGGGTGAATGTCACACACACATAAACTCCACGAAAGGGGCACTTTATTTTGTCACGGCTGTATCCTCAGAGCCTTCTTCCTAGCAGATGTTCAACAAATATTTGCTGACCCTGTGAGTGAATACAAATAAAAAATGTACACACCAAATGTATATCATATGCACACGTTCCAGAGGCCGAGGTTCCGGGAGTCTGTGAATCTATGGAGTTTCTCTTCAAAGCCCAAGGAGGCATCACCACCCCTCCTGCCCCTCAGTGGCCAGCTGCCGGCCGAGCAGCCGTGGCCTCCTCCCGGGCCTCCGGGTGACTCACGGGACGACTTTATCTTGGGGAGGCGTGGGGGGAGATGAGGGGTAACAAAAACCACAGACGCTGGGGGTCATCCAGCCTGTGTCTGTGGAGTGAACAGCAGGAGCGAATCCCAGGCTCCCCCGGGGCAGGGCCAGGCAGGCGTCCGTCCCCTGCGGCACCGCTGGGCTCAAGCATGTATGTAGTGCGGGAGTCAGCCAGACTTGCGGTCGATGCAGTAAAACAGCCGCCGCTCCTAAGGCACCCGCTGCAGCGTTAACGTGCGTACATTCCTTGTAGGTTGTGAGAAACACACACGGGTGCAGTGATTATTAAACATTAAGTTGATCATTCCCCCTGTGTGTCTTTTTTATTCTTTACGAAGGGCTTTATCTCATTTGATGGTGACATCAACCAGGAAAGAAGGGCAATTTCACAGGTGAAGAAAAGACTCAGAATCAGTAACTTGCTTAGAGCACGATTCTTAAAGGGGTCCAAGGACTGGCAGCATCGGCATCACCGGGAACTTCATAAACACGCAAGTCTGGGCCCCACTCAGGTCTCCTGAATCAGACGCTCTGGCATGAGGCCCACCTGTGCGTCATCGCAAGCCCCCTCCAGGTGGCTCAAATGCATGCCCAAGGTCGGGAAGCCCGGACCTAGAGTCATGCAGGTGGTAGTTTACAGACCTGGGAGAACCCAAGGATGTCCTTAGGCGCTGTCCTTTGTGGAGCTACTTGCACGTTAGTAGCTAATAGTTTCCTGAGCCTACTTGCTCCAGGCAGCCCTGCACACACCCGTTCCAGCTACGTCTCTGCCTCCCTCCAGTCCACTCTCCCCCGGCCCCCACCAGCCTCCTGTGTTCCTAGGATGTGCCAAGGTCTTTTCTGCCCCAGGACCTTCGCACAAACTGTTTCCTCTGCCTGGAATGCTATCCCTTCTGGCTCCATTCTCCTCACATTGAGTCTCAAGGCAAACGTTCTCTCCTCAGAAGGACCTCCTCAGGGCACCTCCATGACTCTGTCGTATCCCTCTGTTTATTTTCATCGCAGCATTTGACACCTTCTGAAGTTTACCTTGTGTGTTTGCTGAGAAGTAAACTCCCTGAGGCAAGGTGCTGTCCTTCTTGTTTACTGTCATGTCTCCACAGCCCACCACAGCGCTTAGCACACGGCACACACTCAAACATTGATCGCATAAGTAAACCACAAACTAGAGGCAACTCGGAAGAAGGAAAAGGCAATTTCCTTCTCCTGTGAGAAGGGCCAGTCTAGGCTCTCCTTGGGGGAGGGGGGCAGGGAGAGCAGTTTACAGTTTCTTTGAATGTCGAGGGCACCTGATGGAAGCTTCCACGCAGGACTTGGTTCCCAAGGAGAAGCAGATCAATGAGTTAAGCTTCAGTTTCCACAGATGGGGGCGGGGAGGGAAGGTGGTTCTAGATGGGGTGAGTGGAATGGTGGGACCCAGGGGAGGGCGTGGCTGCCCTAAGACTGGGAAGGGACAGCGCTTTATTTTATTATTAATATTTGTGGTTAAAAAAAAATACCATGAAATGCGCCCGCTTAACAAATGTGTAAGTGTATAGGACAGTGCTGTTACTACACATACATTGTTGTACAACAAATCTCTTGCACATTTTATCTTGCAGGGCTGAAACTAGTATTCATTAAACAGCAACTGCTCACTTCCCCCTCTCCCCTCCCCCAGCAGCCACTGCTCTACCTCGTGTCTCTATGAGTGTGACCCCTCTAGGCACCTCATATATGTAGAATCATATAGGATTTGGCTTTGTGTAACTGGCTTATTTCACTCAGCAGAATGTCCTCAGGATTCATTCATGTTGAAGCACATGACAGGATTTCTTCCTTTTTTAAGGCTGAATAATATTCTCCTGCATGTATAGGTTTCATTTACTTTATCCATCCAGCCATTAACAGACATTTAGGTTGTTTCCGCCTCCTGGCTGTTGTGAATAATGATGGTCTGAACATGAGAGTGCACATCTCTCTTTGAGAGCCTGTTTTCGATTCTTTTGGGTAAATACCCTGAAGGGCAATTGCTAGGTCATATGGTAGCTCTATTTTTAGTTGTTGGTGTTTTTTTTTGTGTTTTTTTTTTTGCGGTACGTGGGACTCTCACTGTTGTGGCCTCTCCCGTTGCGGAGCGCAGGCTTAGCGGCCATGGCTCATGGGCCCAGCCGCTCCGCGGCATGTGGGATCTTCCCGGACCGGGGCACGAACCCGTGTCCCCTGCATCGACAGGCGGACTCTCAACCACTGCGCCACAAGGGAAGCCCCTATTTTTAGTTTTTTGAGGGACCTCCATACTGTTTGTTCTCCATAGTGGCTGCACCATTTCACATCCCCACCAACAGTGCACGAGGGCTCCAAAGTCTCCACACCCTTGACAACACTTGCCATTTTCTGGGTTTTTTGGCCATTCCAACCATTCTAACAGGTTGAGGTGATATTCCATGGCTTTGATTTGTATTTCTCTGGTGATTAGTGATGTGAGCATCTTTACACACACCTGCTGGTCATTTGTATGTCTTCTTTGGAGAAATGTCTATTCAAGTCCTTGGAAGGGACAGCTCTTTTTTGTTTTGCTTTGTTTTTAGAAATTTATTTATTTATTTTGGCTGCATTGGGTCTTCGTTGCTGCGCTCGGGCTTTCTGTAGTTGCGGTGAGCAGGGGCTGCTCTTGGTTGCGGTGCATGGGATTCTCATTGCAGTGGCTTCTCTTGTTGCGGAGCCCAGGCTGTAGGTGCAGGGGCTTCAGTGGTTGTGGCTCGTGGGCTCAGTGGTTGTGGCTCGTGGGCTTAGTGGTTGTGGCTCACGGGCTCTAGAGCGCAGGCTCAGTAGTTGTGACGCACGGGCTTAGTTGCTCCGCGGCATGTGGGATCTTCCCGGACCAGGGCTCGAACCCGTGTCCCCTGAATTCGCAGGTGGATTCTCAACCGCTGCGTCACCAGGGGAGCCCTGACGGCTCTGTTTTGGAAGGAAGTTCTGCAAGAGGTGGAGACCCATCGGTGCCCTTACATAGAGCGCTCTACACCGGGGGCCCTGGACGCAGCCCCAGCGTGCAAGCTTGACAGAGGGTGAGAGGTGAAGACTCCTCGGTGCCCTCCGATATCCAGAGAGGCCATGCAGGCCACACCAGCTGCTGAGGTGCTGTGGTGCTTACACCATGTTCTGGACTGTGTAAACCCCTGGGTTCCAGAACAGTCTTAAGGCACGCACTGTCCTGAATGTGACAAAACTCCTATGTCTGTCTAGTTTTGTTTAAATTGTGATAAAATTCAGAGAACTTAAAATTTACCATCTTGGCCAGTTTTAAGTATAAAGTTCAGTGGCATTTTAAGTAGGTTATGGTGCATCCATCTATAAAACTTTTTCTTCTTGCAGAACTGAAAACTCTGTATCCATTACTCGCTAATTCTCCCATCCCTCTCCTTCCCGGCCCCTGGAAACTACCCTTCTGCTTTCTGTCTCTATGAAGTGGCCGACTCTAGGGACCTAAGGTGTGTGGAATCATGTAGTCTTTTCGTGTCTGGCTTATTTCACTCAGCCCAATGTCCTCAAGGTCCATCCATGTTTTAGCATGTATCAGAGTTTCCTTCTTTGTTTTCTTCCAGCTTTATTGAGATATAATTGGCATACAGCGCTGTGTAAGTTTAAGGTGGACAGCATAATGATTTGACTCGCACACATCATGAAATGATTGTCACAGTAAGTTTAGTGAACATCCGTCATCTCATAGAGATACAAAATTAAAGAAACAGAAACAAGTTTTCCTGTGATGAGCGCTCTTAGGGTTTACTCTCTGAATAACTTTCCTGTCTAACAGCAGGGTTAGTTATCTTGATCATGCTGTGCGTGACATCCCTAGCGTTTCTTTATCTTATAACGGGAAGTTTGTACCTTTTGACAGCTTTCATCCAATTACCCTTTCCCCCCTCCCCCTGCCTCTGGTAACCACGACTCTGATCTCTTTTTCTATGAGTTTGTTTGTTTTTGAGGTATAATTGACCTGCAACACTGTGTTAGTTCCTGTTCCACAACATAGTGATCAGATATTTCTATACATTTAAAAATGATCACCACTGTAAGTCTGCTTACCATCTGTCACAATACAGACATTGCGTAATTATTGACTCTTTTCCCCACACTGTACATTTCATACCCTTAACTCATTTATTTTGCAACTGAAACTTTGTACCTCTTAATCTCCCTCACCTATACCTCTCCTCCCTCCTCCCCCTCCCCTCTGGCAACCACTTGTTTGTTCTCTGTTTCTATGACTCTGCTTCTGTTTTGTTAAAATCTCCTTCTTGTTTAAGGCTGAATAGTATTGCATTGTATGTATAGACCACAGTTTGTTTAGCCATTCATTCATCCGTGGACACCTGGGTTGCTTCCACCTTTCAACTATTATGAATAATGCTGCTATGGACATGGGTGTACAAATATCTGTTCAAGTCCCTGCTTTTAATTCTTTGGGGTATATACCTGGATGTGGAATGCTGGATCATATGGTAGTTCTATGTTCAATTTTTTGAGGAACCACCATACTTTTTCCCATCATGTTGGCTGTGCCATTTTACATTCCCACCAATAGTGCACAGAGGTTCCAGTTTCTCCACATCCTCCCTGAAACTTCCTATTTTTTGTTTTTGTTTTTGATAGTAGCAATCCTAATGGGCATAAGGTGGTGTCTCATTGTGGCTTTGATCTGCATTTCCCTAATGACTGGTGATGTCGAGCATCTTTTCATTGCCCATTCATGCATCTTCTTTGGAGACATGTCTATTCAAGTCCTTTGCCCATTTTTAAATCAGGTTGTTTGTTTTTGTAGTCATCTATTAAACTTGCTATCTGCCATTCATGAAGTGTAGTATATGTCATGGATTATGTAAGCCAGTAACACACACGATCTCATTTTATCCTCATAATAACCTTGAAATGCAGGTACAATAAATATTCACCTTTTATAGAAGAGGCACCAAGGCCCAGAGAGGTTAAACCACCTGCACAAGGTCACACAGCTGTAAGTGGTTGAGCAGGGACTTAGATCAATCCTGTGTGATTCTAAGCCCTGCCCCATGACCCTGCAGCTCTCACCATGTGGCAGTTGATAGGGGAGGCTAGAACCAGGCCCCCTCACAAGTCACCTGGGTCTCTCCCCTGAAGCCCAGCATCCTAGGAAGACCCCCAGGTTGGGGGTTAGGAGCATGGGATATGCTAGTCTCAGCGCTGAGATGGGAAGCTTCCAGCACAGTCCCCCCATTGCACTCGGCCCGTGACAGCGTCAGAGCCGAGGGAGAGTGTGGATGGGAAAGCGCTTTGAATAATATAACATGTCGGGAAGAAGTGAAACACTGTCAGGACACATGAGGCAGGTGTGTCTCCTGGCACCTGGGAACATGGACCGTCCCGTGGCTCAGAGGGTCTGCGGTGGCGGGGCTTTGCACTCTCCCCAAACACCTGCAGGGGCCCGGTGGAGAGGGTGGGAGCAGGTACCTCCATGTGGGACTGGCCTCTGCTGTTCCATCCTGTTCAGGGCTCTGCTCACAGCGACCATGAAGCAGGTGAGAGCACAAGTGTGACAGGCAGAACAGTGGTCCTCAGCGATGTCCACGCCCTAATCCCCAGAACCACTGAATATGTTGGCTTCCGTGGCAAAGGGGACTTTGCTGATATGACCAAGAGAGGGATCTTGAGATGGGAGATGATGCTGGAACTTCTGGGCGGGGGGCAATGTCATCTCCAGGTCCTTGTACAAGGGAGGCAGGAGGGTCAGAGAGAGCAGAGTTGTGACAACAGAATCAGAGGTCAGAGTGATGCGATTGCTGACGGGGAGCATGAGCAAGCCACGCAGGTGCCGCTAGGCACTGGGAAGGGGCAGGAACAGATTCTCCCCTAGAGCCTGCAGGAGGAGTGCGCTCTGCCAGCACCTTGATTTTACCCAGCAGCACCCATGTCACACTTCTGGCTCCAGAACTGTAACTTAATAAAGTTATGTTCTTTTGAGCCACCAAGTTTGTGGGGATGTGTTATAGCGGCAGTAGAAAACAAATTCGACAGCCCAGTTGAAAATGGACAAAAGAGGTGAACAGGCATTTAACAGAAAAGGAGACGCACGAGCCAGTAAGCAGGTGAAGGGCTAGCCAGCATCCCCGGCGGACTGGGGGGCTTAGAATGGACATTCCCATTCCCAAAGCGGGAAACAGGAAGGAAGGAGGGGGTGACAAGTCCCTAGCAAGGCCAAACCCTAATCTGTGGTGTTTTGTTTGGCAGCCTAAGCTAAGACACCAGTTATCGAGGAAATGCAAATTAAGGCCCCAATGACGCTCCACTGGGTTAGCCAAAAAGTTCGTCCAGGTGTTTCCATAAGATGGTACGGAAAACCCCGAACGAACTTTTTGGCCAGCCGAATACTTTAATTGGCAGAGTAATCGGAAAAAATTAATAAGCCTGTCAATAAGCAACACTAGGGAGGAGAAGAGGCCGTGGATGGGGGAGGGGTCTCTCGTACAGTCTTGGGGGTGGGGCAGTACTTTGGTGGGAAACAACCCCCTGTTAATCCTAAAGCCAAACCTTTCCACTTCTAGAGCTCTACCAGGGGTACGGCAAGAACGTCAAAGAATAATCATAAGAGCGCTCTTCCCAGTAGCAAAAGGCTGGAAACAACTTGAATGGCCATCAGCGGGGGGGTGGAGAAATAAACCAAGGTACATTCATACAGTGTACCATGATACACCAACCAAAGGGACAAACTACAGTGACAGGTGGCAGCTGGCATGATTCTTCCCAACACAATACTAAGTGAAAATAGTAGCTCTGAAAAAAATGACACAGAGCAAGATATACTTGGATATATCATTATATATATATTGATATATAAATTATATATATATATATATTTATTTATTTGATACAAAACAACCAAACTAAAAATAGATACCCTTTAGGATCGCATAAATACAATACAACGACCTAAAGAATGTGGGAACAGAGAAAATGGGTAAAACAAGAGCTGGGCATGATCTGAAAAGTTAAAATCTGGACAAGGACATGTGGATTCACTAGTCTCTCTAGCTTTGGATGTGTTTGATGTTTCCATTATAGAGAGAAATGTTAAATAATATAAAGAGGAAGGCAGGGGGTCAGGGTGATGGGATACAGGGAACCCTACGATGAAATGTCGGTTGTTGTCATAGGTCTGGCTTGGCTTGTTTTGTTTTGGATGGTGAGTTCATGGGCACTTGTTACATAACTAACTAAATAACCAAATTAAAGCGAGTCACGCATGGAGCAACGAAGAAACAATTTGGGAAGTTAGACGGAAATCGTGCAGTCAGCCTTGTGTGCACTTCTCAGTGGCACTGGGTGGGTCGATCCCAGGACGGTCCTTCTGGAGCTCCATCTGCAAGGGGAGCCTTGGAACTTGTGCAGCCCTGGCTGCTCGCTCGTTCTCCTGCCCTTGCCAGCCCTTCTCCCCGCCCAGGCCACTTCTCTAAATCCTCTCCGGCAAAGGCCTGGGCCAGCTGTCCTGGGGCTTCGAGCTTCCTGATGAGAGCTGGTCCCATGTTTGGGACGTCACAGGTGATCTGCTTGCACTTTGGGACAAACTCAGGGGCTCACATTCATCCCCAGCACAGGGCAGCATTCAGGGGCCCTGATGAAGGGACCACGTGTGGGAGTAGCTGCTGGGAGAGAAGTAGGCAGGGGGGAGGGGGGAGCACCCTGCAAGGGGGAAGGGGTCTTCCTTCGAGAAGAAAATGGACTAAGAGACAGGGCCTCTGCATCGCGCGTGCCTGTGCGTGTGTGCGCGTGTGTCTTTAGTGTTTGCTCGGGGCCAGTTCTTCAGGGACGCCTGGAATTCCTCTGAGCCCAGAACTGGCCCCTTGGCGACCTTAATGAGCAAAAGCTCTTGCCCACTTCTTGCCCAAACCCAGCTCTTCTGGCTCTTCTCGAAGTGTGGTCCCCTAACCCTAACCCTAACGCTAACACTGTCTCCTGTCTCCCGCCTACAGAAGGTTCTGCACGTGCCCGTCCTGCCTGCCCTCCCCTCCAGCTGCCTGGCAGCTGCCTCTCCCCTCAGTGGAGGTCCCATTGCACCTCCCTTCCCAAGCCCCTGCCCTGCCTTCCTGGCACCTTAGCAGGTAGTTACTCCCCTAGTTTCTCTTCCATCTGCAAACTTATTTGTGTCTTTCTTCCTCCTTTCCCAAATCTGTGCTGGAGTCTCCCTGAGGCTTGTCTGAAGCTCATCCCTCCAGTGATGTTCTGGACCACCTCCCAGCACCTGGGCAGGAGCCTTCCTCTCCTGAGCTCCTCCCGCTAAGTCCTCTCCCCACGTTCAGAGATGAGCGGCACCAACATAACATTTTCAAACAAAACATTTTTAATTACGTTGAGCATTTATATTCTCTCAAGCAGCGCAGACACCTGGTTTTGAATTCCAGCTCTCCAGGAAGCATTGGCCAAACTCTTTACTTTTTTCTAAACATTGGTTTCTTCTGCTGTAAAAAGGGCTATCAAAACATTTTTGCATGATTATTAAGAAAAGGGTTCAATATTATCAGTGTAAAATGTATTGCAGCAAATCAAAACTACAATGAGGTATCACCTCACACCGGTCAGAATGGTCATCATCAAAAAATCTACAAACAATAAATGCTGGAGAGGGTGTGGAGAAAAGGGAACCCTCTTGCACTGTTGGTGGGAATGTAAATTGATACAGCCACTATGGAGAACAGTATGGAGGTTCCTTAAAAATCTAAAAATAGGGGCTTCCCTGGTGGCACAGTTGTTGAGAGTCCGCCTGCCGATGCAGGGGACATGGGTTCGTGCCCCGGTCCGGGAAGATCCCACATGCCGCGGAGCGGCTGGTCCCGTGAGCCATGGCCGCTGAGCCTGCACGTCCAGAGCCTGTGCTCCGCAACGGGAGAGGCCACAACAGTGAGAGGCCCGCGTACCGCAAAAAAAAAAAAAACTAAAAAAACTAAAAATAGAATTACCATATGATCCAGCAGTCCCACTACTGGGCACATACCCTAAGAAAACCATAATTCAAAAAGAGTCATGTACCACAATGTTCATTGCAGTTCTATTTACAATAGCCAGGACATGGAAGCAACCTGAGTGTCCATCAACAGATGAATGGATAAAGAAGATGTGGCACATATATACAATGGAATATTACTCAGCCATAAAAAGAAATGAAATTGAGTTATTTGTAGTGAGGTGGATGGATCTAGAGTCTGTCATACAGAGTGAAGTATGTCAGAAAGAAAAACAAATACCATATACTAACACATATATATGGAATCTAAAAAAAAAAGAAAATGGTTCTGAAGAACCTAGGGACAGGATATGAATAAAGACGCAGACGTAGAGAATGGACTTGAGGACACAGGGAGGGGGAAGGGTAAGCTGGGATGAAGTGAGAGAGTGGCATGGACATATATACACTACCAGATGTAAAATAGATAGCTAGTGGGAAGTAGCTACATGGCACAGGGAGATCAGCTCGGTGCTTTGTGACCAGCTAGAAGGGTGGGATAGGGAGGGTGGGAGGGAGACGCAAGAGGGAGGAGATATGGGGATATATGTATATGTATAGCTTATTCACTTCGTTGTACAGCAGAAACTAACACCACATTGTAAAGCAACTATACTCCAATAAAGATGTTAAAAAGTAAAGTTAAAAAAATTATAAAATGTATTGCAGCAATAAGAGCTTGAATCGTGGATAAAAATATTTAGTGTTTGATCCATACATTAGATGTTTCTACTTAAGCATTTATATAATCTGAAAGAGCTTTAATTTTCACTAGGCATCTTATACTTCAAATTCTTACCACAGGAGAAAAAACGGCAGTGAGTGTTCAAAGAAAGACCATGACGAGAATTCCGTAATTGCAGGTTTGATGGTGAGAAAAGGCCAGTGCTTCTCTCATGTTACAAAAATTACCTGCTTAGAAGAGAATGACCGAAAGGATAAATTCCCTCTAAGTAAATGATCCATCTCCCTTGTAACAAGCTGCCAACAAGGAACAGCAGCAGCCTCTCTGCCCCGTGTCCCTCTGGTCACCAGCCCATATGCACAAGCAAGTTTCTTGAAAGAACAAGCTACATTAGCGCTCTCAACTTTCTTGTCCCGTTTGCTTCTCCGTTGCCTGCAAATGGATTTCCTGAAGGTCGTCTATGTCAACACACCCCACCGGCATATCAGTGCTCTGGTTCCTGAGCGCCTGCTGTGCACGGGGAGTTGGGGGGGCCCCACGGGATTTTCGTTCAGCAAATGTTTGCTGAGCTCCTCCCTGATGAGGTCACCAGCCACGACGGCAGTATCGGCACAGGCGGTCAGACTTGGAGAAACACGAGATGGACACCTAACCGACTGGTGGGAGGCAAGGGAAGAAGAGGGATTGGCCAATGAAGGGATGAAGAAGGATGCTCCAGGCCGAAGATTAGCAGCACGTGCCAACGAACGGTAGAAACAAGATACGCAGTCGTATTCACGGGGTATTGTAGTCACATGGAGGCAGGCCTGGGAGGCATTCAGGGAAGGCTTCCTGAGGGAGGCGATACCTAAACCGAGACCTGAGGAAGGACTAGGCATCTGTTAAGGAGGTGAAGGACGACATCCCAGGAACATATGCAGTGTGTGCAAAGGCACAGGAGATGGCACCTTGGGAGTTCCCGGATGGCCTAGTGGTTAGGATTCCGAGCTTTCACTGCTGTGGCCTGGGTTCAATCCCTGGTCAGGGAACTGAGATCCTGCAAGCCGTGCGGCATGGCCAAAAAAAAAAAGGCATATGGCATCTTGGGACGGGTGTAAGTAACACAGGATGATGAAGTGCAGCACCTGGAGAACAGCAATGCGTGCTGAGGAGTTTGGACCGAAAGGGATAGCAGTCACTGAAGGGGGAGAGGTTGTGTGTGTCTGTGTGCCTGTGTGCCTGTGACCGTGTTTCCCCTTTTAGAATGATGGCGCCTGCTGCTCCATGGAAGACGCACTAGAAGGGGCAAGACTGGCGGTGGGGGGACAAGTTAGAAAGAAGGCTATTGTGACGCAATGGTTGGGGTGAAAGCGACAGGTCGTCCACAAGGCCGGGGCTGTACCGTGTAATGTGTATCCAGTAGGATCCATGATATCAAGTCATATTCACAGCTAGGCTTTCAGGGTAGGCAGACCTGAGTGTGAATCCCCACCCCGCCCATTACTAACCTCTCAGAGTCCATTTCCTCAGCTGTGAAGTCAGGACAATAGTAAGACCGAGCTCACAGCTGTTGAAAGGATGAAAGAGCACTGTACTGGAGAGCACAAAGCCCGAGACGGAGCACGCAGTGAACACACACAGATGAGAGCTACCACCCTGGGCACCATCACCTGGACTCGGGGACCAGACACAGATGCTCAGAGACCTGAGTGCACAGTGGCTCCAGGGTTTCTGGCTGCCGCTACTCACAGGAAACAGAGCCCAGAGTGGGCAGGTTGCAGGGCTGTCAGGTTGGGAAGGAGATGTGCTTGCTTGTGGAGTCTGAAGTACCCACTGGTGGAAGAGAGAATCCTCCACGGGCCTCTCTCACTCCTTCACATCTCGCCACGTGTGCCAAGAAGGCAGGACCTGGCCACTTTGCATCTGGACCACTTCTCAGCGCTGTGTTTGTTTCCTCCTGGCTTGCTTACCGGCTCCCTGTATAAGCAGTAGATTCCCAAGCTGGGTGTCCTCCACCCTTGGTGGTGCAAACCCGCTGCGTGCGCAGAATCCCTCTGGGCCCAGCACGCTGCTCCTGCAGGACTCAGAGGCCAGGGGAACTGGTGCAAGTATACTGATGCTCACGCTAGGTGCTGTGGGTGCCTGAATAGAAAGTCCTGCGTCTCTGACCCAGCGTCATGTCTTCTGCCAGCAGCCAAGATTCAGTGACAGGTTAACTTAGCAGCTTGTGAGTTGGAGAGAGAGACTTAGAGTCATCAGTGTGTGCTTGTCAGATGAAGCCATGAGTATAAATAACATTGCCTAGGGCTTCCCTGGTGGCGCAGTGGTTAAGAATCCGCCTGCTAATGCAGGGGACACAGGTTTGAGCCCTGGTCTGGGAAGATGCCACATGCCGCAGAGCAACTAAGCCCGTGCGCCACAACTACTGAGCCTGCGCTCTAGAGCCCGCGAGCCACAACTACTGAAGCCCACGCGCCACAACTACTGAAGCCCGCGCACCTAGAGCCCGTGCTCCGCAACAAGAGAAGCCACCACAATGAGAAGCCCGTGCACTGCAATGAAGAGTAGTCCCCGCTCGCTGCAACTAGAGAGAAGCCTGCGTGCAGCAACGAAGGCCCAATGCAACCCAAAATTAATTAATTAATTTAAAGAAAAAAATATTGCCTAGGAAGAGGTCTGGGGCCGCACCCAGGGTAGCAGCAATGAGTAAAGGATACGGCTAAGAAAGGGAGCTCCCAGAGGACGTCAAGAAAGAAGCCTGGAGGAGAGCAGTTCCTTACAGGCCAAGGGAGTGCAGTTTCCATCAAAACAGAGTAGGCAACAGGATCAGAGGATGCTTAAAAGTCAAGGAAGATGAAGACTGAAAGTAGTCACTGAGTTTAGCAACTAGGTCACTGGCAAGAGACATTTCAGTGACGTGGTGCGGCCAGAAGCCAAAGTGGAGTGGGTGAGGAATGAATGGACGTACATACAAGTTATTTCGAAGGAACTTGGCTGAGTGGGTGAGGAATGAATGGACGTACATACAAGGTATCTCTAAGGAACTTGGCTGAGAAGAGAGAGATGGGGCCTTGGGAACCGGAGGGGTGGGAGCAAATACAAGTTTCCTTTCTAAATAGATGGAAGAGATTTGAGCAGATTACATACTGAGGAGAACAAGCCAGAAAAGAGGGAAAATTGGGGGTGAAATTAAGAGCAAGGAGAAGGACGGAACCAGGTCTCGGGAGGAGAGGAAGGGGGTGGCACTCAGATCCCAGCGGGGATGGCCTGGGCCCTCTTCCACTGAGATGGCATTGCTCCAGCCACACGCCCTCCCGCCGGCCAACCTGCCAGGGGAGTGGAGCCCAGCGTCCCTAGGGAGGGGCCTGGTCAGCACGTTTCCTGGAGGCCACTTTGCCTCGTGGTCCTGCAGGTTAGAGATGAGAGCACCGAAGTGTTTCCTGGCCGGGGTTCTCTGGAGATGCCAACAGGTGTGTTCTACACACAAAGGGTGCAGGTGAATTTGGAAGGTGTCGCCCAGCCCTGCGAAGCCAGCCTTCAGGAAGACTGAGCGTTCTCTGCAGGCAGAGGTGGGCCCTTGCGAGTGGGGCGTCCAGAGGGCAGAGGAAGCCAGCTGGGGGACACACAGGCCGCCCTCCAGGTACTGGGGGCTGACCCAGCGTTCACTCACAGAGCGGGAGGAGGCGAGTCCTCTGTGGGGCACGTGCACCCTCCTTGGAGTCTCTGTACCCCTCCTCTTACCCTCCCAGCTCAGGGCACAGGGTTCTCCTCCCACGCGGCACAGGAGGGAGCTGAGGACTTGCCTGACGCTCCGGGCTCAGGACACACTGGACTTCAGCTCTCTCTGATTCGGGATCCGACTCTCCTGCCCTACATCCCACGCTGTCCTTTCCCCCAGAGCAGCACCCGGGGCCTGGGTCAGAGGCAAGGACACAACTGCTGCTCCTCCCGCAGCCGTGACCCTGAGACCAGGGTGGTCCGGGTCGCGACAGAGGAGATCCCCAGGTGCCTGAGCCTTCTCTCTGGCAGGGCTGTGGTCAGCTTTCCTAGCACCGTCTGACCCCGGGGGATCTGCCGCACCAAGGGGGTGAGGGCTGGTCTGGCGTGGAGCCAGGAAGGGAGGGGACGGTAGGAACGTGCCGTGGGGCTGCTTGCAGGCATGCTTCTGCTTTTTCGCACGGGGGTTACCCCCAGGCCCCTTCTCCAGAGGTGTGAGAGCGAGAGCAAGAGAAGACAGCTGTTCTTTGCACCTGGCTGGTCCAAACCCTTTGACACTGACTGATGCCAGCAATGGGCTCTCCCTAAAAGAACACGCACACAACACGCAGCCTTGCACCTGGTTTCTGGTTCATGCACCACCGCCCGCCGCCACTGGCCGAGTCTCAAAGGAGTGTCCGTCAGAATCAGCCGAGAGGCTGGCTAAAAATGCAGCTCGCCAGGCCCCGCCGCGGAAACTCTCATCGGGCGGGTCTGGGGCGAGGCCCGGGAGTCTGCGTTCTCAACCAGCCCTCGGACGACATGGGCTCTGATGCTCAGCGGCGCCCGCTTTGAGAAACCCGACTCCGGGGCTGAGACCCGCCCCCCCACCCCACAGCTTCCATGCTCCAAACCTTCCCCACGTCGCCGAGCGCACGGACCCCCTCCCCTCCCCTCCCCTCCTATGGGCCTCATCCGCGCGCGGTCGTGGAAGCATCTGGGGAGAGTGGTGCCGGCCGGGAGGGAAGCCCCCGGCCGCCCCCTTCGCCCCGCGCCACCGCCCGGGAGGCGCAGCGCGGCAGCCGGCAGGGGGCGCGGCGCGGGGACCACACGGAGGGGGCGCCGGGCGGCCCAGCAGGAGCGGAGGAGCGGGGAGGGGAGGAGGGGGGCAAGCGAGGCCTTGGAGGCGCGCGGCGGCGGAGCCGGGGGCGGGGCGGCCAGGCCGGGGCGGGGCCGGGGGGCGGGCGGCGAACGCCGGGGGAGCGCGCCCGGGGAGCGCGGAGGAGGAGCGCGGACGCCGCCGCCGCCCCCGCCCGCCCGCGCGCAACAGTTCCCCGAAAGTTGCCGCCCGGGAGGCGCGCGCGCCGGGCGGCAGAGGGGCGGGCGGCGGCGGCGGGGACGCGGCGTCGCGGCCCGCCGCGGAGAGCGCGGGCGGCGGCATGGGCACCCGGCAGACCAAGGGCAGCCTGGCGGAGAGAGCCAGCCCCGGCGCGGCGCCCGGTCCCCGCCGCGAGCGGCCCGACTTCTGGGCGTCGCTGCTGCTGCGCGCCGGGGACAAGGCGGGGCGCGCGGGCGCCGGCTCGGGGCTGCCCCCCTACCACCGGCGCGTCGGCATGGTCCAGGAGCTGCTGCGGATGGTGCGCCAGGGCCGGCGGGAGGAGGCGGGGACGCTGCTGCAGCACCTGCGCCAGGTGAGCGTCGGGAGGGGGCGCGGGGGCGCCCCGCCCCTTCCCGCAGAGGCCCCGGAGCGCCGAGGGGCACCGCCCGGGCCCCTGCTCGCGGGGATGGAGCCCGGTCTGGCCGCAGGTGCCTCGACGCTGCCCCTGAATTCGAGGCCTCAGGACAGGGCGGAGGAAGGCTGGCCCGGTGAGGCCCGGCTGAGGGGGACCTGTTGGAATAATGTCCCCGCTTCAGTCCTCCGCAGGCAAGGACTGAAGGAGGAGAAGGCTGGTCCCGGGGACGGTTCGTGGGAGGGGATGCCTGCCTGGGCCGAGGCGCTTTTCTTCCCCTCTACCCGCCGGCAGTCACCCCCGTCAAGGGTCCTCAAGGAATGCGCAGTCGTCAGCTTCCCCAGGGGGCGTCCAAGGGCGCAGCCCTGGGGCTGGTGAGATAGATGCCAGTCCCCAGGGGCTTTTCCCACCCGGGAGGCCTCCTGGAGAAGAGGCGTCCCGGATGGCGGTTCGGGTGGGCGACAAGGTTTTCTCTCCTGTGACTAACTTTGGCAGGCGCTCAGCCGGGGGCCCCCGCGGAGCAGTGGAGGGGGGCGGGGGGGGCTGGACTGGGTTCCTACGTGACTGTTTATCTGCAGGGACTTCAGGAGGCTGCCTGCACTCTGCCCTCAGCCTGTTCCCGTCCCTGCCCCGCTGGTTAGGGACCGTCCTTCACATCTGGCTGGCCTCCTCTGCTTTGGGGCTGCCTTGGGGCTGACGCTGTCCCCCACCTCTCTTTGGCTTTTTTCCTTCCTCACTTTCTTTTGAGGGAGGGGGCGGCCTGCTCCGTAGATTTTGTGGAGTCGCAGAGAGGCAGGAGGGTGCACCTCCTGCATCCCCGGAGGTTGTCTTGGCGGGGCTTTGTGAGGGTAGCTGAGTCCAAGCCCGTATTCTTGCTAGATTGACCCCGTTAATGGTGGAGTCCGGAGGGGATGGGGGATGGGGCCTCTCGGGTGGCCTTTCTGAAGTTCTTCCATCACTGATGAGAGAGGCTGTAGGAGAACCTTCCCGGGAGGAGCGTCCAAAATCGAATCAGACCCACATCCCTCCTGGAGTCTGCAGCAGACCCCCAACCCCCTTTATATGTGGTGTGGGTTACCCTGGAGTGTATGTTCCCAAGGTGTGTGCTGTACAGGGAGAGGGAAGCAGCGGCTTCTGCTCTGGCCTCCACTTTCCCAAACAGCGTCCGGAAGGCTGCCTGAGATGCCACTGGATCCCCAGGTGCCTTCTCTGAGCCCAGTCATCAAAGAAAGATGACATTCCACACCACATAACTTTCTTGGTGTGTATTTCTTTGTCTTTCAAAAACTGGAAACCAGTGTATGGCCTCTGTGGAAACTGTTTTGCTTTCAAACGGCATAATGGATTTTCCAGACCATCACATCCATTTGCACACCAGACAGTGAGAAGGTGTTTCTGATCATGTGCTGTTCCCTCGCACCGGGGTGGGTGCTTCGGAGGATTCAGGACCGTGGAGGGGCTGACGGTGGAGGTCCAGACAAGCCCTTCCGGGAGGGTGAAAGAGCACGGTGCCGCCAGTCAGTCCGCTGGGGCCTGCGGGGTGAGGCAGACCCTCGAGGCTGAGTGATTCCACGTCCCGGGGAAGCTCGTTTCGGAGAGTAGATGCGTCCCGTGACCCCCACAGGGTCCCTGAGACACAGAGCACTTCCGGAGAGATAGTGTCTTGTTGGTGTCCTGACACCCTTCTCAGTGGCAGGACTGCGAGGGCTGATGGAGGGCAGAGGTTAGCCAGGCTCACCCTTTTCTGTGAAAGCAGCAGCATAACTTGCCCTCCAGTTCCAGCCATGTGCTGGGCTTTCCTGACCTCTGGGTAAGGTCTGTGGGCCTCTCTGGAGCCAGTGACGGGCTTGCCCAAGGCGCCTGGAGAGCTGTGTTGCCTAGAACTTGCAGATCAGGGCCCCTCCAGGAAGTGGCGGTGGGCCCTGGGCGGTGTGGGAGGGGAGCCCCGGGTGTCCAAATATCTGTGAGAAACCAAGAGGTGGTTTTTTAGGACCCTGAGGCTGTTTGGAGGAACGTAGAGCTGCATCTGTGCTGTGCACTGAAGTGGCTTTCTCCTAAATCGTATTTTCCTTTCCAGTTTCCTCCTCTAGGCTGGAGGTGGTGATGTTCAGAAAGGGAATGAGAAGTCACTGAGAGGTGCAAACACCCGGGGCCTCAGCGGGGGGGGGGGGGGGGACCAGCAAGGCCTCGTCAGTAACGGTGGGCAGAGGCGGGGTGTGCAGAGCTCAGGGGCTGGTCCTGCTGGGATGATATCCCAGCCCCACAAGGCGCAGGGTGGCGTTGATGAAGAGAAACAGGCAGAGATGGTGGCAGCCCGACAGCCACGGCGTCCGCACTTGCTCCTGTGTTTGACAACGTGTGTGGCTGCCCAGAGCCCGAGGGGGGGAGGAGGCTGGAGGTCCTCAGTCCCTGTGGTTCTTCACCCCCTTGAGTCCGTGAGCTTTTTGTGGCCCTGAAAGAGTTCTAGACACTCTTCCCAGACTAGTGCAGCAACATTCACAATCTTAAAAGTATTTCGGAGGGTTCGCAGACCCCAAGTTCAGGATATGCCCCCATCTGGGACCTCCCCTCCCCCGACCATGTGACTTGCTACAGGCTCAGGATGTGGAACTAGAGACCCCGGGACCACGTGTGGCAATTCACGGTGGGCTGAAGGATGGTTGGCTGCCGCTGCTGCCGCTTCTGAATCTAGGATTCTTTCCAACCTGAGATTTGGGGGGTGGTTTCCCTGATGGGAGACTCTCCAGCCTGTCCGTGCCTGTCCCTTGCCAGAGAGGAATCAGGAGGCCTCCTTAATGTTAAGGAGCTGCGCTGGGGGTGCAGGCAGGATGCCAGGAAGCTGCCTGCTGCCTGCAAGGAGCAGAGAGCCACCCCCTTCCCTTTAGGAGCCGTGTCATCTCAGTAAGAGCCTGGGGCCAAGGGTCAGCTCGGGCAGCTTGCCTTCCTTCCGGTCCTCAGTCTGCTTTGACCTTGGACCCCGCTGATAACCTCTGTGTGGTGTTTCCTTGTTTCCCAGAGGGTGTCTGAGGTACTGAGCAGAGCAAATGCTGCAAAGCGTGTGAAATTGCCTTGGTTCTGCAAATCGAGACTCGTTCTCCCGGCCGCGATGATAAGAAGAAGGAGAATCTGCTTGGGGTCTGGGCGCGCTGCGGTCAGGGTCTCGTACCCTTTCTCCGGCCGGGCCCAGGATGTTTCAGATTCTGTCTGCCTGACCAGGGCTCAGTCCGGGTCAAAAGCTCACTGCAAGTTCAGAAGCAGTGTGGGGCGACGTGGGGATGAAAGAAGTCAGCTGTGGATAGAAGAGGCCGCTCCTCTCCCCTCCCCCGGCCCCGTTCCTGCAGGCCTCACCCTTCCCCAGATGTTGCTTCCTAAGTCTTAGGCACACACTTGCCATCTTCAAGGAGCCCTGGGGAAGAAGTAACCTTTAGTCATGGAGAGAGGGCAAGTGCCGGGCTACAAGGGAGGTGGGGTGTCATCTCTTCAGAGCAGTGGTTTCTCTGAGTCCCCAAATCCCAGACTGGGCCATCAGCCAGCTTCCTGGAGCACCAGAGGAAGGGCTCAGTTTCCCCGGGACACCCCAGGCTGAGGTGGCTGCCTCCTCCCTGCTTTCCCATAAAGAGGGTCTGGTCGGGTTGGCTTATGGCCACTCAGTGTGGCGCAGCCCCACTGAGCAGAGCTGTGCCAGGCTTAGCCCGACGCTGTGGCCCCTGGGAACACGAGCCTCACCAGCAGTGCAGAAAGGAACCCTCAGCAACCGAGGATGTCTGGCTGCCCCAGGAGGCTGGCTAAGGGACGAGCACGCGGGGAGGGCTCTTGGGAACCTGGAGGTTGGGTGCTTTTTCCTCCGACAACCCCCCAAGAGGATTGCTTAGGCGAGCAGCTTGGAAGGCCACCAGGCAGCGAGCAGGGAGTTCCCCACCCTCAGCCTCGATCTCGTTCTTCTCCACCTGGGATGCACTTCCTCATTTCCGTGGAATGCTCCTTACCTTTCCAAGGCCACCCTTCTGAGCCACGTCAGCCCACGACTCTGAGATCCGGTTGCCGGTTAGGCTGTGTGGATTTAATCGTCCATACAGACGTAGTTTTCTCCGCTGTCCATTTTGTTTGTCAGGCTATGTCACATGCTTCCTGAGGGTGGAGACCCCACCACCGCCTTTGTGTGGAACACCAGCTGCTGCAATCTCGAGTGAGTCGTGTGCTGGGGATGCACTGTCACGGCATGTCCTCGGCAAGCCCTTGGATCTGGGCTGTGCATCCAGGGGCTTATTTGCCCGGCCGGCTGGTATGGTCGTGAGATCTGGCGAGTTTGCTGTCATTTGGTTGGATTCCTGGGAGCCGTGTCCACAGGGATTGGCTGTGGCCTGGCAGCCCGCCAGGCGGTGGTGTTCTTGGGGAGGGGAGTGGCATGGTGCCCGGCCTCCGAGGGCTCCGTGGGGATCCCGCTCGGCAGGTGCAGTGCAGGGCCTCTGCTGAGGTGGCCCACGGGAGAGAGTGGAGCCTGACTGGAGCCTGGCCTCCGCGTTCCTCACTTGCTGCTTGTGCTGAATCACGTCTGTTCCATCCGCACAGAGAAACCTGCCTTTTCAAACGCTGCTGCTCTCTGACCGGGCTGGGCATTTCCAGGGCTGCAGAAGCAGGAGGAATCCCATGCCAGGGCCTGCTCTACTGGTATCCAAGGCCAGGACACGGCCACCTCAGTATGGCCGGGGGTGGGGGGGTGGGGGGGAGACGGCAGGGCCGGGGCTGGGCCAGCTCTCCTGGCTTCAGGTCTGGTGCGGAGGGGGCCCTCTGCTAGAGCTAATGCCCGCCCCCTCAGAGATGCCCACAAACAGCCTGGGCTCCACTGCGGACCTCCACCCCCCCGCCTTGCCTAACGCCGCCTTGGTGCATCGGTGCACCCTCCCCTTCCCCAGAGTCATTTCATTTCGAAGTGCACTTTGCTGGCAGAGGCCACAGATCGTATACCGGGCACAGGAAATCCTTGAGAGGATTTTAAGCTTCTCCTCAGGGACGCTTCCCCCCCCCCCCCCCCCCGCCGCCTCACCCCCCCAACAGTGTCCTCGCTCAGGAGCCAGCAGGGTCTGGCTCAGACCTCTCGAGTCATCCTGCCAGTAACCGGAGGCATTGTTGGTGCTGTCAGCCTCCCCCGTCCTCAGGGTTCCAGCGGCTGCGCCAGTCCGCCCACACAGCCCACACACGCCTGCAGGCGGGAGCCACCTGCAAAAGGGTTATCCAGGTGATTAGGGTGTCTCCCCATCGGGGTGCCCAAGGGGTGGGGTCAACATCCGGGGAGATCCCCACCCCAAGTGGGGGTCTCAGCCAGCCATCTGCCCCCATCACTTTCCTGCCAGGAGCAGCACCGTGGGCGGCCTGTGACGAGGGTGACCCCCCCGCCCTGTGCTGCATGCCCTGGCCCTCCGGCTGTGTCGCATCCACTGTCCTCGGGAGGAGCTGGGGGTGGGAGCCGCGTGTAAACCGGCGGGCCCGGGCCCCACCACTGTCGCTGGGAGAGTCCGCTGTTCTGATGGGAGCAGTGACCTTGACGGGCCGAGCAGGCGGGGCCGGGCCTTACAGTGCCTGCTTTCCTCCCCACCCCACCCACTGGCCCGAGCAGAGCCCACGTGGCTCTCTGGGAACATTTCCCAGCCCTTTTTTTTTTTTTTTTTTAACTTTTATTAGCTCAAACTCCTGGCTGCTGCAGCCATATGGAGTTCTGCCGAAGGCTGCTGCTCAAGGGATGTGGCATTTTGATGTTTCTAACTTCATCTTAACCAGGATAGACGCAGAGTCGGGCGAGAGTGGAGGATGTCAGTGTTTGCCTGCGGGGTGGCCTCACGTTGGACCTGAGGTCTGTGCCCATCTCCAGGGCTGCCCCTGCCTGCTCTGGCCTCCGCCTCCCGGCCTCTGTCTGCCTCTCTCCTGCCCGCCTCCTGGGCCTTCTCTGTGTCTCTCCCTCTCCCTGGGCGAGAAGCAGACCTTTCGTCTCTGTTATTTGGTCCGATCTTGTTCAGCTTCCCTCTGCAGCTGCCACGCCCCAGCCTCCATGGCAGGAAGGCAGCCATGGGGGCCGTGAGAACTGGAGGGAGTCAGCGACGGGGGTGGGGGGGGGGGGTTGGTTGTCTGGTCTGGTCGGTGCCCGGTGCCTTGGGCGGGAGGTCAGGCGCTGGAGACACCCCTCCCGCCTGCGCGCTGCTTCCCAGCCCATAAAGCATTTTCTCCTGTTTATTTTGCTCCTTAAATAGTCTTGTGAGGTCAGCAGGATATTGCTTAAAGCAAAAAATGGTGGGTTTTCTTCTTTAATATTATGAAAGCAGCGCATCATCATTGTACGAAAACAAGAAAATACAGATGAGCAAAACTAAGGCCTGAGAGTGTTTCACGTGTCCCACCGTCTAGTGCCCGCTCTTCCAGGCAGTGGTCTAGGCCCCGGGAGGCAGAAGAGACAGTAGTAATTGTCCCCCCACCTCATGGAGGGGTTGTGAGGATCCAGGAGGCCGGTGCTGGTGCAGGTGCTTAGCGGGGCTCCGAGAAAGGGCTCCACTCTGGTGGCCGCCTTCACTGGGAACTGGGGGGACCTCGGCTCTGGTCCCGGCTCAGGCTCTAACTTGCCAGCCCCTTCCCTTCTCTGGCCTCAGTTTCGCCACCAACAAAGTGAAGGGCTGTGTGGCTGAGATGACCACTGAGGTTCCCTGCCACCACGCAGGTTCCACCAGGCTCCCGTGGATTCAGGGATAGACCCGTTCATTCCCACATGAGCCGGATTCACAGTCGTGCACTGATGTCACTCCCTTGTCCCCACCTTGTACAAGAGCTGGGACACAGGGAGGGGCTTCTGGAGGGAAGCAGACCCCTGGGGCTGACCTCTGCACACCGGCACAAACCCTTCCTCCCTCGGGGCTCCCAAATGGACCAGGAGCTGGGCTGGGAGCTGCAGGGCGCCAGCCCCCCACTTCCTAGTTGGGGCTTTGTCTCACCTGCCCTGCCTGGCCCCTCCCAGCGGTCCTGGTGCTCAGGCCTGTGCCTCTCCTGTCCACACCCCCTTCCCAGGCCCTTGGCCCCTTGGCCCCCTGTCCCCAACAGCACGTTCTCCGAGTGGTGCTTTTACAGTGGTTGGTTTGTTAAAGTGGGATGATGTGGCAGTGGAGGCCCAGATGAAGTTGGAGGAGGTGGAGAGTGGAGCACAGCCCGAGGAGAGGGTGGTCCCCGCACAGTGGGGCGCGGCCACGCCCCTGCTCCCGGCAACCAAGGACTCTGGGGGCGTGAAGGCCATTCAGGGAGTGAGTCCAGGTGGCCCAGTGGTGCCTCATCACCTCAGTCCTTCAGTGAGATGTAAGGCAGCTCCTGGCCCATACAGTGCCTTTGTGAGAAGTAGAAGAAGACACCTCTCTGGTTGGCAGAGACGAAGTCAAGGCTTGGTGAGTTCAGCCCCACCCGGACACCCTTGTGCAGTGTGCATCCTGCACAGCTGTACTTAGCATCCTTGGTGAAGGTGCGCAGAAGTTCAGTCTTTATCAGCTGAAGCCAGTCGGGAGGCTCACCCCTTCTCCCACTTGCCCCCTCGGGCATGGCCTCCCCACGTCGCCTATGGCAGGGAACAGTGCAGTGTCAGCCAGCACGTGATTTCTGCCTCTGAGCTGAACGCTTGCCTTCTCCCTCCTGAATCAGGGAGCTGAAACGATCGGGCATCTTCTTCTAGAAGGTTCCAGATCAACACTCCTGCCTCTCCAAGGGCGTTGGACAGATGTAAAGACATCAGTGAGTCTGGAGTCAGGCTCAGGGGGGAGCATCAGGGGGGACACAGGTAGATCAGAGAGTCCTTCCTTGCTGGGCTCCCAAGGACTCCAGCCCCTCGCCCATGTCCTGGGGACCAGGAATCCCTCTCCAGCTTCCCAGACTGTTTGCATCCCCGCCTCCGCTGATTCTGGGGGAAATTAGGTCTGGATGCTTGCACCCCCTGTAAATAACCTCCACGTCTCCAGATGAAATAACTCCCCTCAGTTTAGTTTTTCCTAGTACGAGCCAGTCTTCTGAACTTCTTATCATTCTCATCGGCCGATCTACGTTTTCTATTTTCTTCTGCAGTTGCGGAGTTTCGGGGTTTCCAAACAGCTACCAGCCCAGGGACATCGGGAGGGGGGAGGTTCTCGGAGATGGAAGCTCAGACACAAGTTTCCAAGTTACCTGTTCTGAGAATTCCCATCTCTCCAGAAATCACCTGCTGGTTGAGAATCGGCCCAGTCAAGCAGGGGGAGAATAATAGAGATGTTTTCGGTGTGACACATCTCAGTGGGAGGCTGGTCCACGCGCGAGGGCCCAGAAGTGGGCACTGTGAGGGGGCCAGAGGCTCAGGAAGTTGGGGGAGCAGGCCTGGAATAGGAGAGGGGGCAGCAGGATGGAACTGGAGAAACAGTTTTGGAAAGCTGGCAGGAGCTGGCCAGGAAACCCAAAGGAGCAGAGGCAGCTGGCTGGGGACGTGAGAGCCGGTGTGTTGCGCCTGGGCCAGGCTTTGGTGGGGAGACGCCACCAAGGAAATCCTGTGGGCAGAACCCAGGGACCCTGGGACCGGGAGGGAGACCTGGGACCCGGGCAGGAGGCTCTGGGCCTCCACGGGCCTGTCACTTTGGCCCTTTCACTTCACCCACTTCCACCTCCACCCCGGCCCTCCCAGGGTCCCCGGAAGCTGTGGACAAACTCGGTGACCTCCCAGAGACCAGGCAAAGGCCCTCCCTCCCCAAGGACACTGCCCTTTGCAGCCTTTGAGGCTCACTGATTCTTTCTTGTTGCTGCTGGTTGTGGCCCCTGGTTCTTCCACTTGTGGGGCGGTGAGGCCCCGAGGAGGAGCAGGGCCTTAAGGTGGGGAAGAGTCCACCTGGCCAGGGCTCCTTCCCTGGGTCCACTCCTGCCCCAACCCCCGCTGCCCAGAGAAAAGGTCTTGGGGAAATCAGCTGAGCTGGAGCGCAGGCAGGCAGGGCCTCGCCGCGGCCGTGGACCTGGGGGACCTCTTACCCCTGCACTTGGGTGTGAGCTGCATTTGAGCTGGACTCCCTGTCCTGTGTGACTCATCTCTGCTCCCCGGGATTCTCGGAGGCTGTGCCCGGGCCTTGCCTCTGACCTAGAGATTTAAAGTGGTAAAGACCCCTAGTTTGTTGGGGGGGGGGTTGATTTTATGTGCCATCTCGGCGAGGCCATGGTACCCAGTTTTTGGTCAAATGTAAGTCTAGATATTGCCGCAAAGATATTTTTCAGAAGAGATTAACGTGAAATCAGTCAACCTTGTGTAAAGCGGGTGACCTTGTGTAGTGTGGGTCGGCCTCAGGCGATCCGTTGAAGTCCCTTGAGAGAAAAGGCGGAGGAATTCTGCCCCAGGCTGCCTGCCTTCAGACCTGCCATCTCCCACAGTCACTTTTCCTCACACCTCCCTCTCTCTCTCTCACACACCCCTCTTATCAGTTCTGTTCCTCTGGAGAACGCTGACTGTTACACTTGTCTTCCAAGGGCTGATGTCTGGGGGAGGCGGGTAAGGAACTTCCGGAGGCCCCCGCGGCCCCCCTGCACTGCCACTGGATCGCAACCCTCCGGTCCTCGACTTCTCACTCTGAGAAGTGGGCTGTCCCATGCAGCCTGTCCTGCTTGGAAAGCAGGTTGTCAGGGAGCCAGAGGAGCCTTGAAGTCACTCCTCCACCCCTTCTTCTTCTGCATTTCCTTCCACAATGGACCAAACCTTTTATTTAAAATGGACAACAGTAACCACATGGAAAGACAAATGGGCTTAAATGCATTCACCGGAAGCCATCAACAAAGGATTATCTCCCAAGCACAGATCAGGAGGGCGCGGGGTGGATGACAGAGTGCTGAGAATCTGTGGAATGTAGGAGCGGGTGGACCTCAGGGACCTGCTGGCCCCAGCCTTTCTGCAGAATCATAAGCCCACAAGGTGCTCTGGGGAGCGGGAGGCTGGAAAATAAGTTTGGGAAGTAGCACGAATGCTCCCAGCCTTTCAGTCTTAAAGCGGTGGCTGAAACATCGGACGGGAGCAGGGCGCAGTGGTGGGGGGCACGTGCCTGGGGCCACACAGTGACCTAGGGGCTACCTCAGGCCTGGAGCCTGGGAGGCTCCTGCCCCGCCCTGAGCAGAACCTGGGTGGACCTGTGACCACAGGGGGCGGAGCAAACCCTCTTCTGGCCTGCTGTGCCTCCCGGCTGATTTTATGTTTTTCTGAAGAGAAAGCAGCCTTTTATTTATTTGTTGCTACTGCTGTTTCTTGGATTTTAATTGCATTACACTTGGCAATGGTCAAACATCTGTTTCCAGAGGCCTGCTTTGTGCAGAGAGTGTCGTTTTTAAAGACCTCAAAGTTAAAACACAAATAACGTGCAGCCGTGAAGCCGGCACGCTGCGTGCTGGCGGGGAGAGCAGACCCACCAGGCACTTGTCACAGTTAAGGAGGGTCACCTGCCAGGGTGCCCGCCTTCAAACCCTGCAGGGCCGGTGGTCGTGGAGGGGCAGGAGCCCCCAGCCGCCCCTGGGGGACAGCGGCCCTGCGGTGGGACGAGAGAACCGGCCTCGCCCCTCAGCCGGACAGGCAAGTGGGCAGGGCAGCGGCGGCCGGCGGCCCGAGGGGCAGTGCCCACCCTGGAGCCGGTGGGAGCAGCCTTGCCAGCAGGCAGGCCAATGCCAGCGGGTTTCTTTCAGGGAGAGGCCAACGCGGCGGTAGCTTTTATGACTTCTTCAAGTTTGCTTTGCTGTTTGGTGTTTCTGAAGTCTGAGAGAGAGAGAGAGAGAGAGAGAGAGAGAGAGAGAGAGAGAGAGAGAGTGTGTGTGTGTGTGTGTGTGTGTGTGTGTGTGTGTGTGTGGCGCGCGCGTGCGCGCACCTCTGGCCTCCCTCCCCGGGGACGGGCTACACTGGACACACACACACAAGGACAGCTGCCCGCCCGGACCTCGGCCTCATTGTCGTGTCCCTGGGAGGTTTATGGTGTCCTTGAGGCGTGTTTGTGCACACACACCACACACGCACATACACGCACATATATACAGACACACGCAGTACTCATGGGTGCTAGATTTTCTCAATTACGATTCAACATACTGAACTAAAAAATGTTAAAGCCTACTGTTTCCCTAAGATTTTAAGTCTAAGCTACAAATGCCATTCTGTTTATGAATCTAGTAGATTTAAATAATCACATTTAAGGGTAGAGGGCTTATAACTTTGTTAAGTTTCTTTCAATATCTTAGTGATTTTGCAAATTTAATATATCCAGTTTTCTTAAGTTTATAAATAGCCGTCCTAAAAAGCGGGACTTTCCCAAGCTCCTGAACAGTTCTTAAAATGCAATAAGCTTATAAATACGGTGAATATTAAATTCTGTTAAACATTTCGAAACTGTCACAAACTCGGCCAGATCCTCCTTCAGCGTCCTGCTTAAAATCATAAGCCTAAAGTCAGTTACTCACTCACCCCTTTCAAATCGGAATTGCAGGCCTCATCTGTTAGGTGATTCTCTACAGTGTTACAAGTGTGTGAAGCGCCAGATTTATGAATTTCTGGGTGCATCTGAGCTGCATTACTCCAGTGTCTGCCGGTGTAGTTCAACACCTTGGGGGTTAAGAGGCAGTGGATGAGCCCAAGAGCGACCTTCTGTCCTCAGTACCCCGAACTGCGCCCCCTCCAACTCCCCTGTCCGGGCGGCTTCACCGCTGGGCTGGATTCTGTCTGCTGCTGTTCCTTTCATCCGTCCTCCCCTGTTCCTCCTGCCCTCAGGGCCCCACCTCTTCAGCTGTTTAGCGGTGTCCTCTTGGATGGTGAACACCCCACGCCCTTGGCTCCGGGATCGTGCATCCAAGGCCACGCTAATGACACATCCCAGGGGGCCCGAAGAAAGAGTCCTTAGCAGCCACCTTCCCTCCTGGTACAGAACTCCTGCTACAGCAGCACTAAGGGATCTCTCCCCACTGCTTACATAGTTCCAGTGTCTGTGAACTCACTACTTGATTTTTTTTTAATTGTGGTAAAGGGTAGATAACATAAAGCTTATCATTTTAACCACTTTTACGTGTACAGTTCAGTGGCATTAAGCACATCTACAGTGTTGTGCAACCATCCATCTACAGAGCTCTTCATTTTCCCAAACTGAAACTCTGTCCCCATTAAACACTAATTCCCCATCCCCTTCTCCCCAGCCCCTGGCAACCTCCATCCTACCTTCTGTCTCTATGGATTGGACTCCTCTAGGGACCTCATACGAGTGGCATCATACAGTGTGTGTCCTTCTGTGACTGCCTTATTTCATTTAGCATCATGTCCTCCCGGTTCATCCTGTTGGAGTGTGTGTCAGGATTCCCTTTACCACTTGTTTTTAAATGTTCTTTCTTACATTGGGCTGGAAACCGTCTTAGGGGATGTGGTTCTATAGGGAGCATTTCTTTTTTTTTTTTTTTGGCTGTGCCACCCGGCTTGCGGGATCTTAGTTAACCCTGTCCAGGGATTGAACCCCAGGCCCTCGGGAGTGAAAGCACGGAGTCCTAGCCACTGGAGCGCCAGGAAATTCCCTACAGGGAGCATCTCTGACTAGCCCAGTCCCACCTCTGGGAGCAGACAGCAAAGGAGAGTATGTCGGGGGTACACGCATCCAGAGAGGACCCAGGGCTGGTGGAAGCAGCAAGGAGGTTTCTGCCGATAACGGTCCCAGTTGCCCACAGCTGTGCTCCTGGTTGAGGTCAGCACAGGCCAGAGGAGGAAAGGGGTCCCCGCCCACTTGCCCTAACCTTTTCGCCTTGGTGCGTCCCCTGGGGAAAATGCCACCGCTGTTTCCATCCGCTGTATTAGTTTCCTAGGGCTGCCGTCACAGACGGTGGCTTCGAACGACAGAAACTTCTTCTCTCACGGCTCTGGAGACCAGAAGGCTCAAATCAAGGTGTGGGCAGGCCACCCTCCCTTGAGAGGCTGTCGGGAGAGTTCACTCTTCTTCGCGTCAGCGGCTGGTGGCCCTGGCTGCATCCATTTCCCATCCCCTTCTTCTCTGTGTCTGTCTCTAGTTAGGACACCTGGCGTTGGATTTAGGGCCCAACTGGGTAACCCGGGATGATCTCATCTTGAGATCCTTCTGCAAAGACCCTTTTTCCAAATGAGATAAATTCACACGTTCTGGGGACTAGGGATGTGGAGTTGTCTTTGGGGCGCTGCCATTTAGCCCGGCACATCCGTTTCCGTTTCTCACACGTGGTGTGTACCTTGCCCCAGGTGTCCCGTCCACCCCGTCCATCCCCGGCGGGACTCTGCCCACCTTCCTTAGAGGCCGTGGTCTTCATTCACACGGAGCTCCTCTGGCTTCTCCCCTTGGCGGCTTCCTGGGGCTGCATCTCCCTGACAGCACCTGACAGTTCCCGTCCCTCCCCTGGGAATCCCCGAGGCAGCCAGAATGTCAGGGGGGAGGGGACACGGAGACCGGTGGCCCAGGCAGGCCCAGTACTGCAGACTGTGTCCCTCCCCCGGAAGAGTGGCCTCTGATGTTCCAGAGGAGGACCGCGTGCGATCACTGCCTCGTTATCGCCCCGCGCACGCGGGCTCCGGTGGCTTCAATGCAGCTGTCTACCATTTCTGGTTAATATGCGGAGCCTGCTGCCTGCTCCTTCCCCGGGCTCTGCCGCAGGAGCCGTAGCTTCATGCCTGGAGGAGAGAGACAGACACAAGCGCATCTCCCGCAGGGCCTTCCTCCTGGGAACAGGCCCAAAACCTGGAACTTAAAAGGCAAGAGGGTGCTCGTGGTTTAAAATAGCGAGTGCGTGGCAGCCTGCTGAGTGGCTTCCGCCTAAAATACCTGCGGAGACACACCAAAAGCAGATGAAAATTCCTGAAAGCCAAGAAAGGTGGGCGGCCTGGGAGGAACCCCTTCCAGCTCTGAGACAGATGGAGCTGCCCCGGCTCCCCCCCGGAAGCTGAGACCTCCCAGAGGAAGGGGAAGCCCCCTTCTCCCCAGTCGGAGGGAGTCGTCAGGCAGCTGCCCCTTTCCCACGCGAGCAGTGATTCGGGGGCAGAAACAGTACTGTTGAGCGCTGCCCTCACTGCACCTCCCCAGGCATCTCTGCGTGTATTTGGAGAAAGCCACCCTCAGACGCTACCTCCACCAGGCAGGCAGGAGAGAGGGAAACCCGCGAGCGGTGGCCGCTGGCAGTCCAGCGTGGCCCGTGGGCTCAGCCAGGGATGGGGAAGTCCTGGGATGTGGACACCACTGTGGGTTTCCACAGACTCCATCTGTGGAGTTTGGGCGGCCCAGGCTGTGGAGGTGGGCAAAGATGTCCCTTCCCAAGGTCAGAGTCACATTAGCTCAGTGTCCGGGGTGTGGTCCCCCGGCTGGGCTCCTTACAAACCAGCACCTGAGAGGTGGGCTCGGTCGGCTCTTATCCAGGGAGGCAGCCGTGGGACAAGGTCAAGATTCTGGTTAAGATTCCAACGTACGGGTGTGGTTTTCACACCAACAGGCAGTTACTCGACACCAGCTGGGTGTCCTACAATTCAACTCGATTCTGATGCTCTCTACCCAGAGGTGGTGTCCGATCCCACAGGTTAAGGGGATCCCACAAGGCAGCCCCCCACTTCAGACTCTAATCACAAGTCCAGGTTGTTACCCGTGCTTCTGACCAATCAACTATAGGTTGGAGGTTCTCACGACCCTCTCCTTGGGTTGGATTAATTTGAGTGGCTCACAGAACTCAGGAAAACATTTTACTCACTAGTTTATTATAAAACGATGTAACTCGGGACCTCCCTCGTGGCGCAGTGGTTAAGAATCCACCTGCCAATGCAGGGGACACGGGTTTGGGCCCCAGGAAGATCCCACAGGCCGCGGAGCAGCTAAGCCCGTGCGCCACAACTACTGAGCCCACGTGCTGCAACTACTGAAGCCTGTGTGCTGCGACTACTGAAGCCCGTGTGAGCCTAGAGCCTGTGCTCTGCAAGAAGAGAAGCCACCACAATGAGAAGCCCGTGCACCACAACGAAGAGTAGCCCCCGCTCGCCGCAACTAGAGAAAAGCCCGCGCACAGCAACCAAGACCCAACACAGCCAACAATTAATAAATTAAAAAAAAAAAAAGATGTAACTCAGGAACAGCCAGATGGGAGAGAGGCACAGGGCCAGGTGTGGAGAAGGACACAGAGCTTCCAGCCCTCCAGGTGTCCACTCTCCACACCTCCCCGTGCTCACTGACCCAGAAGCTCTCCGAACCCCGCACTTTGGAGAGTTTCTGGAGATTTCATCACATAGGCTCAACTGATTACCTCGTTCGCCATTGGTGACTGATTCTCTTCATCCCCTCTCCCCTCCCTGAGATAGGGACGGGACTGAAAGTTCCAACCTCTAATGACATGGTTGGTTCCCCTGGCCCCATCCTCAGGTGACCAAGGGGCCTTCCAAAAGTCACCTCATTAACAAAAATAAAGTCATTAAAAAAGTCATCTCTGGGTTTCCCTGGTGGCACAGTGGTTGAGAGTCTGCCTGCCGATGCAGGGGACATGGGTTCGTGCCCCGGTCTGGGAAGATCCCACATGCCGCGGAGCGGCTGGGCCTGTGAGCCATGGCCGCTAAGCCTGCGCGTCCGGAGCCTGTGCTCCGCAACAGGAGAGGCCGCAACAGTGAGAGGCCCGCGTACCGCAAAAAAAAAAAAAAAAAAAAAAAAAGTCATCTCATAACAAAAGACACCTTTGTCTCTCTTATCAGTTAGGAAATTCCGCAGGTTTTAGGAGCTCTGTGCCAGAAAGAGAACAAAGACCAAATATCTATTTCTTATTATAAATCACAACATCACACTAGACAGATGGTGGATGGGGGTCTCACTAGATCACCCCTCCTTCAGGGGTGAGCAAGTGGGGAAAATAACCCTGTGCGTCGGAGAAATACTGTGGAGGCTGGACCCTGACTCTGGAATGATCTACGGCAGGATCCGGGGGAAATGAACTTCGTGGGAAAGGAACAAAATGCCACGAAAAGAGGCAAAAAAGAGAAAAAAGACAGAGGGTGAGATGAAAAGGGAGATAGATGAGCGAAATAAGAATTGCAAGGACTCGAAACGCTGGCCAACACACAGTCCTGACTGGAAGCAGTGGGAGTGGGGTTGACGGTGCCAGACGTGAGGTCAGTGGCAGAATGCAAACCCGGCCCGTTCGCGGGCGTGTGTTACGGGATGAACACGAGAAGAGGTCAGCTCAGAAGGCGCTCAGAGCCAGCATCCGCCCTCCTGATGAGACAGGCTATAAAAAGGTCCATGTTTGTAGATGGAATGACCCCAACACTGAAGGTAAATTCAAAGAAAACACCCACAACTAGACACACAGTGGTAAAAAATTGTAATAACCAGGTGTGGCAGGCAGAAAAACAATGGCCAGAAACATGTGCTCCCTCGTATCTCAGGAAGGTGTCTGTTTTTGCCTAAGTGGCAGGACCTTTTTTTAAAATTTAAATTGTTGCAAAATGCACATCACATACAATTTACCATCTTAAATTAACCATTTCTACACTTGAGTATCGTTAAGCACATTCACATTGTTTTGCAACCGTCACCACCGTCATCCTCAGAACTCTTTTCATCTTGCAAAACTGAAACTCTGTCCCCCAGAAACAACTCCCCAGCCTCTCTCCCCGAAAGCCCCTGGCATCCGCCGTTCTACTCTGTGTCTATGAAGTTGACTTCTCTGGGTACCTCATATGCGTGGAATCATCCTTTTGTGACTGATTTCTCTCAGCGTAATGTCCTCAAGGATCGTCCACAGTGTAGCATATGTCAGATCCCATTCCTTCTTATTCCATTGTAGACATATACCACACTTTGTTTATCCATGTGTCTGTAGAAGCTGATGGACACTTGGGTCGTTTCCACCTTTTGACCATTGTGAATAATGCTGCTATGAACATAGGCGTAGAAGGATCTGTCTGAGTCCCTGCTTTCAGTTCTTTGGCATATGTACCCAGAAGTGGAGTCGCTGGGTCATACGGTAACTGTTTTTAATTTTTTGAGGGATCGCCGTGGTGTTCTCCACGGTGGCTGCACCACTTCACATTCCTACCAGCAATGCACAGGAGCTCCAGCTGTGTGTCCATCCTCATCAACACTGGCATCTTCTGGTTAGAGTGGGGCTGGCGGTGGCTTGAGCTAAGAACTGGATGAGCCAGAGAAGTTGATTTGATTTGTATTAGGAAGGGAAGGGCTGGGTGCTCAGAGGGTTTGCAGGGTTGAGCTGAGCCGCTGAGGGACAGGTGGGGTCTTGGGGGAGACACAAGGAAGGGATGTTAGGAGCTTGGCTGGGCTGTCCGAGGGTGCCCTCTTGGTGGCGCTGTGAGATTGCTGTAAGGGCATCAGCTGCTTTTCGGGCTATGCTGTACGTTGGACTGATGTTCCTGGGAAGGGGACCGTGTGCTGAGACCATCCAGGAGAGGCAGCGACAATCCCATGGACGTCTGGGCAGAAAAAGCAGCTCAAGACACAAAACCCAGGCTGCCTCAGAGTCGCCTGCCATGCTGAGTACCAGGGGGCTACCGCATTTTGAAGGTTAGTTTCTCTCTAGCCAGGTTGCCTTCAGGTGCGACGTTAACATAAAGGATTTTTCAGCTAGGCTAGAGCTCAGAAAATAACCACCCGTGTATTCATTCTGGATGACGTTCTCCGGCAGCGACGGCATGAGGTGCGGGTATGGGAGCAGCTCCAGGGAAGGGCTGAGCGGTGGCCCTGAACGCTATTGCAGTCCCAAAGACGTGCAAATCTGTGTTCAAACTGAAAGCAAATGGCCAAATTTTATCATCGATAGAGTGCCTTTAACAAAAAAAAAAAAAACCCCACAAATTAAAACAATAAGAGCAGTGACCTGGATCTAAAATCTCTGATTATATCCATAAAGGCCAAGAAGAGGAGAGGCTGGCGGTCAGGCAAGTGTCAAAATTCCCCGCTGACCCTCCACCCCAAGCGCTGCCGAGGTCCCGGGTGCCCCCTCTGAAGCTGCCCGGGGTCCCCACGGTGCCAGCTCACTAGTTCGGGGCCAGCCCCCGAGATTGATATCGCTTCTGCTCCCAGACACCAGACATGAGCTGTGGGCATGGGCTGAGCTTCCTCTCCCAGACGCCCCCATCCCGCTCCACCACCAAAACCACACCCGCATCAACAGGGAGCCTCGCTGAGGGTCGGAGTGACGGGAGAGAGCATAGCAGGGAAGCTGCACCCTCCCCAGGGGCTCCCTGGCTCCTAGCCTGGCTCAGCTTAGCCCCTTTCTCCCAGGGTACCCCATGCTTCTAGCGCTGCGGTTCTCCGGCGCAGGGTATCAAGAGCCCTCTTTATTTTTTCCAATTTAATTGTTTTTGTTTTTGTTTCTGGCCGTGCTGCGCGGCGTGCGGAACTTCCCCAACCAGGGATCAAACCCACGCCCCCTTGAGCGGAAGCGCAGAGTCTTAACCACTGGACCGCCAGGGAAGTCCAAGAACCCTCTTTATACTTTTTTAACTCTTTTAAATTGAGATATAATTGACCTGTAACATTGTTTAAGGCCCACAGTGTATTGACTTGATACATTTATATTGCAATGTGGTTGCCATTGTTGCGTTAGCCAACACCCCTGTCTTGTCCCATAAACATCGCTTCTTCTAGTGTTGGTAACAATAGTTTTGTTGTCTTTCATAGTTGTACTGTGTATTAGTCTCCAGGACTTATTTTTCTTCTAGTTGCAAGTATGTACCTTTAAACACCGTCTCCCGTTCCCCTACCCCCCAGCCCCAATCCACTCTGTTTTTCAGAGTTCAGTTCTTCTTAGGTTCCACATGTAAGTGAAATCATGCAGTATTTGTCTTTCTCTGACTTACCTCACTGAGCATAATGTCCTCAAGGTCTATCCACGTTGTTGCAAATGGCAGGGTTTCTTTCTTTCTCGAGGCTGAATAGTATTCTATTGTGTATATAGACCACAACTGCTACATCCAGTCTTAGGTTGAGGGGCACTTAGGTTGTCGCCGTGTCTTGGCTGTTGTGAATAACGCTGCAGTGAACATGGGAGTGGAGATATCTCTTTAATAGTACGTTTTCATTTCCTTTGGATATATACCCAGAAGTGGGATTGCTGGATTGTATGGTAGTTCTGTTTTTAATTTTTTGAGGAACCTTTATACTCTAAATTATGGAGGACCTCAAAGAGGTTTTCTCTCTGTGGGTCATATCTTATAAATGCCATCTGCTGTATAAGAAATCAAAACAAAAATATTTTAAAGATTTATTTATCCATTCATTTAAAGTTAATAAGCTTGCAATGTGAAAGAAATTTTTGTGAAAATAACTATATTTTCCAAAAGAAAAACTATAGTGAGAAGAGCGACATTGTCTCATAGTTGTGTGACTCCCTTTTGTGTGTGGCTGGCTTAGTAGAAGACAGCTGGATTCTCACACACACTGCTTCTGCATTCGGTGTCTTGCAGTAGGTTGTTTTGATGGTTGAAGTCTACAAAGAAAATGTAGCATCGTGCTGCTGTGTCACTGGAAAAGAGGCCCTCACAGAGGCCCTGGAAGGGTCTTGAGGACCCCCTTCACACTTTGAGAAATACTGTGAATCTCTGCTCGCTTTTTGGAAAGCCGTACCCCTCACTCTTCCCACTGGAGTGAGTCCCCAAACCTGGTTCTTCAAGCTTCAGTAACACGGGAGCCCCACTTCTTCGAGGTGACACGTGCTTGCCGTTCACCCTCTTGGTCGCAGGCCAGCGACACTCTCCGTGCCAAGCTGCCCAAAGCAGTGACTCGGGCTGGTGTTCCCAGGTTTTCTGATCGGGGACGGACCACACGCACAGGTCCCAGAGATAGTACCATTTAGATTCGCAATGAGGAATCTAGGAGTCTCCTCAGTGCCTGGTATTTGAAAGGCAGGCCAGCCCCTCCAAGGCCAAAGCAGTCGCCCTGGGCAGCCTGGAGGAGCCGCACGTGGATTTGGTTCTTCCACCCCCCTCACTCCCCCACCCCGACACGCAGCCAGAACGCTGGGCAGAGCGGAACACTGAGGTCCCTGGTGGGCAGGGTCGGTAGCACTGTCAGTGCAGTCATGACACATTTGTCCCCAGTGTGGGTGACACGGAGAGGACACCAAGAACGCCAGATGTGGCCCGAGGCCCTCAGGACATGTGAGGTGTCTGAAAGCCGCACAAGCATTCCGGGGGCCTAGGTGGGGTCGAAGTAAAGGAATAAAAGGATAGATAAAAGTGCAGCAGCGTCTGTCAGGCCCCCATCTGGGTCTCCCTGTTGCAGCTTCTTGTAACCCGGAGCCCTGGGACCTCCGGGAGCCCCACCCAAGCTGGAATTCACAGGGCGGGCGGTGGCCATGACTCACACGTAACTTACCCAGAGCACGGGAGCAGAGCCACATCTGCCTTCCAGGGGAGACTTCCTCCCCCCCTCTGCCCCCTCCCCCCCTCTGCCCCCTCCCCAGCCACAATTCCATGACCCCAGACAACAGCAGCAGCATGGAGAGAGGGACCCACTGTCAGCAGGCTGGGCGCCCAGACTGACAGGGAGGGTGGGGACCTGCAGGGCGGGATGTGGCAGGGGGTCGGGGGGCTGGGGAAGGACAGTTTACATCTTCCCACACCTGCCCCAGCGTCCTGGGTTAGCAGCTAGGGTTTTCTTGGTCCTTCCAGGATGGGATGGCCTCTGCTGGCCTGGGAAGGAGGGGAGTGGGAAGACGGGGCAGGGCTGGTAGGAACCCAAGAAACCCAAGCAGCCATCCAGACCCAGGGTTTCAAACGTCTCTGACAACAGAACTACTTTAAAAAACAGAAACAAACAAACAAAAACCCTGAAGGGCAGCCAGAGAGCTGTTCTGCGGAGAGCTGGGCCCAAAGCCTTGGGCCTCTCCCCTGTCACCATCAGCCCCACGGCCTTGGGACACAGCTCAGCAACTACGAGCGGGGTGCGTTCGCCCATTTCACAGATGGGGAAGCGGACCCCAAGGGGGAAGAGGTCTCTCGTCCACGTAGTGACAGCCTGAATTCCGCTTCCTACATTCCCAGCCTCTCCTACCACACAGAGGGCGGCGCCGGAGTCTGCACTTTGCTTGGTGACAATTAGCGTCCCCGCAGCCCCGGCACGCCCTGCTGACCGTGAGGCCGGTGTGGTCTGTGCGCCAGGCTCCCTGTCCTGCCCCGACTCGCGGGCTTTTCTAGAGAGAGAGAGGTCGTGGCTTTTGTCACGTTCTCAAATGGGCCTGGTATCCAAAAAGAGGCTAAGAACCTCTGTACGTGGCGGGGGGCGGGGGGGGCACCGAAGGGGGATGGGCGCTCAGCTGGTGATTCTCTTCCCTGCGGAGGCGTTACCCTGTGTTACTAGGTTTATGTCCCTCGCCCACCTGTGACGCGGGGTCACCGTCCCCATTTTACATACGAGGAGGCTGAGACGCAGTGACACAGGTAGCGTGCCCCGGATGCCTCCCGAGAGGCTGAGGGGCCGGACAAGCAGGGTGGGGACAGGTCCACGGCAGGATTGGACCTGTCCGCACCCTGATCCGGCGCCTCCCTCACCACGTCCACGCCAGACCGTGTCAATTATCTCCGCAGCCAGAGAACCTGGCGCCGGGCACGGCCGCTGCCTCTGAGGCTCATTCCTGCGGAACAGAAACAGCCCAAGGCTGGCCCCTTGTGTCCTCGATGGCACTCGAGACCCATTTCTTCCAACAGGGAGGTGGAGGCAGAGGTCCCGGAACCATTGAGTGAGGGGGGACCCCGCTAGGACCTGGACTCGCGAGGCTCCCCATGGGACAGAGAGCACGGCCCCTCCAGATACCCCAGCAAAGCCCTTTCTCTCTTTGCTCTTAGAAATGTCAGTGGCCAAACCACAGGGCAGCATCCCCGCCCTCCAGCCTGCTTGCTGCCCAGCTCACCCCACGGGTAGACAAGGCAGATCCTCCCAAGACAGGCCCTAGGCCCACGTGGAAGCCCACCCCTACCATTCCTGAAATTCTTTTTTTTTTTTTAACATCTTTATTACATGCAATTTATTTTTCTTTCTGTGTTACTGAGATATAATTGACTTGGCACTAAGTTTAAGGTGTATAGCATAATTACTTGACTTACACATATTGCAAAATAATTACCACAATAAGTTTAGTTAACATTCATCACCTCATATAGTTTGAAAACATGTTTTCTTCCTTGTGATGAGAATTTTTAGAATCTACTCTCCTCACAGCTCTCAAATATACCACACAGCTGTGTTAACTATAGTCACCAGCCGTACATTCCATTCCTGAAATTCGGACAGTTAGTTAAAAACAAAGTCAGCTGCTGTGAGCCTTGCTTCTTCATCTGTAAATTGGGAATAACGAAACCCAGCCTACTTGCTTTCAGGGAATTTCTAAGAATCACATGGGGAAGGTATTTAGAAAAGTTCGGGATAACTCACCGAAATGACAAGGGAGCAAACCCCAGCTGGGACTCACCTGTCACCACACATTCCTGTCCGCAGGTCGCTGGACCATGGCATCCCGGGCTGGGAGCCTTCCTTCTCTAGGCGGTGATGGGGCAGCTCCACATATGGCTTGGGGGCCCAGGGGACCTAGGGTGGGGTGGTCCTCAGATAGGAATGTCCTCGTTCCTTTCTGCTCTGTGCAAGGCCCCAAGCTAGGAGGGAACCACAGCTCCCGCCAAGGACAACAGAAACTGGAGAGGGGGTTTGAGAAGAGTCAGAAGCCATACCCAAGCTCTTCCACAGACAGAGGGCACAAAGTGTAGTACAACACCCTGGGGTAGAAAACCATCTTTCTTTACTTCTCTAAAGCAATTAACTCTGTTTCAAGCCCCCGCCAGCTTGGCTGGTGGGAAATTCAAGCTTAGCCGTGTCTGGGGGGCCTGCCCCTTTCCTGGGGTTGGACAAGGATCTTCGGGTCTTGTACAGTCCAGAACATTTGGAGCGAGGCCCCGGGGATTAGGACCCAGACCGGTCACTGCTCTTGGCCAAGCCCGTGGGGTCTCTTGCTGGTGGACAGGGGTCTCTGCAGATGCTCCCAGCCCTTGCCCCTCCCCAGGCTTAGGGAACCTCTGCCCCAGAGGTTTCTGCCATGGCCCCCGCCCACCCCGTGCCCCTTGCCTCTGTGCTCCCGCCCCTCCTGTTACGAGGACTGCACTTGACACCCTTTCTTAGGGGGAGGGCTGGTGGGGTCTTCTTCTGGGTGCCTGGCAGCTTCTCCTTTTAACCCCACAACTCAGAGACCCAGCCTCCCAAGGCAAAGGAACACCAAGGCGGGGTCCTTCACAGAAGGAGCAGTAAAAATGACCCCAGAAGCAAAAAGAAAGCAAATAAATATCAATACGTGGTCCTGTCACAAAGCACGGGAGTTTTACTATCACGCCGTTTCCAAATTTCGTGCAGAAGCAGCCACCAGCGCTGCGGCCCACAACCCTTGGCTTCATCCTCGGGGGAACTGGAGAGGCAAAGGCTGGGGGGCTATCTGGGGAGGGCCGTCTCTGCAGGGGCTTGTCTGGTCCCCGGGGGAATTTCTGTAAATGCTTCCATGTGGGATGGGAAACCTCTTTGGAGGGGTCTCCTCCCTGGCCAGGGGGTACTCTGGGCATGTTGGGCGGGGCTCCAGGGTAAGGTGGGCCTCGCTGACCTCTGGGCATCCTTCCCTCTTGCAGGACCTAGGCATGGAGTCGACCTCGCTGGACGACGTCCTGTGCCGCTACGCCAGCTTCCGGAACCTGGTGGACCCCATCACACACGATCTTATCATCAGCCTGGCACGCTACATCCACTGCCCCAAGCCGGTAGGGTGGCCGCGGTCTGAGCCAGTGAGCTCCAGGGTGTAAGCGGGGAGCTTCCTGGGCGGAGCAGCCCGGTGCCCGAGGGGGGCTGGCCACCCTGCCCTGAGGCCCAGCATCCACGGCGGAGGCTGCGTACCAGCACCATCAGCGCTGGCCTCGTTTGGCCCACGGGCTGCAGTAAATCTGGATTCATTGCCAACATGTAAACCTCAGAGTATTTCACACAATCCCCATATTAGCTGCCCTTGAAAAATGGGAAGCTCTTCATTTCTACAGGCCTGGAGCTGAGTAGCCACCCCTGTTACATGGGGCCAGAGCCAACAGGTACGGTTGTGTAGGCTGTACCCTGCACAAAGATGTGTACACAGAGGTGGCAGGGGTCGGGGAGACAGGTGACAGCTTGGTCCAGCCCTCTCTCTGCCCACCAGCCGGGGGCACGGGTGCAAGACTGTGTCCACCTAGAGATGGGCTTTGTCTTCTTTGCACAAAGGCGCTGTGTAAGCAAATGTAGCTGTGGCCCTACATGCCGCTCTGTTTGCTGCAGTCCCCACTACGCCCACTTGTCCTCCTCTCTGAGGCCAGGTGTCATTTTACACCCACCCACTTCACTCCTGTCCACTTCCTGCCTGGCTCTGAGGCTCTCCAGGCTCTGCGGGCGCTGCCCAGCCCCTCTGGGTCTGGGGGATCTGCCCCTCTTCCCGCTGGCTCCACAGTCCAGGCTGGGACCCAGGCAGGGACAGGAGGGCCAGGGCAGGGCAGCTCCACACTTGGGCTTTTCTCTCTGTTTTGGTTTCTTCTCTCCCATCCCTCAATTTCCAGCAGCTTCCAAGAGATGCACTTCCTTGCAGCAGGAAGGAAGGGGCAGGAAGCCAGAGCAGGATGGAGGAGTGCCTGGGGCGGCCTCCACTTCACAGCAGGACCTAGGATTAGGGCGAGAGGCGGTTCCCAAGCCCACGCCGCACCTGGCCCGGGCGTCCAGGGGCTGGAACCTTGCTCTGGGGTGGCACCTCCATCTGGTGCTTTGTCTAGGGCCTTCTCTCTGGCTTCTCTCTGGACTGCCTGGTGTCAAGACTTCAAGGTGGGGGGCTGGCCATGGAGGGCTGGGTGCCCGTCGGGGCAGGTGTGGGGTGGGTTGGTGGAGGGATACAGCAAGAGGCAGGGGTGCTGGGCTCAGACGTGTGACAGGTAATGAGTGTCGGCAGACTGGGAGCCCCAAGGCCTGGGGTCGAGCAGCTGGTGCAGGAGCCACAGGGGACCGGCTGCAGCCGGAACCGCCCGCTTCTCATTCAGGGTATACCTGGCTGTCCTGGGGAGCTGAGACCAGGCCGTAGGAGGCCTTGTGGGTGCCAGACCCCTGCCCTTTCCAGAGCATGGATTTAGTTGCCCACAGGTGAGAGGAGTGACAGATGACAGGGCACTCAGAGCAGCTCAATAGGAGAGGACTGTTTTTTATGCCCATCTTAGAGTTGAGGAAGACGAAATACAGGTGATGAAGCGATCTGAGAAAGGTTACGGCCCAGGTGAGAACCCCAGCGTTTGGGCCCCACTGCTGGGCAGGGCAGGCCAGCGCTCAGGTGCTGGATCTCTGGGCCATCAGTGCTCCGTGGGGCTCACAAGACCTGGGCTGGGCTGGGGAGGAGGGTCCTGTTTGGGGGCAGTTCCAGTGCTCCCCTCCCTCCACGCAGGCGGGTCTGCAGGTGGCCAACTGCCCATGTCGACCCCAGGAAACAGGACAGGGCTAAGGGACTGCGGGCTGAGGCCAAGGGGTCCTGCACTGCCGTCTGTCCCCTCCACTGGGGAGGGCTAGAGGGCCATTCATGGGTGGTTTTGCTCAGGCTCCTACATCAAATTACCATTGACTGGGTGGCTAATAAACAACAGGCACTTATCTCTCAGAGTTCTGGAGCCTGGAGGGCTGAGATCAGGGTGCCGGCCTGGTCAGGTTCTGGTGAGGACGCTCTTTGTGGTTTGCAGGCGGCCACCTTCTCCTTGTGGCCTCACGTGGCAGAAGGGAGGTGAGCTAGCTCTCTGGTCTCTTCCGATAACCCTCGTGGCCTCATCCAATCCTAATCACCTCTCAAAGGCCCTCCCTCCAGACACCATCACGTTGGGATTGGGGTTCAGCATATGAACTGGGGGCGGAGGGGGGACAAACATTCCGTCCATCGCACAGGTGTAACCTTCTAGGTCACTTAATTAGCTGAACTTCGTTTTCCTCAACTCGAATGTGGACATGGCCATGCCCTTCCCTATAAAGCTGTTTCGAGAGCTCAGTGAGATGATTTACAGGAAGCATGGGCGTGTGCCCGGCACGGCCGAGAGCCTCATGCCCAGGAGCCGAGGTGTAACCAGTCTGTGGGCACTGACCACGTGCCAGGCAGGGTGCTCAGACTTAGCAGGTCAGTTGTGGGACACAGAAGCAAGAATGTCGCGGCCTCAGGCCCAGCCCCTGTGGACTCAGAGTCTTGGAAATCAACAGGCTGATCGCCAACCCAGATTTCCAGAGGCAGCCAGAGTGGGGTCCACCCCGCTGGAGGCCTAGGGCCTGGCCAGTCCCCTCCCCGTACCCAAGGCCATGTGGCAGGAGAGGCCCTCTGGAAGGACTCTCCCAGCTGGGGTTGAGGCATGGGTGGGAGATCCTGGCTCTGAGGTCCCCAAGCTGATGATGGGGGCGGCCTCTGCGCGTGCGCGCGCGCACACACACACACACACACACACACACACACACACACACACGTGAGCTGGCTCAGGGCTAGCCAGGCCTTGCTGCTCGGACCTCTTTCATCTGAGAATTTCAGATCAGCCCAAGTGTGTGCCGGGAGGTTGTAGACAAAAGGCGGGGGGCAGCGTCTCCCTTAGCTGTGAGAGGGGACGAAGAAAGTAGCCCTTTCTGGTCCAACTCCTGGTGAAGCATCCACAAGACACATAATCCTTCCCACTGCTAAGATGACCACCTCGAATGAATCCTGTCGATTTTCTCAACCTACCAGAAACCCCCTCCTGTACCCCAGCAGGGTGTGGGCCGAGACCCTAGAAAGGGCTGGGTCTGTGCCTGCCCGCAGAAGGGGGAAGAAGCAAAACCCCATCCCGACCCTGACTGCGTATTGATGAATCCCAAGTCTGTATCTGCAGCCTGGCTTTAGACTCAAAAGTCTCCCCGGTCCTGGACATTTCCGCCTGGGTGTCCCTAAATCACCCAGAACAAATCCCCCTATCAGCGCGGATCGTGTCGCGGGAAGTTTTAGGGACTTCTTCCTTCCCACCCAGCACGTCTGTTCCATCATGTCCACCGTCAGGCTTCCCACCAGCAGACACTAAAATGAGGGTGTATGCTCAGTGATTTGTTGAGGAGCTCTCCCAGAGCCACCTTGTGTTTTTTTTCTTCTTTTATATTTTATTGTATTTTCTATTGCTGCATAGCAAGTCACCCCAAAGCATGGTGGCTTAAAACAACAGACATTCACCATTGATCCATCTCTGCAGGTCAGGAATTCAGGAGCAGCACAGGCGGGGGGTTCTAGTTAGGGGCTCAGGACATTGGCCCAGGCTGCGAGTCCTGGTGGCTCGACGGGGACTGGCAGGGTAGCATGGCTGCTGGTGGGAAGCCTTAGCTCCGAGCCCCGTGACCGGTCCACAGGACTGCTTGAGCTTCCTCACATCAGGGCAGATGGCTCGCCCCAGAGGGGGTGATCCCCGAGAGCAAGGGAGAAGCACAGTGTCTTCTATGAGCCAGCCTCAGACGTCGCATACTGTCCCTGCTGCCGTAGCGTATTGATCACCCAATCAGCCCTAACGCAGTGTGGGAGGAGGCTGTACCCTGCCAGGAGGCCAGCATCCGTGCGGGCCGACTTGGAGGCTGGCTAAAGCAGGGCGAGAGTGAGAAGAGTTAATCCTGGGCCTTTCTCTCCTGCCCTCTGACCTCCCTCCCGTTAGCTGAGTCGCACTGACAGCCAGGAGCAGGAGGGCCGGGTGGTGCCGTCTGTAAGAGCTCAGCCTTCCCAGCACAGAGAGCGGGGTGGGGAGTGAACAAACAACCCAGCACAGTCTCCGGATCTGGAGCAGCATCCAGGGTGCAGTACACAGGGCAGTCATGTCTGATGACTGAGTGAGGAAGCCTTGGGTGCAGAGCGGTCGGGGCTGTGCTTGCTACACTTCTTGGGGTGGGGGGTTGAAGACGGCAGGGGAGTCGGAGGGACACGGTGACCCGGCCCGGAGGGGCCTGCAGGTCTGCCGTGGGCCTCTCTCCCAATGGGTCAGTGAGTCCCTCAGGCAGGGTCTTCTCCGATGCCCGCGGTCAGCGGCGCTGGGCCAGTGCCCAGTGTACCCGACTTGCGCCACAGCCCCTCCCCCTCCTTCCTTCTCCACGGGTGGGAGGGAAAGCCGCAGATTCCGCAGCCTGCCTTGCAGCCTCGTCTGTTGCAAGAAACAGAAGCCTCCGCGGCCTGCCTCGAGCCAGGAAGAGGACTTATCCTTCCCGGTGGCAGCCAAGCTTGAAAGAGGCACTAGAACCCCAAACAGCACAGACACCTGCCCCCCTCCCTCTGCTCCACCCAGCCTCACTCCCCGCCCCCCGTACCGACACCTCATGGCTGCCCAGGGCTCCTGAGTTGACTTGTCAGTGCTCAGCCCCCGAGGAGTCTTGTCCCAAGTCGGGACTTCCCCAGGGTCCGCCTCTGGACCGGTCAGCTGTGGCTTGGGAGTGGGGTGTGGTCCCACAAAAGCGCTGCTGGGCCCCGCGGCTTTCCGAATAAGAGGAGACGGGCCAGCATCCTCCTTCTTCGCCTCCTTCCTCCCCTTCCTTCCTCGTCCTCCACGCTGGGCGACTCCTGCTTAGTCCTCTTCCTGCAGGAGGAGGCCTGGAGGGGGCTTCCGAAAGTGATGGGGTTGGGAAAATGTAGGTGGGCTTGCTTGAGGCTTTTCCGGTTTGCAAACGATAGAAGCTACTTGAACCAACCTTCGCAAAAGATTCATCCCTCAAGGGCAGAGCAGAGCCCAGCCTCAGAGCGGCTGCGGGGTTTGGATCCTGATGCCATCCTACACGGCGAGTGGCCTGCCACCCCCTCCACTTCTTGGTGCCTCGGTTCCCGCATTTGTCAAGCAGGATTGTAGGGGCCCCTGTTTCATGGGATGGCTGTGAGTTAGTACCCAGCGTATAGTAGGCAATATAACTCGGTAAACGTTAGCTGTGTTTCTTTAGTCCAGACAAGCGGAGGGGCTCTCACTTCCGAGGACATTAGCTCACGTTTGGTCTCAGGTCCGCTGTTAAGTGACCACATCTTCTGTCCCTGTTTAGTAGATGAGGAAACAGGCTCAGGTTGGGGGCCTCGCCCTGCGCGCGGCTGCCCCCTGGTGGCAGTGTCGGCGCACTGCGGCGGCTGCTTTGCCGCCTCTTTTCCTGTTCCTTCCGGGCCTGGAGGGCGGAGGGAGAGTACGTGGCCCCTGATTTTGGAAGCCCTGCGGGAGGTTAGGTTTAGGGCCAGGAGCTCATTCTTCGGCTTTGGAACGGGTGCTGTGGGAGACTGACCACGTTCTGTCCCGGGTGGTCGCAGGGGTGATGCCGGGCAGACCACCACACCCCACCCGCTGGTCCTTCTTGTCTTTCAAGTGTGTCCACCTGGCAGCACAGGGGAATCACCAGGGGAGCTTTTAAAAGTCCCCGTGCCCGAGCTGCCCACCCATCACTGCGGGGTGGCCCAGGCAGCAGTGTTGTCTAAAGCTCTGGGTGATTCCAGCATGCACGGGTCCTGGGTGCAGACCCTCAGCTCGAGATGTGCCAGCCCCTCCCCTTCTCCCTTTGGCCTCCAAAGTTGGCCTTCACCCCGGCCAGCACCGTGACCCCTGGGATACGTTCCAAGACCTTCATGGGATGCCTGAAACCGCAGAGAGCACCAAACCCTAAAAACACTGTTTTTCCTGTACTAAAGGGCAGGTAACATACACAGCGATAACGCACTGTACAAAGGGATGATATACGTCCCAGGCGGGAAGGAGTGGGACAGCAGGCAACTTCATCACGCTGCTCAGAATGACGCACAATTGTAAACTTCTGAGTTTATTTCTGGAAGTTTCCGCGTAATATTTTCGGACCGAGGTTGACCACAGGTAACCTGAAACCTTGGAGGGCCAAACAGCAGATGGTGGGGGGGCGGACAGCACTAACAGCGTGATGACGATAACGGTAATAATCAAGCCAGCCTTTACTGAGCAGCCACTCTGTACCAGGCGCCCTGCTGGGCACTGGCCCCAGGCTCACGGTTGACCTCACCACATCGCGTTGCTGTCTGCAAGTGGGTTTGCATCCGTGCCTGGTACTTCCTGGCCTTGGCCCTTGGCACTGGACCATCTGGTGGGAGCACACGCTCTGGGCCACTCAGTCTCCCAGGCCTCGGGGACTCTTCGTTGAATCGACTCCCCTTGAGACAGAGTTGGAACCTCTGAAATCTCTCTGCTGCATCCTTTAACCCAGCGTATTTGTTTGCTGGGGCTGCCATGACAAAAATACCACTTAAACAACAGAAATGTGTTTCCTCACAGTTCTGGAGGCTGGAAGTCCGAGATCAAGGCGTCAGCAGGGTTGGTTTCTTCCGAGGCGTCTCTCCTTGGCGTGTAGACGGCCGTCTTCTCCCTGTGTGCTCATATGGTCTCCCCTCTGTACATGTCTGTGTCCTGATCTCGTCTCATGAGGACACCAGTCGTATAGGATTAGGGCCCACCGCAGTGATCTCATTTTACCTTAATTACTCTTTAGAGGCCCAATTTCCAAACACGGCCACATTCTGAGGTATTGGGGATTAGGACTTCAATTTAAGAACTTGGCGGAGGGACACAATTCAGGCCATAACACCCAGGGTCTCAAGGTCAAATGCTGATGGGCCAGACAGGTAACGAAGATGAATGAACTGGGCCGGAACCACTTGGCGCCTCATTCTTTTATTTTCCCACCGTTGACGTGGGCAGAAGAGACATGGTAAAGTATTTCACCGTCCCCTTTGCTGTGTGGAATACGCGAGCAAGGACGTTTGCTTGTGGTTGAATCCCCAGCTTCTAGAGCAAGTGCCCGGCACCTAGGAGGTACCCAGTGGGTATCTGTCAGGCGAGCGAGTGAGCGTGATAAGGAGGCCCTGGGCATCGGGGAGCGGCAGGGACCGTGGCGACCCTGGCTAAGGGGTCAACTGTCATATCACCTGGAATCCAGACGTCTCTAGAAATCTCAGGTTTTTCAATGATAGCAACGAATTCACAAAACTAAAACCATCGTGCAGACGAGTTTGCAACCCCTGCTCCCTGCTCAGGGCGGCCACCTTGGGCCGGCACAGCAGGCCTCCCCAGCTCAGCCTGGGGTCCATGCTGGTCCCGCAGAGGCAGGAAGCTGGAGGTGGGGGCCTGGGCTCCCTGCCTGCTCCATCGACTCAGGGACCTGTGGCTTCCTCTGCAGGAGGGCGACGCGCTGGGCGCCATGGAGAAGCTGTGCCGGCAGCTGACCTACCACCTCAGCCCCCATTCCCAGTGGAGGCGCCATCGCGGGCTGGTGAAGAGGAAGCCACAGGCCTGGTGAGTCGCGGTCACCCGAGGCGGGTCTCCTCCGCCACCGCCCAGCCGCCTCCTACAAGGGCAGCTCAAAGCCAGCTGTGCTGGGCCGGGCGTTGGGGGAACAGCACTCCGTCCCAGGGCCGTGGGGGGAGGGCAAGAGCTGCTTGGAGAAGGTGAAGTGAAGGGCTGGGGGCCGGGGGAAAGTGGCAGGCAGGATGGGCATTCCAGGTGGGCAGGAGCCCTGGGAGATGCTGGCGGCTGGGCCCCGCTCTGTGTGGTGGGATCTGGGGGTGCGTGCCCGTTCTGATGCTGGGGGAGGGGGACAAGAGGGGTTTCTGATCCTGGTGCGCTGAATGGGGGCACTCGCCCCACCCCCTCCCTCCCCCCAGCCCTCCTGATGTCTCCCAGGGGGACCCAGACCCCAGCCTTGTCCCTGGCGTACAGCAGTGAGGACCCTCAGGGCTCGTGTGGCCCCCTGCACCCTGGGGGCAGAGGGGACACTGGGACACAGGACCTGGGGGCCAGAACAGCACCGCAGAAAGAAGCAGAGGGGAACCACTTGCAAATCACGGAGTGGAGCGGCCGGGGTCCCGAGGCTCTGGCAGGGCCCTGCTGGCGCGCAGGCTCCTTCAGGCCCCACAGACGGCAGGGGAAGGCCAGCCCCCTCGCTGAGCAGAAGAGCTCTGGGCCCCCTTCCCTGGTGGAGGAAGTCACCAAAGGGGGCGCCAGGTGGGCTGAGGGCAGGGACCAAATGCGGGGACAGGGCAATTCTGTCTGTTTGTGCGCTAGTTCTGGAGGAGGGAGATGCAGGAGGGTACGCTCTGTTGGGACCCAGGGGCCTCCTGTCTCCCCGGCACACAGGGCGCTCAGTCCATTCTTCGTTCAGAAGCCTTACTCTGCTCGGACGCCTCCCGGTCCCGCTGACTGAAACCCACTCAGGCCCAAGTGATGGTCCCCCGCCCGCCCCCGCCCACACACTGGCCTTCCTGCTGGTTCACAGACACGCTGAGCTCTACCAGCCTCAGGGCCTCTGCACTTGTGTTCCCTCCGCTGGGACTCTTACCGAGCTCTTCCCTTGGCCTGTTTTTTCTCCTAAGAGGCCGACAAGGAAGCCCAAGCTGTGATCCCAGGGCTGCTGATGGTAACAGGTGCTGCGCCCCCTCCAACTCCCTGTCCTTCCCAGGGTTGGAGCCTCGGGGCTCGCCTGGGGTATCTGGAAGCTGGGAGATCTGGGCCCCCGAGCAAGGGAGCGGGTGAGAAAGAAGAGCAAGGGGTGGCGGGCGGTAGGGAGTGGAAGGGGGTGGACAGCAGCCCACACCAGGCTCGGGGCCCCTGCGCCCTCCCCCGCCTGCCGTCCCGAGGGCCCCCCCAAGGACCCTCTGTCTGGTGGGGAAGATGGTCTTGAAGGAGGGGCTTCCGAGATCTGTGGCACTCGTGGGGGAGCAGGGAGCTCGGCCGTTCGCCGCCCTCCTGCACAGGGCGCTGTTCTGACTGCGTTTATTATTTCACATGACAACCCTGTCGTACCCAGTTGGCTTCATTTCTCAGGCAAATAACAGAGGCACAGAGGTTAAGGAACTAACTAAAGGTCGCATGAGGGACGAAGCCCGCCTGCCGCAACTAAAGATCCTGCATGCCGCAACTAAGACCCAGTGCAGCCAAAATAAAAAATAAATTAAAAAAAAAAAAAAAAACAGGAAGGAAGGAGTCCAGTGCAGACCCCTGCGTTGGCCCCAGAATGTCCCCTTAGTCACTGCAGAAACACTTGGGCCTTGCCCTGTGATCTCCAGGCTCTGCCCGCTGGGCAACCAGGCTGAGATGTGGACAGTGCAAGGGGACCGGGGCCCCTGGTCTCTGCCCCGCGGGCAGAGGGCTGAGCGGAGGCTGCCTCGGGAGAAAAGCCTGCCCCACCCGCTTGAACCCTGCTGTCTCGTCTCCCCTTCAGCCTCAAGGCAGTCCTGGCCGGGAGCCCTCTGGACAACACAGTGGACCTGTCTGGCATCCCGCTGACCCCCCGTGACCTGGAGCGGGTGACCGGCTACCTGCAGCGCTGCGGGGAGCAGGTGGATAGCGTGGAGCTGGGCTTCACGGGCCTCACAGACGACATGGTCCTGCAGCTACTGCCGGCACTCAGCACGCTGCCCCGGCTGACCACGCTGGCCCTCAACGGCAACCGGCTGACGCGGGCCCTGCTGCGCGACCTCACTGACGCCCTGAAGGACCCCAGTAAGTTCCCCAGCGTCACGTGGATCGACCTGGGCAACAACGTGGACATCTTCTCACTGCCCCAGCCCTTCCTGCTCAGCCTGCGCAAGCGCTCCCCCAAGCAGGGTCACCTGCCCACCATCCTGGAGCTGGGCGAGGGCCCGGGCAGTGGGGACGAGGCCCGGGACGAGACTGTGGGCCAGGAGGACCCTGGAGGGGACCAGGAGGCCAGGGAGACTACAGGTGCATCTCAGACGTGACAGGGAGGTGGGGGCCTCTCCAGGGAGTCCTGCTGGGGTAGGATGGCTGAGGCAGGGCAGGCGTTCCCAGCGGGGTAGCGGGCCACCATCCAGAATGGGCCTGGCAGCACCTCCCCCCGACCCAGGAAGCCAGATGGTAGCATCTAGGAAAGGACTGTAATTCCTTTCTGGTCCTCTCCAGCACCCCCTCGTCAATCCACATCTGCGTTTTGGCTCCTGAGCAGTCCTCCCTGGCTCGAGAGGAACCACCCCTCAGCTTCCCAACTCGTGGGTGCCGTGTAGGGACTGGGGATGCTGGCGGCTTGAGTTAATGTGAGCGGTCAGAGCTTTCCCCCCCAGAAAAGGAAGTGTAGTGGGGGCTCTGCATCTAACCCGGGATTTTCCAGTCCTGAATTACAGATATCCAGATGCTGGATGTGCCCCTGATCAAGGCAGGTCGGAATCTCTAGCTCCTGGCTGACGGTTGGGGTAGGGGACTGGCTGCTGGAGACCCCAGGAGCCTCATCCCCATCTGGACTGAGGGGTGTCTGCCTCCTCGTGGCGCCCAGGCTCGTTGGGACCAACTTCCCGGTCTCAGCTTCCATTTACAAGGCTCACCCTTCAGCCTGTGACCCCAGAGGCCTAGCCACGGGACCAGCCACCCCCCATACCCTTCAATATTTAGGACATCCTAGAAGTCTGGGGCAGACAGTGCATGCCACTCAGAAACCGCACAGCATCTCCACCTAGTGGAACACCACATGCGTCGGTGTTCCTACAGTACAGGCCAGAGTGAGCCTTGCTTCCTTTCAAAAGGACCCTTTTCCCATAAAATCCCTCCCCATGGAGTCCCCAAAGTAATCCTTGCTACTTTGAGCACATTCCCGAAAACCCAGGACCACAAAGGTGAGGTGCCTCCAAGCAAGACAACTGGGAGAAGGGGAAAAAAATAAACCGGAGGTTCCCAAGGGGAGAAAACCAAGGTTTTCACCCTACCTTCCCCTTACCCAAGGCCTACGGGTTAAAAAGTCATCCCTTTCAGGCACAATTAGCAAGTCCAGGGAGATTGGGAACCAATCATTCTTGAGCTAGAGAAAATCATTCTGGGTGCCCAGTGTTGGTGAACCAGACAAGAGCCCCTCAGGCAAACAGCAGAGGGCTAGGGAAGCACAGCCTGACATGCCTCCAGCCTCAAGCCAGGTGGGGTAGCCAAGACCTTCACACCGGAAGGTGGCAAGATGGGGGTGGGTGAAGAGCCAGACAGTGGGACCTTGCCTGCTGCTGTCTGGGCAGGTGTGGGGTAGGGCTTCAGGAGCTACAGGGAGGCTGTGCAAAAGGGCAGACAGAGCCCAGAGGGGCAGGGACTGGACTCACGTGTTACAGATGCCTTAAAATGCTTTGGGATTTTTGCCCCAAGTCTCAAGAGGGGAGAACAGCTTAGACCTACCTTAAGGGAAGGTGACAAGTACTAATACCCGGACCGCTAAAATATTTGTCGGCAGTGATCAAACTGGACTTTTTCTTCAAATACACATTTGTAAGAACCAATAGCAAAGACCATACTTTTATTACATTGTTTATGATTAACTGCATGGAGATACAAATTTCAGGAAGTTTCCAGTTCAAAAACCTCAGGCTCTCACCCAAGAACACACTTATACAATATTTAAAAGTACAAAAGCTCCTTTTGGTTAAGGGATACAAGAAAACTCAAGAATTTAGTGACACCAGAAGTGCCAGTCGATGGGGTCCCAGAAAATCCCTTTCTTGGCTCTCATTGGTAAGAATGTCCCTCTGATACTGAGCACAAGGTGTTTCTACACCAAATGTGGGAGGCCCAGGTTTTCAGGGCCCAAGCTGATGGCCGCCCCTGGTCCTTTGGAGTTCAAATTCTGCCCCTGCCGCAGCACAGCCTGCGAGGAAATTAAGTATCAGTTAATCTTACTTTATACTCCAAGAACAGTCATTCACAGCCTAAAAGATATCTTCAGAAAACCGTAGGTTCACCACCACACAATCTGCCGGTAATTCCAGCTTTTTTAGGGGATTTCATCATTTGATATCCTTTTCTGCAAATCCATTTCAACAAAACGAGCTGCTTATCCATTCTACCGTGGGGGTGGTCATTGTGTAGACCAGATCTTACCTCTTCTTGGGCTGGGGTACTGCTGCCACTGCCGCCCGCTTTAGAGCTCTGCTGCGCCGACCCCACTCTTCAGTGCTCAAAACCTGGCGGGATGAATGAGGCACCCATGGACAGAGAGCAGATCCCAAAAGCAACTGGAGGCAGTTCCCATTGTCTTAACCTCCGTTCGTTCAGTCACGTTACTGCAACACGACCTAAGGCTGTCCATTTTCAGAGCATCTCAGAGCAGATAAGCAGTTTGCTCAGGACTATACAGCCATGACATCAAAAGGAACTCCTGGGCTCACTCTGCAGTCTGGTCCAGACATCATGAACCAAAATCATTCTCAGATGTTTTCTCAATCATGCTCAAGGGCTGCACCGACACAAAGTTATCAGGTCAGCCGGACGACACTGCCAATATCTGGTCCAGTAGCAACTTCACATGAATCAACAGCTAGGCCTCCTCAACCACGAACTTCTCCAGAGCCCAAAGCTAGCTTACCTCGGAGCAGGCCAATGCTCGGGCTCCCATACGGTGATCACGTGCTGGCCACCCTTCACTCACTTGCAACCTGGGTGAAAACAGATTATGGGTCACAGTCCAGACCAGCTTACTCCTGAGCACCAGCTACTGGTGAGGACGCGTGACTGCAGTCAGCCAGGAACTGGTTTCGTCAGTTATCGCTTCTGACGGCACTTCCTATTAGTGATTTCATCAGAGCAGCCAAGCACCTCACCACAGTACCGCCCCAGAGACCTGGGCTTCGGCTAAAACCGCCTTAAGGCAGCCGTTTCTGAATACGGATGCGGTTTAGACATAACTAGGGGCCGCAACCTCCTAACCGTTGCTGTTATGCAACGAGGCAGCACATAATTACGTCAAATGCATGAAAGCGACAACAGGGATAAGACACCAGACAGTTATCAGTGCATTTAAGGTTGCAAGACCGACACAGCTAAGTTACAATACGTATTAATCCTTACCCAGACTGGCTCTTAACCTCGGGTAGGGATGCTGCTCCCGTCTCCAAAAGCGAGTGTCTACCCTCTGAAACAAACATTAGGGCGTGCATTTAGGGCAGACTCGGGCAGCTACAGTAACGTAAAGCATCAGGTGTCAGCGACTGCGGTCGGATGGGCGTAGAAATCGTCAGTCCTCGCATCTGACGGCACTTGCTACGGAATCATCAGGATAGCCGAGCAAGCCTCCCTTGCGGCCCCACTACGAACGTCGTTCCGCGCCCTAGGGTGCAGGCAGCCCCGCTTACCTAGTTCTCTCGGGGGGGTGCTCACTCCCAGCGGCGAGCCCGGGGTCAGCGGTCCCGAGACGGCGGCTGCCCGGCCGGACGAAGACACACGCGGTCCTCGGGCCTCGGCCCCCAAACTCGGACACAAGGCCACAGCGCCCGCCCTGAGGCCCGCGTGGACGCAGCCGCCAGCCGCCCTCCAGTTAGGCTCCCCGAGGACATCGTTCGAAAAATTAGAAAAGCTCTGGGGCTTCCCTCGTGGCGCAGTGGTTGAGAGTCCGCCTGCCAATGCAGGGGACACGGGTTCGTGCCCCGGCCCGGGAGGATCCCACATGCCGCGGAGCGGCTGGGCCCGTGAGCCATGGCCGCTGAGCCTGTGCGTCCGAAGCCTGTGCTCCGCAATGGGAGAGGCCACAGCGGTGAGAGGCCCGCGTACCGAAAAAAAAAAAAAAAGAAGAAGAAAGAAAAAGAAAAGCTCTGGCTCCCTCGCCCTTGCTGCCCGCGGACTGGCCCAGACCAACTCACCACCAACCGCCCGACACCTACGGTGGAAAGGCCCCACAACAACTGTCCCAGCCTCTTAAGCAGTCGGAACATTCCACCCTTCACAGAAGGGAGGGGGATTATGGCAAAAGACTCAACGGAACTTCCAGCCTGTTTAATGGTGCAGGCGCCGCCCTCGGACTCCCCCCTTCTGCAGAGCCCATGGTCTCTTCCGAGGCCGTGGAATTCTGGGTCACAGGGGCTCAGCGAGCCCCAGCGCGCGTGCGCAGGCCCAGTGCGCGCCAGCCGTTTGGAGACTTTCCCGCCGCCCCTCCGCCCCTCCGCCGGGTCGTCCCGAGCGAAGAGTCCGCCGTCGTGAGCTTCCGGTTGCTCCTCTGGATGGTGGAGCGACGGAGGCCACAGACGGCGGTTCTGCGCATCACGTGCGATCACGCCCTTGAAACCCTGAAGAGCCTGGGCGCGCAGCAAGTGTGCACACACCGTAGCTGCTTCTGGCCCTGGGGGGCGGTGCCGTCTGCTCTCCCTGCACGAACCTCTACAGCCCCCTACGCTCCGACCCCTCTCCTCAGTCTCCTTCCTCCGTCCCCTCTCCCTCGGGACTCCTCCAGCTGTGCCCCGTCTCACCAGCGGCGAAACCTCCCTCCGTCCCAGCGTGGGAACAGGCTCGTCTCTTGCCACTTAAAAAACATTCAACCCGTGCACGCGCGTCTTACGAACACACATTACCCTAAGGGTGAAAACTGGAAAAGCGGTAGTGAGACATGGGTTTTTGAGCTGGTTTTACAAATAAGCGTAGCATTTTAATGGAGGGAGGGGAGGCTTCTAGGGAGAGCCAAGCCTAGGAGTCAGACACACACGAGGTCCACCATCCTGCGCGAAGGATATACTGCAGGTGCCAAGGAGAGCAGGAGGCGTCTGCAAAACCTAGCTGGTGCCAGCTAGGGCCCCCGTGGGCGCCGGGAGTCTCTCAAGCCTTCAGAGACGGGGGTAACTTGCCCTTGTGTTTCAGGAAGGTCCCTCTGGCTTGGAAGGGTGGGAACTGCGCAGGAAGCCAGCAGGGAGAGGAGGCAATAATCCACGGCCTGAACTAAGTAAGCCCAGGAGGGCAAAGGCTTTGAGAGACGTCCTGGGGTGGCTTTAAGGGGCGTCTGGAGGCTGTGGGAGAGGAAGGACAGGCGGCTGTGCTTGCTGGTGTCCACCACCTCGCGTCTGCGGTGACAGCAGGCACAGCGCCTCGGCTAGCTGCCTGCACCCCGAAGAGGGCAGCTGGGGGGCGGTAGGTGAGGGTCCCTCTGCCCAGGAGAGGGCGGGAGCAGCCCGGGCCCAGACACAGACGTGAGCTCACAGAGACATGCAGACGCCGACCAGCTCAGGGGCCCAGTACCTTTTTTTTTTTTTTTATTCTTTTTAATTTTACTTTTGGCTGCGTTGGTCTTTGTTACAGTGCGCGGGCTTTTCTCTAGTTGCATTGAGCGGGGGCTACTCTTCGTTGCGGTGCGTGGACTTCTCACTGCGGTGAGCTTCTCTTGTTGCAGAGCACGGGCTCTAGGCACGCGGGCTTCAATAGTTGCGGCACGTGGGCTCTAGAGACTGTTGTGGCACACGGTCTTAGTTGCTCCGCGGCATGTGGGGGTCTTCCCGGACCAGGGCTCGAACCCGTGTCCCCTGCCTTGGCAGGCGGATTATTAACCACTGCGCCACCAGGGAAGTCCTGGGGCCCAGTACCTTTACTCAACTAATGTTTCCAGGAGAGTTAGCCACAAGAAATTATTTATTTTTGCCACCAAAGTCCCTTGAGGTCCCAGAGCCAGTAGGTGGGGCTGGAAACATTCCGTGCTCTGTCCTCCCGGCCCCCTGCTGCATCAGTGGGACTCAAGGAGCTGGAGGGGCACATGGTCTTCCTCCACAGCACTGTCCTGGCTGGATTGGGAGGCCAGGGCTGGGTTCTTCAGGGCGCCTGTGAATGGGATGAAGGGAGTGTCCCCAGGACGCAGGCACCAGGGCAACAGGAGGGAGCCACAGACATGAAACCACATCATGCCAGGGGACAGCAGCCTCGGGGTCCCCAGCAGTCCCTCTCCTGCCTCCCTGCTTCTGCAAGCATCTCTTGAACCCCTGCCAGGTGCCAGTCAGGGACCTCCTCCCAGGAGCTGAAAGTCCCTGCAGGTGACAGGCCTTTGTGTTAGAAACCAGAACAGCCGATGCTGTGCTGAGGAGCCAGAGGGAGGGGAGCGTCAGGAGGAGAGAGGAGACCCCACCACCACCGCCACCGGTGGGGAAGGTGGAGAAGGGACGCCCGGAGGATGGAAGGGCACTTACAGAGACAAGAGCCCAGGAAAGGAAGGGACGTGAGCACTGTGGAGGGACCGGCCGGCACACGGAGGGAGGTGCGGGGAGGGGGCTGGACAACGGCTCTGCGCCTTGACCCCGGGGGGAGGGGTGCGGCCTGCCAGGGAGTGGGAGGCGGTGTGTGGTGCGGCTGTGTGTAGTTTTCGTCTACGTACGAGGGATTGGAGTAGGACGAGCCTGGACCTAAAGCCTCGTCTGGGGTCCGGGTGCCAGCTGAGCAGCCCCCGCGTGGTGCAGACGTGGGAGAGGTGAGGCGCAGGGCAGAGGGGCCGGCGGCGGGACCGCAGCCACCGGAGGCCCCAGGACACTCAGCACCAGGGGGAGGGGGAGAGGGAGGGGAGAGACCCGCAAGGTCCCCCGCCTGGGCCAGGAGGGTGGGGCCGACTACAAGGCCCCGGCAGGGCAGCCCAAGGCTGTTCCTGTTGGGGGTGTGCAGCTGGAGGCGGCGCGGGCGGGCGGGTGGGGCAGGGAGTCGGGGCGGCTTGGGGCAAGATGAGGGACAAGGGGGCTTTCCGAGTCTTGCAGGGATGGGACGGCAGGACTCGGAAGAAGGGCGACACAGAGACAGGTGCGCAGGAAAGCTGTCGCTTCGCGAGGGCCGCGGTCAGGGACCCAGGAGCCCGGGCGGCCGGAGGAGACTCCACGTACAGGGTCTCGGGTGGCCACGGCAAGTGGAGGGGTGGGAAAGAGCACGAGAAAGGAGAGGAGGGGGGACGAAGCCTTGAGGTGGGCGCCTGCCGGCCGTGGAGGGGGACGAAGGAGTCGGGGGGGGGGGCCAGCGCCACCCTAGAATGGAGGGGACGCGGGCCTGACGGGGACAAAGGCGGATGAAGTGGCCTCTCAGCGGTGTGGCGGCAGCGAGGCTGGCCTGTCGGGGCGGAGCCACGGGGCTGGGGGGCCTCCCTAACTTGTCCCCCTGCTGGCCGCTCTGCCCAGGCCCGGCGGAGGAGGGAGGGGAGGATGCCCAAGAGCCGGTTTCCCAGGCGACGGGGGGGGGGGGGGGGAGGGAGGAGGGGGGAAGCGCCGCTTTAAGGGGCAAACCCTTTACACACACACACGCGCACACACACTCCACAGCTACTCACCAGGGCCGCCTGGCCCTGAGGGCTCCTCACGCACCGTGGGCAGCGTCTGCTCCCACGCAGCCCAGTTCACCTCCTCTACCCTGCGGGCCACAGGGCAGCTGTGAGGCTCCAGGAGGCCGAGGCGGCGGCGTGCTCTGCCCCAGGAGAGGGGCCCCCGAGGGGTGCACACCAGGGCTGTGAGGACGACGGGGCTTCTCTCCGCAGGACACTGGGCCACCCAGCAGCCCCCGCGAGCCCCGTCCTCTCGGCTCTCAGACTGCCGCCCCGGCCAGGCGCCCACCGGGGGGAACAGGCGTCTGTCCCCTCTGGCTGTTCACGGCGACCTGGGTTGCCCCCAGCATCCAGGGAGGAGTTTAGATCAGCTGGATCTGTGTGTTCCCAGGTTCTGGGGCCCTTTCACGGCTACTCTACGTGGCTAAGACCCTCCACCCTTGCTTGGCTGCTACCTCAGGAAAGTGTGTTGCTGGCCGAGCACTTGTCACCAGGTTCCCGCCCCCATGGGAGCGTCTGCTCTCCGTGGAAGGATCTGTAGCCTCCGTGGTCAGGACGGGGGCGTTGGGAGGGCAGAGCAGACCAGCCGGGGCAAGTTTAGCATGCTCTAACCCGAGGATGCATCTGGCTTCTTGGCCTCCTAACTGTGCCCCATTTCAGGCCAGAAGGAGTCGGTCAGGGACCACTGGGAGGGACCTCCAGTTTCAGTCAGTGGGACAGGAAGGTGACCAGACAGGAAGAGCAGGCAGTGGAGGCCGGGCCTATGAGATCCAGCCTCGCTGACCTCGCCTGTCCAGGGCAGAGTCCCCTGGTGCTCCGAGGCCCTGCCTTTCCCACCAGACCTGACTCCTAGCCGCTGTCGCCTGGTTTTCAGCAAGGTCCCCAGGCCGCCCCCCAGGCTCTCCACTCACCTGAAGCACCAGCGCTCGTCGGGGCGACCGTCCGGCCTGGTGCCAACTGTCAGTTTCACCCCTGCCCGCTGCTTCTTCCTCCTGCACCACCAGTAGCCGTTCTCCATCTCCAGGACAGAGATGGCTTTCTGGGGACAAAGGATACATCAGACAGAGTGGCCAGCACTTTACAGTAGAACTCTGCATCTGCTAAGTGCATGGATTTGAATCCAGCCCCGAGGTTTGATTACCTATGTGGTGTCAGGCCCTGCATCCCTCTGAGTCTCTTTCCCACTTACAGACTGAGGCCAATATGCCTTGAGTGGTTGCTGGGAAGTCGGCATGTGACGAGTGCCCTACAGTTCCTTGCAATTGCAACGTTACAGGTTCTAGAATTCCACCAGGTATGGAACGTCACATGTGCCTGCTGCTATCACACAAGCGAGCTGGGGGCGGGGGGCGGGCACAGAACTTTGCAGGTGAGGGGCTTGCCCAAGGTCAACGGTGAATTGGTCACACAGTCCAGCCCCCCGGGCGAGGTTCTCCCTGCACCAACTGCCTAGGCCCACCCCCGACCCTCCCCAGTCAAGAAGCAGCTCTTGCTTCCACGGCAGGCAGGTGCCACATGAGCTCCCAGCTACCCGAGCCCCTGCTCCCATAGCTCCTGCAGCCTGGGCCAGCCCCAGGATCGTGCATCCCGCCTGCCTCGTCCACCAAGCCTGTCCCACGGAACAAGCGACGAAGGGGGCTATATGAGGGCGGGGTCTCCGTCTCGTTCTCCGCCGGGTCTTTAGAGCCTAGAACTGTGCCTAGCCCTGCACTAGTCTCTCAGAAAGCACTTAATACTAATGATGACGGTGGCTAACACGCTGAGCACCTACTGTGTGCCAGGCACCGCCCTCAGGCCTTACTGCAGCCTCACGTCAGCCCTGCGCAGGAAGGAGTGGCCGAGGGAGGCCCCGTGAGGGCCGGACCCACTCGGGGGCCCGGCTCAGTGGGTTCTGCGCACTCCTGCCGGGCCCAGAACGCTGGAGGGGACGGGGCACCTCGCCGGGCACCTGCAGCTTCCAGATGCTCCAGCTGTCGCTGGCGACGCTGCTGACGGTCTCGCTCATGAGGGCGACGAGCATGTTGAGCAGCAGGACGTAGGTGAGCAGCACGTGGGTCAGAAGCAGCAGCAGCGCCACCCCACGGAAGCGCAGCTGGGCCTGGACGGCCAGCTCGCCCATGCCAATGGTGAACTTGAACAGCTCCAAGGAGGCGTCCAGGACGCCCTCGTACGGGGCCGTGCTGCCCTCCGCGTCCCCCTTTCCCGCCACCTCCGTGGTGTTGGAGCCCGCAGGGGCCCCGGGGTCCTGGGCCTCCCGGCTCAGGCTCACCAGTGCTGAGGAGATAGGCAGGGGGTCCTCAGCCTGGGGACACCAGCGGGCAGCCTCGAGGGGGCGCAAGGAGTGAGTGGGGGACGGGGGGCCTTTACCTACAGCGAAGCCGAAAAGGAAGACCAAGTAGACCAGGAGGAAGCGGAGCAGGTCCCGCAGGATGACCTAGAAGGCACGAGCCGGTGGGGGGTTCAGCTTGGGGCAGGCACCTGCCTGCCGGGCCCACGAGGAGCCCCCCGGGGTGCGGTGTCCAGCCCTGCCCGGTCTGGCTGCACGGGGCCACCCCTGCCTCTCACCTTCTGGATCATGACACTGTAGATGCCCGTGTGCTGCAGGCCGCGCGTGTAGTACAGCAAGTTCATCCAGCCCAGCGCCAGGGAGCACACGAGCAGGGGCAGGTACCACTCGATGGCCAGGAAGCACAGCACCTGGGACAGCACGGTGAGCAGCGCCTGGACCAGGCTGCGTGGAGGCAGGGTGGGGTCAGCTCGCGGGCCTCCTGTGGCCAGCGCTGACCCCCGCTGCCGCTGCCTCCGCGGTCTCAGAGATGAGAAGTTCCGCCTCTGTCTGGGACTGGATCCAAGCATCCTGACCTCCACCTCGGGCAAGGCATTCAACCCCCGTGGGCCTCAGTTCCCTCCCCCGTACAACGGGGGTAACAGTAATAACGCCCGGCTCGGAGAGTGTCGGCGAGGATTCAGGGAGGCACGCGTGTAAAGACTTCAGGCTCCACTGGTGCGGAGTGAGGGCTTGGTCGATGTGACCACCATGCTCAGGGCCCGGACTGGACAGCCGCCCGACTCCGGGGTCTGGCCTGTGAGCTGCTCCCAGCCTCCTGGAGCTCCCTGGCCCAGGTTCCTCACCCCCAAAGCCCGCCTGGTGCCCTCTCCCAGGCAGGAGACAGGGGAGGAGTGAGGCCACACGTACAAGAGGATTTCAAAGTAGCTGTCCATGAACGAGATCCAGATGAACAGACGGCGCCTCCAGAAGTACCACAGCTGCGGGGGAAGGAGGAGGACAGGCCGTGACACCTGCTCTCCAGGCCACAAGCAGCCCCGCTGCCCTCAGGGCCGCCAGCCGGCCCGCTTGTAAAAGTCTCGCCAGGACCACCTCAGGGGCTCGGGCGGCAGCTTTGAATTTTGGGGGTGCTCATGAGTCCTGCTGGTAGCTGAGAAAGTTTGGACCCTGTTTCCAAAAAGTGCAGACACCCAGACAATGCCAGGGGCCTGCTGTCTCCCTGTGGGTCCAGGTGGAGGGCTCACACTCCACGTGGTGAAAGAGGCTCCTTTCCCTCCCCCACCCTGGCCTCACAGGGACCACCGGCTGCTCCAGCCAACCTGGCCTCGGTGCCTAAGTCCTGCCCACCCTCAAAGACTCACTCAAAGAGTCTCAGGGCCACAGCCCAGCCTGTCTCCTGCAATCTGGCAGCATCTTGCCCTGAAGAGGCCGTGCTGGAGGCACTGGGCTGAGTTCCCCCTGCCGCCACCCTTCTGTGCTCCCCAAGTGAGGAATGAGCCAGGGACCTGGGGTCAGGGGCTTCCGGCTCCATTCCCAGGGGAGCAGAGCCGGCACTGCCAAGGAGTCATAGGAGATATCTGCTGCCCCCTGGGCACCCCAGAAAGCACAGCAGGGAGGGTACCCAGCCCAAAATGCAAGGCCAGAACCCTCGGCCCTCAGCTGCCCTGAGGCTGGCCAGGGTGGGACCAGGTGTGGGAGTCAGCTTCCCGTACATGGAGGGACTGTCGCGAACTCCCTCTCAGGCTGCTTGTAGCAGAATTCCAGGTTTGGGGTGGGGGATGGGAGGAGCCCTCACCTGGCCCATGAGGATGTTGGCCCCCACGAGCAGCATCAGGATGCGGCATTCCAGGTTTGGGGTGGGGGATGGGAGGAGCCCTCACCTGGCCCATGAGGATGTTGGCCCCCACGAGCAGCATCAGGATGTGGCCCAGCAGCAGCATGGAGTTCCCAGCAGTTCCTTCCAGCGGGAGGAAGTCCTGCACGAAGACACACTCGGGTTGGGCCTGGGGTCCCCCCCAGCAGCTCCCCGCTGAGAGCGAGGCTGGGGGCCCATTCCTCGTGAGAGCTGTGGGGAGGCCCCCCGAGCAGCAGAGCAAACATGGGCTCTGGAGCCAGACTCCCTGGGCTCAGATCCCAACTCCACCACTCACAGCCTGTGTGACCCTGGGTCAGTTCCTTAAACTCTCTGTGCCGTCCTTCCCTCAACTGTAAACTGGCGATGATGGGTTCAGCATCTCAGAGGGTTGTTGTGAAATTAATTAAATACGTTAACACACGTCGTCAGTCACTTGAATACTTTCTCACGTGTGCTGCACACTCGGTAAGTAGTACTATCGTTGTTGTTACTACTATGTTGTTACTTCCATATCATGACCAGCTGCGTAAGCGCCGTGGGCAGGCCGCCAAGCGGTCTGGCCTCCGGTCAGCATTTGCAGAACAGGGTTGTAATCCCTGCCCCATCTTCTGCCAGGACTGCTTCCAGGAGGCCTCCCCAGGATGTGCCCCTCCCTGCCTTGCCTTGTCCAGGGCAGGCTGGTGGTAGGTGACAGCGGTGAAGATGGACACGTAGGTCAAGTAACACAGGAAGTTGAAGAGGAACCTGGGGATGAGCAGATTCCACTTCGCCTGCAGCAGTTTGTTCAGTGGCTCCAAAACCACCATTCGGTGCCGGTGCTGGGACGGGAAGGCGAGAACCAGAGGTGCATTCAGCAAGTACATGTGGAGGCACCAGGGGAGAGCGGAGAGGGTGCGGAGACCCGAGCGACCCCTCCCCGCCGGCCGCCACCCCACCCTCGTGGCTGTGGAGTGACAAGTCCAGAGCAGGTGCTGGTCAACAGAGAGGCCCCCAGTGGTAGCCACCGGGACCCCGGTGTGACCCCTGTGTCGGGTGGGACCAGCCCGTGTGGAGCGAGTGTGTGCCCAGCGGCCGGGTTCGCACGTGCAGCCACACCCCGACTGCTCGGTTAAAGGGCAGGGGCGGCCCTGCAGGCAGCCCCGAACTGTGGACCTTGCAGGGAGCTCTGCCAGGCCCCCTACGCACACCCCCGCCCCCGGGGTGAAGCAGGCTCACCGGGCTTTGGCAATGAAAGGCGATGATCTCCAGCACTGAGTTCTCCTCCCAGCTGTCCACAGAGGCCAGGTCATACAGCGACACCCGCACAGGCCCGTAGGACCACTCCGTGAACTTGCGGGAAAGGGACTGGCACGGCCCCAGGAACTCCCGCTGCAGGATGTGTCTGAGAATCTACAGGGTAGGCACGTGAGCTTGGCGTGCACAGAGCTGCCCACTGCCCAGACACGTGAACATGCCCTGCACCCACGGGTCCTTGCGCATATGAACTCTTACACAGGTCCACGCACACTCAGCCACCATGTAGACACTCCCACCCACCCGCCTTTGCCAGCCTGCCTCTTCCTTCCGCACTCCTGCCCCAATGCCTCTTTCCTGGACACTCATATGGCCGAGGGACCCCCAATCCAAGGGTCCTTAAGGCCCCATGAGATCAGAGGCTACCAGTTACACACGTGTGTGCACGTTTGTGGCCAGAGTCTAGAGCTTTCAACAGACTAGAAGCCACCCCTAACCCGGACAGCTCCAGAAGCAATTTGGTCTTACAAATGAGGAATGGTGGGGAGGCTTCCCAGATGGGGGAGCGGCTTCCATAGGCCACACAGCCATGCCTCTAGACGGCAAAGAGAGGTACCCACACCCCAGGGACCTCGGAGGGCAGGAAAAAAACATAAAACTTCCGCTTATGTTTATTTTTATCTTAACCTTTAAAAATACCTGTGCTCTAAGCATTGGGCCCTGTGTCGGCTGTGTGGGTTGTAAGCTCCCCTAATAATAAGGATCAGACAACAGGAGAGTCGTTTGGGAAACAAGTGAAGCTGGATCATGCTTTTCTTCTTTTTTCTTTTTTGCCGAGCGGCTCTTAGTTCCCCAACCAGGGATTGAACCCGGGCCCTCGGCAATGAAAGCAAAGAGTCCTAACCATCGGAACACTAGGGAAGTCCCTCGTGCTTACTCTTTATAAGAGTAACCTATAACTTTCAGATAAATCAAAGTTTTAGGCATTAAAAATCAAACTGCAAAAGAAAAGTCTGGAAGCAAATATGGATATGGAATATACACACGTACACACATACACATGCACACACACAAAGTTTTAAAACCTTGTAGAAGGAATTAAGCAATAGCAAAACCAAAGAAAAGATAACACTTGGATACATAAAAATGTAAAAATTCTGTGTCGCAAAAAATGCCACAAAAATTTTTTTAATGTTGAACTGGGAGAAAAATTTGCAACTGTTATAGTAAACAAAATGATGATACGTTCGTTATCAAGAACACTTAGCCATCAATACGAAGAAAACCTGAGAGCTAAGAACATGACAAGACTGTCTCCTGATCAAGAAACCCAAGTGACTTAAAAAATCCCTGGGAGTTCCCTGATGGTCCAGTGTTTAGGACTTGGTGCTTTCACTGCCATGGCCTGGGTTGAATCCCTGATCAGGGAGCTAAGATCCTGTAAGCTGCGCAGCCAAAAGAAAATAAATAAATAAAATCACATCCCTGTTTTAAAATGTAATATATTCATTCTGTAGCTCATATATAATTTATCAGTAAACACACACACAGGAGAGGTGCATGCTGAAACTGTTTCGAGCTAGACACCACCCCAGGCTCTTTCTGCAGAAATCCCGGGTTGAGTCCTGCTGCTTCCTGGAAAGGGGGGCTGGCCACTCACCTCAATTTTGCCCTCCTTGGCAGCCAGCTTCAGGGGCGTGAGGCCCTGCAGGTTGGGAATGTCCTCGAGCTGCACCGTGGGGCAGAGGCGGGCCCCTGCCTGGAGCAGCCCATCGTACATGCGGGTCACCATCTCCGTGTTCTCGGCCGAGTCGTCTGCGATCATCACCAAGGCGTGCAGGGCCGTGTTGCCCAGCGAGTCGGCGGCCTGCAGGCTGGCGGGCTGGTGCGGGTTCTCCAGGAGGTAGGTCACCACGTCCCACTGCTTGGTGCACGCGGCCAGGGAGAGGGGCATCTCACCTGGGGGCCGAGGGGACAGCTTGGGCCTCGGGCCTCCCAGCATCCACCCGCCTGCTTCTCACCCTCCCTGGACCTCCTTGAGGTGGGTCAGGCGCCCACAGGAGAGGATGCGCACAGCGTTGGGGTCCCGGGCCCACCCAGGCCAGTGCAGTGAGCGGAGAAGTCCCCGGGCCCCGCATCCTCCTAGGAGCCCCAGTCAAGGTGGCTCTGTCCAGCTCTGACCCAAGGGAGAGGGGCCCAAAGCTCTTCACCATCTAAGGGAGCAGAACGGGAGCCTGCCAACTGGGGTTCCCGCCCCCCGCCTCTTTCTCTTTGCTCTGCCGGGGCCCAGACACCCCTTTCTTCAGGCCCCGTCTGGTCTAGTCTCCTCACACACCAGTTCTACGCCCCCGTTCCCCTGCCCTGGTCTGAGCTCATGTGTGGTGAGCTTCCTTGGCCAGACAAGGATAAAACACCTCTTAAGACAAACTGCTTTTGCAGGCGGCCTAGCTATTAGAAGCATGAGCCTCAGGGTCAGACAGATCTGGGTTTAAGGGTCACATTAACCCTGTGACCTTGGGCAAGGCCTTACCCCCTCTGCAGCTCAATTTATCCAAGAAGGCTCCTCACCAAAGTAGAAGCAGGTCTCTTGGCTTTTCTTCTGGAAGAACTGGCCACAGGCCCGGGCATGCACGTCAGCCCCATTCTCCACCAGGAGCTTCACACACGGCAGGCTCCTCTTCTCGATGGCGATGTGCAGGGCGCTGTGGCCTCGGTAGTACTCATCTGTGCACTGGGCGTTGACCAGAGGCCGAGGATTGCCCGAGTCCCGGTCAATCTGCAGCAGCGGCTCAATGCAGGCGTTGGTCCCGTCCCGAAGGTTCAGCACGGCCTTCATCAGGCATGTCTTCCCCGTGGAGCCCTCTGTGGGAGGAGGGGGGGGCACCGTGGTGCTCAGGCTACCCACCCGCCTGTACAGTGAGCCTATGCCCCAAAGTACCCCGGCTGGCTGGAGGGAGCTAAGACTCCAGCCAACAGGTGTTAGAATACCAACAGGTATGACTACAGTTTCTGCCCTAGAAATTAAGTTTCTAAGACAGAGTTCGTCGTGTGTGCAACACTATCTACACGAGAACATTTGGAGCAGTATTTCTTTTTTTTTTAATTTTTAAATTTATGGCTGCATTGGGTCTTCGTTGCCCACGGGCTTTCTCTAGTTGCAGTGAGCAGGGGCTACTCTTCGTTGTGGTGCATGGGCTTCTCGTCGCGGTGGCTTCTCTTATTGCGGAGCACGGGCTCTAGGAGCACAGGCTTCAGTAGTTGTGGCTCGCGGGCTCTAGAGCACAGGCTCAGTAGTTGTGGCGCATGGGCTTAGTTGCTCCGCGGCATGTGGGATCTTCCCGGACCAGGGCTCGAACCCGTGTCCCTGCATTGGCAGGTGGATTCTTAACCACTGCACCACCAGGGAAGCCCTGGAGCAGTATTTCTTAAGTGGCTCTACCACTTAATGACTCTGTCTCTTCTGGGCAAGTCACTTGGCCTCCTGTTTATTTATTTATATCTTTGGCTGCACTGGGGCTTCGCTGCTGCGCACCGGCTTTCTCTAGTTGTGGTGAGCGGGGGCTACTCTTTGTTGTGGTGTGTGGACTTCTCATTGCGGTGGCTTCTCTTGCTGCGGAGCATGGGCTCTAGGCATGCAGGCTTCAGTAGTTGTGGCGTGCGGGCTCAGTAGTTGTGGCTCATGGGCTCTAGAGCACAGGCTCAGTAGTTGTGGCCCACTGGACCAGGGATTGAACCCATGTCCCCTGCATTGGCAGGCAGATTCTTAACCACTGCACCACCAGGAAAGCCCCTTGGCCTCTCTTAACCTCAGTTTTCCTCACTGTAAAATGGGACCCTTCAGGGTTATTGTAAGGATCACATGGAATTATATACAAAATTCTTAGCCCACAGAGGGCCTGGCACACAGTGTGTTGAGGCTGAAAACTACACACAACCTAAATGGCCACCAATAAGGGGTTAGTTAAGTAAATTGTGGTAAATGTACAGGATGGGAAACTCTGCAGGCTGTTACAGTGACTGAGTTAGAGGCCTGTGTACTGAAATGGACTAAGTTGGGGGAAAGCCCATTACAAGCACATCATTAGGTATTTACATCAATGGCATGGCCCCATTTATGTAAATATATGCCTAATGTATTTAAACAGTTTGAAAGTATGTACCCCAAATCATTATCAGGGGTCCAGGATGACAGACTGGTTTTATCCTCAGCTTTATACATTTCATTACTATTTGAACCTTCTAGAAGGCACACATGTTCTTTCCCTAATCAGATATCCCCAAACAATACAGATACTTAGATTTGGGGCAAAGAATGCTCTGAGATGGATAAAGTGTAAGGTACGTGTGTTAGATCTCAGCGATGCTGTTACTGAAAAAGAGAGAGAGACAGGGAAAGGCTGCATTGAGGAAGGCCGTGAACATCCATCCATTCGGCCACTGAAGCGGCTGAGGGCGGCAGACGCAGGCTGGGAGCCGGTGGGGTGAGTGGAAGAGGGAACGGGCTGTCCTCGCTCTGTCAGCAGGGCCCCTGCAGTCATCCTGGCAGGAGGGCTGCTAGAACTCCGCCCCTGCTCGCCCCTCAGTTCCTGACTGTGGCCAACACCCAGCGGCAGCCTGGTCTCAGCACAGCACACGGCAGCTCTGGCCCGAGCAGCAGGCCTACCTGTGTACTCCGAGTCCGTGAGGTACTTGCTGGTCCGGCGCAGGTACTCTGGTAGCCCCACCAGATCCTCGGGGACCCCCCGGGCCACCACGCTGAAGAGCCGGTCACGGTCGAAGCGGTTTGGGTCTGGTTGGCTGTGGGGGGATGTGGTTTATGACTGACGCTGCAGGAGAGCCCTGGGCCCCCAGAAAGTCCTGCTTCCCAGGGAGCCTTTTCTGGGGCCCAGGAGCCCCTTTTGAGAGCCTCTATGCACCCAGGCAGACCAAGGAGACCGCAAGTGCTCAGACCCCCGGAGCAGGGGCCTGTCTGGGGCACCGGACCACGCGTCCTGACTGCAGGCGTCTCCTGTCATTCGCCAGGTGTCCCGCTGCTCGCAACAGCCTCATTATCCATTTCAGCACAGGAGCTCGTCATGGCTCTTGAGCCGGGCTCCGGGGCGGGGCGGGGCTACCGGAGGTGCCCACAGACTGTTGAGGGCCGTACGTGCCGCTGGCCTCACCAAGAAAATCAAGAAAAGCCCCACGTCCTCTCCGAAACCATCTATGGACGAACAATGGAGTACCTGCCCCTTTGGCCCTCACTTCTGCCCTGCGTGAGTAATCTCTATTTTCTCCATCAGACAAACAAGGAGGTGGAGTAACTTTCCCAAAGTCACACGGCGCAGAGCTCACGGGCTGTGGGATGCTGGCTGCTCAACTAACACTAGACCCCGACTCCCAACCCCAGAGAGACTCCAGGCTGGATGGATGCGGGTTTCTCAGAGATGTGGGGTCCAGAGCGGACACCAGACACTCACAGAATTTTCCTGAGAAGCCACGCCTCCGGGAAAGGCCCCAGGAGGTGCTGGTAGCCCTTCTGAATCCAGCGTGTGTGGGCATCCCCGCCTGGGCTCGCCCCTGGGGCTCCTGGTACCACGACCAGCAGAAATGAAGGGACAAGAAAGGGGGGACTATTTGATGCTTTGGGGACCCTCAGGTCTGCCATGGAATGGATTAACCAAGAAAGGGCTGGGGGCTCTGATGAGTGGGATTATTGGGATCAGTCGTGTTTTAAGCCATGATCGTGTGATTGACAGGGCAGGAAGCTGCCCGGCCAGATGCAGCATCACCCGTCCAGCAGACCATGCGGCCACGACGTGACCAATAGGTCACTGCGGCTGACTGGTGAGTCCCGTGGGCAGTCCGGCCGGGGGAAGTGGCTATTTGGACAAAGCACTTCCTGTCACAGGGAGGCATCACGGTCCTGGTATAGGGAGGCCCCACGGGAGCACAGATTGAAGCACCAAAGGGCATCGAGGGGCTGGTTCTGCCTCGGGCAGCCTCTCCCCGCTCCCAGAAGCCTTGCAAGCATCCTCTCCTGCCCTGGTCTGAACCTGACCTTGGTCCTGCAGCACAAACAGGACAGGTGGCTCTGGGCTGGGAGGCCGAGGCTGGGGGCCGAGTCCCAGGCATGAGCAGGGAGGGCGGGGCTTCCCTGGCAGAGTGCTGCCTGGCCCACGCAGGTTCTCCAGCCTCACATGTCAGACCTCACACTGTGGGGATCCAGGTGCACCCTTCCCCCACACCCACAGGACCAGAGGTGGCGCTCCCGCGAGAGTGGCTCCCACAGTCTGAATTAGAAGACATCACGGGAAAGTCACAGTGAAGGTGGCTCTGAGCAGAAGGCCACCGTCCTCAATCCCCAGAGTCCACGACCCCAGGGCAACAAGTCCAGCCTTGGAGCAGAGCCCGGGAACACCCGGGACATTTTCAGATGTCCTTGATTCTCTTGAACTGGAGCGTGGATCTTGCTAGCACCCCCCGCAGGGACTGTGGCTGGGAAGGGGACAGCACCAACAAGGGACATGCCAGGAGGTGAAAGAGTATGTCCCTACAAGAAGAACACGACCCCAGGAGACAGAAGGCCAAGAATGGGGAAGGTTCTGGAAGGAGCAGCCCCAGAGAGCAGAGCAGGGTTCAGCCTGTCGGGCCCAGGAGCCATCAGAGCCAGACCCAGGACCCCCAAGGCTGTGGCACAGGGGCACTGGGGCTGGGCTAGGCCACCCAGTCTGACTCTGCTGGAGGTGAGGCCCCCGGGCTCCCCGCGCCCCGCTTGCTGCCTCACCTGGCACCTGCCCCCTTTCGGAAGTTGAGGTTCACTTTGATCTGAGGCGAGAAGTTCCGGTCCTCGCCCTGGAATGGTGACTCCATGGGGGGTGGCCCGGCACCACCGCCCAGTTTTCCTTTGTCCACCTGGGCACCATCTTCTTGGCCTCCATCTGACGTCTCGAGCCTGAAAGCGGGCGGGCTGGAGGGCGAGGACATCCTAAGGGGAGGAGGCTGCTCCTTCCGGCTGGAACCCTGTGGGGACAGAGATGTCAGAGGCATCTGCTTCTCCCAGCAGGAGTGGGGGCAGGAGGGCTGGCTGAGGCCCGGGGCCAGAGAGGTTTAGAAGCTGGGTACAAGCAGACCAGCCGCCAGCCGGGAGCTCGGCCCGGCAGGAGCGGGGAGGGGAGCAGGAGGGAGGGCCAGGATCTGCTGGAGGAACAGGGGCCACAGCTGTCCCTGACCTTCCCTCTGGGACTTCCTAATCCCTGAGAGGCCACAACCCCTGGTCCAAAAACATCTTGCCCAGTGGCCAATATTTACATCAAAAAAAAAAAGGCAGATTTGGGTGGGGCAGGTCGCTCAACCTCCCACACAGGGGGTGTGGGGTGCTCTGGGGAAACCGTTGGAAAACCCCTGGCCTATCAAACCCCTCATTTTGCTGCCAGGAGGACCAGGGCTCAGAAAGGGGAAGTGACTCTCCCAAGGTCCCAAGCTGCTGGCAGAGCCTAGTCTGAAACCACTGCGGCCTACCGTGAGGCTCCTCTGAAGTTCTCAAAACCTTTCAGGGCCCATCTGTACTTGCAGTTTCTGAGGAGTGCCACCTCTGTGTGCCTTAGGATCTCTAGGGGCTTCACAGCAGGAGGGAGACGCCTCGCTGGTGCCCAAGCCCCCCTCATCCAGCAGCTCCCCGGCAGGCCCGAGGCCAGGCTGGGGAGCTCAGCTCACCCTCCCGGGGGGGGCTGAAACCACAGCCGCCAGCGCTCGCCAGGGCGCGGCCCCAGGGCGGGGAGGGGGAAGCCCCTGGGGCCCCCCCAGTGGATGGGCAGAAAGAAGGAAAATGAGTCCAGAGCTGGGGAGGGGGGAGACAGCGGGGCTGGCAGGGAGGAGAAGGGGGCAGGGAGCGGAGCAGAGCTTGGGGACGGCAAGCGGAGGGTGGGAGGGTCAGGGCCTGGACCATCTTCTGCGCAGCTTCAGCCCCGGGGGGGCGGGGGGGCAGGGGGCCGGCGGGGGGCATCTTCCCACAGCAGCAGGAGAGGCCGGGGCCTGTCGACTGCCTCATCATGCAGTTTCGACCTTGCGTCTTTCTGCCCACCCTGGGGCGTCCTTCCCGGGCCACACGCCATTCAGCCTGGCTGATGTCCCCAGCCCCTCACCATTCTGCCTCCCAGCCCACTGCTCCCAAGTCTCCGCAGCAACAGCTGTTTGCCCAGCCGCTGTACCACCGGACCCCCCATCCTCCCGGCCGGGGAGGAAGGATCTGGTAGGCCAGGTGGAGAAGAGAGCCGGAGCCCCTCGAAGACCCTGGCTCAGGGCTGGGGGAGCAAGGCGTCCACCCAGGCTTCCCGGCCGCCACCCTTCACCGTCAGGATTCGGGGCCCGGGCCCCTGGGAAGCCCGCATCATCCCTGACTCACCGGCTCGGCGGAGGCTGCGCGCGGCGCGTCCGGGCGGGCGGCGGAGCTGCCGAGGAAGTGCGGCTCGGAGGGGCGCGGAGTGGCTGGGAGCCGCGCGAGCCGGCTGGGTCCGTCGGCGTTCCGCACGCTCAGCCCACCCGGCCCGCGCGCCTGGCCGCAGCGGGGTCAGCTCTCCCGCGGCAGGACCCGCTGGCCGGGAGACTGACCCTCCGGACCATGGGCCACACCCTCTCTGGGGAGACACGCCCCTCCTCCCACCCGCCCCCACCCCACTGCCTGCCGCTGAGGCCCCCAGATGCGAGGGGGCAGTCTGAGGCAACCCTTGGGTGCGGGGCCCTGCCTCGGGGGGAGCTGGCGTGTCGCATGGGGCGGGGAGAGGACTCGCCCCACTGCACGGACATCCGCCCCTCCCCTTCCCCACCACTTGCCCCCCAGCGGCCATGTGGCTCAGCCCGTCGCAGGGCAGGGAGAGCTGATGTGGACGCCCCCCGGAGAGGAGAGACTCAGCCCAGCACCTCCCCCTGGAAATGCACCCCGCCCACCCGACCTTCCGGGGCCTTCCCCCAGCCCCCCAGCCCCCCAGCCAGGGGCCCTGACGGCCGCTGCCTTCCTTCCCTAAGCTAAAGGCGCTTCCAGCACCAGCCGGCAGGGGCGGACAGGAGGCCGACTTGGGTTTCGAAATTAGACCTCCCTTCCAGACCAGCCCTGGTCCAGACTCAGCGCTGGGACTTGGGGACGCAGCCACCATCCAAGTAAGTATCCAGCCCTAGGTCACCTCCCTCTCCCTCACTCCTAAAATCCAAGCCGTCAGGATCCCCACACCCGGCAAACCTACCAATTTGTCTCTATCTCTGCCTGATCCAAGCAACTATCATCCCTGCCGGGGAGACCACAGCTGCCTTCAAGCTGGTCTCCCTGCTTCACTCCTGTCCCCAACACCCCCATAATCGATTCTCCTTACAGCAACGAGAGTGATCTTTCAAAAATGAAAACCAGATCACCTAACTCCCCTCCCCCCAGCTGGTGGCTTCCCTCGACACTTGGAGTAAAAGGCAAAGTCCATACCAAGCCGGTGCAGTCTGGATGCCCTTCTCCACACTCCACCTTCATCTCTGATTGAAGGTACACACTACACTCCAGTGTAAACACCTGTGCTGTCCAATGTAAGTTCACCAGCCACAGTGGCTATTTAAATTTAAGTCAGTTACAATAAAATTAAATCAAACATTCAGTTCTACAGTCACATTAGCCACATTTCAGATGCTCATAGTCACATGTGGTTAGTGGCTGCCACATTGGATAGCACAGAGATAGAACTGTTCCATCACAGCAGAGAATTCCATTGCACAGCCCTGCTCTAGACATTCTGAACACATTTCAGTCTCTCCAGATGCCATGCTCTCTTCTGTTGCCTCCAAGCCTCCAAGACTTTGCACAAGCTGTTGCAACTGCCAGGAACACACACACACACACACACACAAACACACACTGCCTTGCTCTAGCCAATTCCTACCTCTCTGTTTAAACATCACTTCCTCTGGGTAGCCTTTCCTAGACCCCACTGTGTGTTCCATGACACTTTGCATTTCTCTGATCATAACTCATTGTCCAGTATTGTTAACATTTACTTTATCATCTGGCTTCATCTTTTTTTTTTATAAATTTATTTATTTATTTATTTTTGGCTGCATTGGGTCTTCGTTGCTGCACGTGGGCTTCTCATTGTGATGGCTTCTCTTGTTGCGGAGCATGGGCTTCTAGGTGCGCGGGCTTCAGTAGTTGTGGCTCGCGGGCTCTAGAGCACAGGCTCAGTAGTTGTGGTGCACAGGCTTAGCTGCTCCACAGCATTTGGGATCTTCCCAGACCAGGGCTCGAACCCGTGTCCCCTGCATTGGCAGGCGGGTTCTTAACCACTGCGCCACCAGGGAAGTCCTGGCTTCATCTTTAACAATAACAGATGCCTTGTGAGCGGTCACTATGTGCCAGACGCTATGCTAAGTGCTTTACGTGCAACTCTCAGAGCAACCTTATTTCACAGATGAGGAAACTGAGGCTGGGCAAGAGTAGATACCCTGTCCAAAGCCACGTGGCTGCGAGGTGACAAAGCAAGGATTCAAATCCAGAGCCACACATTTACCCACCAAGCTCTCCAAGAGGTGAGATCTTGCTTTTTTTTTTTTTTTTTTGCTGTATCTCATCACCCAGCACAGCGTCCAGCCCCCAGTTGGTGCTCAGGAAGGCTTTGAATTATGATCATAATGCAGAGGGCATTACTGTGCTGTTGGGGAAAAATTAAAGAGTAAGTGGAGACCCTCAAGTCCTTCAGAGGCATCACCACATCAGGTGACAATGACAGTTGGCAGACAACTCTAATTGCAAATCAAGTTTATAAAAAGTTCTCAGATTAGCAGTCATCGGGAAGATGCAAATCAAAAGCCACAATGAGATACCACTTGACACCCACTAGGATAGCTATAATTTAAAAGACAGATAATACACTACATTGTAAATCAACTATACTTGGATAAAATAAATTTTTTAAAAAGACAGATAATAATAAGTGTTGGTGAGGATATGGAGAAGTTGGAACCCTCATACACTGCTGGCGGATTATATGGTGCAGCCACTTTGGAAAACAGTCTGGTTGTTCCTCAAAAAAATTAAACATAGAGTTACCATATGACCCAGCAATTCCACTCCTAGGTAAGTACTCAAAAGAAATGGAAACTTAAGTCCACACGAACACCTGTACACAAATGTTCACAAGAGCATTATTTATAATAGCCAAGTGGAAACGACCCAAATGTCCATCAGCTGATGAATGGATAAATAAAATTCTATCCATACAATAGGATATTATTCAGCCGTAAAAAGGAATGGAATAATGATACATGCTACGACAGGGATGAACCTTGAAAAAATTAGGCTAAGTGAAAGATGCCAGTCACAAAGGATTTATATTGCATGATTTCATTTATGTGAAATGTTCAGAATAGGGGACTCTACAGAGACAGAAAGTAGATTAGTGGTTGCCTAGGGCAACAGGACTTGGCGGGTAATGGGGAGCTGAAAGGTACAGGGCTTCTTTTGGGGGTGATGAAAAATGTTCTAAGTTTGATTGTGATGATTGTTGTAAATATGCCAAAGACCATTGAATTGTACGCTTTAAATTAGAGAACTATACGTGAATTTTATCTTAAAAAAGAAAAAAAAGGTCCTCTGAGCAGAGAAGAATGCCTGTTTTTAGTGGGAAATGAATCAAGCAGAGAAACACAGCTTCCTCAATTCCAAGGCCGCTGCACTCATGTTTCAAAAAGCTTCAACCAGTCCAGTCTCCATGCAAGGAAAATCTCCCCCAAGCAGTCTTTAGGCTCAATCTTTCCATGTGTTCCACTTCACACTTAGTAACTTTTTGTAAAGGCATGTTTTTTCACTTGAATTGATTTTCAGAGTCGATTTTAACAAAAACAAGTGAGAGGTTCAAAAAAGGTGCAGCAGGGGACTTCCCTGGTGGTCCAGTGGTTAAGACTCCGTGCTTCCACTGCAGAGGGCATGGGTTCCATCCCTGGTCTGGAACTAAGATCCCGCATGCCGCGCAGCCAAAAACAGAAAAAAAGAAAGAAAGAAAGAAAAAAGTGCATCCGAGATATCCTCTGGAGTGGGGAACTAAGGGTGGAGGGTGGGAAGGCAACTTCCTTTTCGATATGCATCATTTGGACTATTTGAATTTTTTACCACTGCCTTTAGAAAAACAAATATGGCATCTCTTGCAGAGTTAAACAGGCAAACAAAAAAACCCAACTCAACTGTGCAAGAGATGTCTGAAGCCTGTGCATAATTAATGTAAATTCTAAAGAGAGGTGGGAGAGAGGGGTCCAGAGTGGGAAGGAGGGAATTGCTCTGGCCTCGGAGGGAAGGGAGGGTGGGACTTGGGGGGGAAGCAGGGTGCACAAGCCAGAGCCTGCACCTTTGCTTCTCCCAAAACTTGGTCCAGAGCCTGGGCTGGGCCTGTTTACTGGCCAGATGCAACCTCTCTGAGCAGCTTTGTGTCTGAGACTGACAGAGAAGAAATAGAAATAAGCCAGTTTAGGAGGCTGGACAGGCTTCCTGGAACAAGGGAGACAGGGACTGGAGTTGAGCAGAATCGTAATGGGAGAGGAAAATACTGGCTGAGGTGGCCCTGGCCCTCAGAGGGCCACGGAGGCCAAGGGTGCCTCCTGCAGGAGAACGGGACCGAAGTCCTGCTGCTGTGGGTGGGGCCCTCCTGGCCTGGGAGGCTTCTGGCTCTCAGGGAAAGCGAGCTGCCCCTTCCCACACGGCCTCAGCGCCCCGCAGGCCGCTGCTCAGCCAGGCCCAGATGTGGGGTCTCTCTCCCGGGACTCAGAATAACCACAGCCAGGCCGAGGGCTAAATCCGGGGACCCAGTCCCAAGCGCATAGCCTCTGGGGAATTTCCCCGACCTCGGGCTGGATCTGGGCCCGTCATAAACAGCCTCCGCTATTGGCTAATAGATGACTGATTTTACTACTGAAAAGACCGGGAGAGAAGGATATTCTGTCGTCTGGGAGACAAGAATAGAGAAAGGGGGTGTGGGGAGGCGGAAGCGAGATACAGACGGGGCAGAGAGAGGAAGCTCTGGTCAAAGGGACAGAGTCAAGCCCGATTAGAGGGGCACAGCCTGAGGCCAGATAGGCAGGCCAGAACCAGCGACAGCGACAGGAGAAAGACCAGACGCAGGCTGAGTCAGCCTGGACCAAGGAAGCATCAGATAGCCTGACCGAGACAAAGGATGAGCCGGGATGCGTCCCAGGTCGAGCCAAAGAACCCGCGGTCAAGCACCGAGGGGTGAATGCCAATCAGGAGACCAAGCAGGTGACGCAAAGGGCCCGCCTCCACGCCTCAGCCACGCCCACACCCGCGACTCCTCCCCTCCGCGCCTCAGCCACGACCACACCCGGGACTCCTCCCCTCCGCGCCTCAGCGTCGCTCGCACACCCAGTTTCCCGAGGGAGCCCCTCCCTTCGCGTCCCCTCAATTACCCGCCCAGGTGAGGCCCCGCCCCTTTTCCCGACGCGCCGCGGGAGCCAGGTGGCCGCGGTCCTGCTGGGCCTCCAGGTAAGGACGCGGTAGGAGCGCGGCAGAGCATCCCCGCTGACGCCCCCCTCCCCTCCCCTGTCACAGCGCGGGAGTGCGGGCGTCCGGGCTGTGGCCCCCGCCTCCGTCCAGGGGAGCGGGTGCGCGCCCGCGGGGCGCACCCAGCGGGTAGGGAGGCACCTGCCTCGGGCTTTCTGGGCGTGGGCAAAGCTGGAGGCGCGCGCTCGAGCCGGCGCCTCGGAGGCTTTCTCTTTTTTACGCCCCACCTCCACGCTGGGAGGGAGATGTGTGGGCGTCTCGATTTTTGAGAAGCGGAAACGGAGTCTGAGGGGTGAAGTTAACTGGCTCGCTCTCGATTACAGCTCAGTTCGCAGGTGATGGCGGTGGGATTGGAAGCGGGCGGTCCCGTCTCCTTTTGCGTTCCCATCTCTTTTTTTTTTAAAGTCAGGTTTATTGTAGTATAACTTACACCCTTTAAAACTTTAATGTGCTTTGTAATTTTTAAGAATTTACACCCCTTTAAAGCCAACAGGTCAGAGAATTTTGACAAAAATATACAAGCATGGGCTTCCCTGGTGGCGCAGTGGTTGAGAGTCCGCCTGCCGATGCAGGGGACACGGGTCCGTGCCCCGGTCCGGGAAGATCCCACATGCCGCGGAGCGGCTGGGCCCGTGAGCCATGGCCGCTGAGCCTGCGCATCCGGAGCCTGTGCTCCGCAACGGGAGAGGCCCCAACAGTGAGAAGCCCGCCTCTACCGAAAAAAAAAAAAAAAAAAAAAAAAATATATATATATATATATACAAGCATATGACCACCACAGTGGTCAAGATACAGAACATTGTCATCACCCCAAAATGTGCTCTGGTGCCCCTTTGCCTGCCCCTCCCCCACCGCCATGCTCTGGTAACCACTGATGATTTCTGTCCTCTACATCTGCGGTCTCCACAATGTCATGTGAGTGCAGTCACACAGTATGTGTCATCCCTGGCTTCCTTTAAGGTCCCACATGTCTTGCTTTTGCTGCAGTTCCCCTTGGCAGTGTCTGACCACCTCCCAGGCCCCTAGACTTTAAGGAAAATTTGTTGTCCCTGCCTGGGGCTAGTGCAGGCCTGGAAAGGAAGGATGTTTTGAAGGTGCCTTAGTCCATTCAGGCTGCTACCACAGACTAGGTAGCTTATAAACAACAGACATTTATTCCTCTTAGTTCTGGAAGCTGGGAGTTCAAGTCAAGGCCCCAGCATGGTCACCTACTGGTAAGGACCAGGATGGTAGCCAGGGCCTTCTCCCTGTATCCTCACCAGATGCAAGGGCAACATCCCTCTGGGTCTCCTTTATAAGGACACTAATGTCATTCATGAGGGCTCCATCCTCCTTTACTAAGCACTTCCCAAAGCCCTACCTCCTAATACTGTCATCCTGGGCAATAGGATTTCAACCTGTGAGTTTTGGGGGGGACACAGACTTTCAGACCACAGCAGAGGGAAGGACAAGTTGACTCAAGAACCAGGGACAGGAGTGCAGAACAAGGGTTTAGGACGTTTCAGAAATGCCACTCACATTTAGACTTTATCGTGTAAGTTGTGGAGAGTGAGTTAGAGTTGACTGTTAGACCCTCCCTCAGAGCCCCAGGGTGCCCCAGGGGGCTGCCTCAATGTTAAAAACCCATCTCAGAAGAGAAGGGTTGTTGGCCAGGAAGGCTGAGTGTCCAGGCCAGCACAGCCTGAAAGCAGCACTTGGGTCCAGTGAGTTGGAGCAAGAACAGGAAGGCTTATGCATCGGAGTCTCCTTTGTTTCTCTGCGTGGTCTCCTTTGGTCCCAGTTCCACTTTTTCTGTTTGTTTTGGGGGGATCTCTGCCTTTCATGGAAGAGGCTTTCCTCGAATGTCTGGCACCAGAAAGCCAGCTGTGTGGATGGGGCTTCACTGAGCATCCTCCATGGGTGATGTCACAGTTCCCACAGTTTAGCAGACAGGTGTCCACTTCATTCCCCCCAGTCAGCAGGGCCTCCTCTGTGCTTGGGTTCCCAGGGCACTAGGTCTCAGCTTCACTACTGAGTTACGAGTGGCCATCCACCGTCCATGACGCAAACACTGCTGGCCGTGCCTCTGCCTGGTCTCCCCTCCCACTCTCTTTGTCCCTGTGGATTTACTTTTTTTTTTTTTTTAATCTTCTATGATCACTTTAGAGGGGCTTGGGGAGGAAGCCATTTTTAAGCCATGGTTGTGATGTTTTATTTCTTTTTTCAAGACAATCTGAAGTCATCCCCACCCCCTCTGCCCACAGAAGATGAAGAAGTTGAAGTTGGGATAATGTGCAGACCACCCTTTGGAGGTGTTTCATTATACAGGGAAGCAGGGAGGTGGCACAGTAACTAAGGAGACATGAGGTCAAGGTGGGTGGGGATTGTTTGTTTAAAGATCAGCTGTCCATGAAATGACAGATTCTGTTTGTATGCTGATGCATGTCCAGTGGTCAGTGCAGGGGGAAGGGTACCTGCAAGAACAGAGACCTCAAGAAGGTGAGAGGATGGCCCAAGTGGAGGTTTTAATCTCTGTTCATGGAGCGAGAAAAGGAGTCAGGTGGTCCAAGTGTAGACAGGTTTCAGGCCAAGGGTGGGAAGGTCTGATGGCCGGTGTTTTCTCAAAGAAACGTGAGGTCAAGGTCACCATCTGGGAGTAAGGGTGTGGGAAGGTTGAAGAAATAGAGCCTATCACCTCTTAGAGAAATGAAGAACTGCAGGGCAGTGCTCAAACCCCTTCGAGTTTTGTCGTCATGAATTTAAAATGAAGCCAGTCAGCTGAGGTGTGTGATACCCTCCCCCGAAGGCAGGTGCAGGACTCTTCCAGGCTTCAGGTTTTGCTAGGTGACTAGGGAAGAGGAAGAGGTGTGTTTCCAAGGGAGGGTATATGCAGGGATCAGACCCTCTCCTCCCTCCCCCACCCCAGCAGCTCCCAGGGCCCTGGGTACCCCAAGGCTAAAGGGGTTCCCAGCCTCTCTTGTAAATAAGCCAGGTACCACATGACAGCTGGTGCACAAATCTGCCCGAGCCTGAGAAACTCAGGGAGAATGTCAGAGAAGGAAAGAGAGGGAAGGGGCTTTCCAGAGGCTGAAGTAGGGGGCATCAATTAACCTCCAACCCAGAGAGCTGATCCTGCCCAATAAAGGGCTCATGCCAGGGGCTGGGGCTCTGAATTCACTTCTGTACCTCAAACCTGCAGAAGTGCCAGGGCTCTACCAGCTCTGAACTCATGTGTGCAAAAGTTATTTTAATTCTGACTTCAATGGTTGGTTTTATGAAAGTATTTCCCCTTTTTCTTTGTTCTTAGCTATATATATTTTCCTTTTTTCTTTTTTCTTTTTTTTGGCTGCACCGTGTGGCTCGCAGGATCTCAGTTCTAATTAGAGTTTTTGTCTTTTTTGGATATATGCCCAGAAGTGGGATTGCTGAATCAAATGGTAACTCTATTTTCAGTTTTTTAAGGAACCTCCATCCTGTTCTCCATACCCTCTCCAGCATTTTTTATTTGTAGACTTTTTGATGATGGCCGGTATGAGGTGATACCTCATGGTAGTTTTGATTTGCATTTCTCTAATAATTAGTGACTTTTTGTTTTGTTTGTGTTTTTGTTTTTGTTTTGCGGTACGCGGGCCTGTCACTGTTGTGGCCTCTCCCGTTGCAGAGCACAGGCTCTGGACGCGCAGGCTCAGCGGCCATGGCTCACGGGCCCAGCTGCTCCGCGGCACGTGGGATCTTCCCGGACCGGGGCACGAACCCACGTCCCCTGCATCGGCAGGCAGACTCTCAACCACTGCGCCACCAGGGAAGCCCATTAGTGATATTTTTTAAAAATTTTACTTATTTTTGGCTGTGTTGGCTCCTCCTTGCTGCACACGGGCTTTCTCTAGTTGCAGCGAGTGGGGGCTACTCTTCGTTGTGGTGCACGGGCTTCTCATTGCGGTGACTTCTCTTTGTTGTGGAGCACGGGCTCTAGGCTCATGGGCTTCAGTAGTTGTGGCTTGTGGGCTCAGTAGGTGTGGCTCTCAGGCTCTAGAGCGCAGGCTCAGTAGTTGTGGCTCGTGGGCTCAGTAGTTGTGGCTCACGGGCTCTAGAGCGCAGGCTCAGTAGTTGTGGTGCACGGGCTTAGTTGCTCCACCGCATGTAGGATCTTCCCAGACCAGGGCTTGAACCCATGTTTCCTGCACTGGCAGGTGGATTCTTAACCACTGCACCACCAGGGAAGTCCCAATTAGCGATGTTATTAGTTAGCACATCTTTTCATGTGCTTCTTGGGCACCTGTATATATTCTGTGGAGAAATGTCTATTTAGGTCTTCTGCCGGTTTTTTGATTTTTATTGAGCTATATGAGCTGTTTGTATATTTTGGAAGTTAAACTCTTGTCGATTGCATCATTTGCAGGTATTCTCTCCCCTTCCATAGGTTGTCATTTCATTTTGTTGATGGTTCCTTTGCTGTGCAAAAGCGTATAAGTTTCATTAGGTCCCATTTGTTTATTTTTGCTTTTATTTATTTTGCCTTTCCTCCCCTCCATTTTTATCTCCTTCTTCCAGGACTCCTATTTTCTAAGTGTTACCACTTCTACTTTTATCCTCCATATCTCTTAGCTTCTGTTTTATACTTTCTGTTCCTTTGTTCTTTCCTTTTTCCTTTTGGGGAATTTCTGTTCTTCCAGTTCACTAATTCATTCTTCAGCTGTCTAATTCATCCATTCAAGAGAATGTTTAAATATTATTTTTTAGTCCAACTATTACGTATTCAACCTAGTCTCTCTTATTGGTTCTTTTTGATGTTTTCTTGTTTTGTAGTTCCAGTAGCTTCCTTCTATCTTTTAACATGTTTATTAACCTAATTTAAAATTCTTATTCTGAAGCTAATGCAGTGTGTAGCTTTTCTCTTGAAAGTGTTGATGTCCTTAACCTGTGGGATCTGACCTGTCTCCAAGTAGATAGTGTCAGAATTTAGTTAAATTGTAGGACACCCAGCTGGTGTTGCTGAATTGGTTAGTGTCGGGGAAAAAAAAAACAACCTCACATCTGGTGACCAGAAGTATCAGAAGTGCCGTATTGAGAGCAGAGGAGGTTGCCATACTATATCCTCTGGGTATCTTCTGTTCTGTCCGCAGGCCCCAACAAGCTCAGGCATGGGGAGTAGATAAACCCCAGAGGGAGGCTCCAGAAAAACACAGCCAGCCACCCCTCGACCCACAGAACAACCCCCCCAGGCCTGTTTTCACACTGTGCTCTCCAGAGGGACTCACCCCTACAATGTCATCCGTTAGGCCTGGTTGTTTGGAGGGGGAATGAGTAGGCAATTGCCGAAATCAGTCAGTCCCAGCCTGTTTTTCTCAGCGTCTCCCAAACACAGGAGGTCTGGGCCGCCCTGATTTGGCTCCAGAGACCTGGAGCGGAGATGAGAGTCACTGGAGGGGTAGCAGCAGGTACTGTGTGTTCCAGCGCAATGGTGGGGGAGAGGCAGGAGCAGACCCACTCCTCCATTTCATCGTCCCAATTCAGAACAGCGCGTCCCCCCGCAGCACCCCAGGAGACTTTCACACCCTCCCCTGTCTTGGGGAGCAGCCCTCAGGGCTCCTGACCCTGACCTAGCTTGGTATTTATCATCCCTGGTAAATGGGGATGTTACAGGCCTGTTCCACTTGATGACTGGGCATGTTTGTCTGGGCGGCCTCAGCACTTTGCACAGGGTAAGAAGGACCAATTTTTTTTTCCTTTTTTATTTTTTTAATTGAAGTATAGTTGATTTACAATGTTGTGCTAATGTTTGCTGTACAGCAAAGTGACTCAGTTATACACATATAGACATTATTTTAAATATTCTTTTCCATTCTGGTTTATCCCAGGAAATTAGACAGAGTTCCCTGTGCTATACAGTAGGACCTTTTTGTTTATCCATTCTAAATGTAATAGTTTGCATCTACTAACCCCAAACGCCCAGTCCGTCCCTCTGCCTCCCCTCCCAGAAGGACAAATTTTATTTCTACACACGTGAGGCTTTGGAGTAAAGCCCAGAACTCGTATCCCCAGGAGATGCTTAGGCCCATATTCACACAGAGCTGCTCGGCCCCATCTGTCCAGGTGGAAGTGGGGATATTTGCTGATTTCTGGGTGAGACCAAACCATGCCCCACAGAAAGTTTGTGCCTCCACCTTCTGCCCCTTACGTTCTGTGTTCCTGGGTCACCCCAGAGAGCCTGCACAGATGGTGTATATACTTTGGGGTATGTCTTTAGGCATGGGCCCCGTGTTTCACTATAAATTTCCATGTGAGGAGACCCATTTTGCGCCCCACTCACCTGAACCTCGTGGCCAGAGGTTGGAGCCGTGCTGGGCTGCTCTGGCCTGAAATACCAGTGGGGACGGCAAAGCTGGAAGTGAGATGAGTGAATTATTTTAGGTGGATGACGTGAGTCTGCAGGGGAGCAGCCTCTTAGAGGAAACCACCAGCACTTTACTAGGACTGAGCAGTCTCCACCTACCTTCTTGTGGTTTTACAGAAAAGAGGAGAGGAGGTCGCAGAGGTTTCAGCGTCGGGGTGGGGGTGGGGGTGCCAGAGGAGTGCAGAGGATGCAACGTGCATACTCTTCCAGCCCCCGCTGCACCCCTTCAGCCTCTGTCTTCTCGCCTCTGGAGGTCTCTGTTTGTCTCAGCTCACTGCTCATGCCCTTGGGTGGCTCGGGGCCTTGGTCCCTCCCGAGGTCCTGGCTGGTGTGGGAACAGGAGCCTCCAGGAGAAGCTCGGGGCAGGAGTAGCATCATCTAAAAGGCCGTCAGAGCATCTGAACTTAAGTATTGGCTGCAAAAAGAGAGCAGGCCTCTTGAGCTTCTAAAGGTGATTACGCTCAGGCCTGATGCTCAGAAAAACAGCTTTCACAGGAGTGGGAGGGGCCGGGGTGCCGATTCTCAGAAGCCAGGGCAAAGCAGGAGGTGTTGGGGCTGCCAGCTAACCCATATGTAGCAGGGTGGGAAGGCCGAGGATTATGGAAGGGGAGAGCATTCTCCCTGGGGAGTAAGGCCTTCTTTGGGTAAGCCCCAAAGGCCCTTTTCTCTCCCAAATGCTGAAGCATCCCCTTTGCTGGATGCAATGGTCAGTATTTTCCGCTCTGACTCAGGGCGAGCAGAGCAGTTCTGAAAACTAGAAGTCTGAAGAAAGGCAAGCTGAGCAGAGCCGGGCCTCCCTCCGGCCTTCTCCCGCTCCAGAGCCTCCTGCGCGGATGGATGTGAACTTGCTGCTGCTTCGCGCAGCAGCCTGAGTTCTGGGGCCAGGTGGCCCTGCTGGCCCAGCCCCTCCACTCCTTCAGCGTGTGGTCCATGCCTCTCAAACGCTGGCCTTGAGGGATGGAGGGAAGGCCCCCAATTTTCAGAACGGCTCCCTCACTTCTTTGGCCCAGAAATCATAAAGAAAAGGATTGGCAGATTCCTTTTGAAATCCAAAACTTCGGTTTTTACAAAGACACCATAAACAAAAAGTGAAATAACCCTCTGAAAGACACTATTTATGACAGTTACAACAGAAAAATGATTACTTTTTAGAATGTATAAGGCGGTCCTACAAATTAATAATAAGAACGGGCAAAGATGTGAACAGGTAATTTGCAGTACAAATTAATGTCAAAAAATGCAAAAAGTGTTTAATCTCACAAGTTTAATCAGGGACATGCAAATTAAAACACAGTGTCATTTTTGCCCTTCAAATTATCCAAAATTAAAGTGATTATTAATATATATTGGATATGGTCACCTTATCTTTGATAAAGGAGGCAAGAATATACAATGGAGAAAAGACAGCTTCTTCAATAAGTGGTGCTGGGAAAACTGGACAGCCACATGTAAAAGAATGAAATTAGAACATTCCCTAACACCATACACAAAAATAAACTCAAAATGGATTAAAGGGCTTCCCTGGTGGTGCAGTGGTTGAGAGTCCGCCTGCCGATGCAGGGGACACGGGTTCGTGCCCCGGTCCGGGAGGATCCCACATGCCGCGGAGTGGCTAGGCCTGTGAGCCATGGCCGCTGAGCCTGCGCGTCCGGAGCCTGTGCTCCGCAATGGGAGAGGCCACAACAGTGAGAGGCCCGCGTACCGCAAAAAAAAATGGATTAGAGACCTAAATGTAAGGCCAGACACTATAAAACTCTTAGAGGAAAACATAAGCAGAACACTCTATGACATCAATCACAGCAAGATCCTTTTTGACCCACCTCCTAGAGAAATGGAAATAAAAACAAAAATAAACAAATGGGACCAAATGAAACTTAAAAGCTTTTGCACAGCAAAGCAAAACATAGAAAAGACAAAAAGACAACCCTCAGAATAGGAGAAAATATTCGCCAATGAAGCAACTGACAGAGGATTAACCTCCAAACTTTACAAGCAGCTCATGCAGCTCAATATCAAGAAGACAAACAACCCAATCCATAAATGGGCAGAAGACCTAAATAGACATTTCTCCAAAGAAGACATACAGATTGCCAACAGACGTATGAAAGAATGCTCAACGTCACTGATCATTAGAGAAATGCAAATCAAAACTACAATGAGGTGTCACCTCACACAGGTAAGAATGGGCATCATCAAAAAAATCTACAAACAGTAAATGCTGGAGAGGGTGTGGAGAAAAGGGAACCCTGTTGCACTGCTGGTGGGAATGTAAACTGATACAGCCACTATGGAGAACAGTATGGAGGTTCCTTGAAAAACTAAAAATAGAACTACCATATGACCCAGCAATCCCACTCCTGGGCATATACCCTGAGAAAACCATAATTCAAAGACTCATGTACTACCATGTTCATTGCAGCTCTATTTACAATAGCCAGGACATGGAAGCAACCTAAGTGTCCACCGACAGATGAATGGATAAAGAAGATGTTGCACATCTTCAATATACAATGGAATATTACTCAGCCATAAAAAGAAATGAAATTGAGTTATTTGTAGTGAGGTGGATGGACCTAGAGTCTGTCGTACAGAGTGAAGTAAGTCAGAAAAAGAAAGACATGTACTGTATGCTAACACATACATGTGGAATCGAAACAAAAATTTAAAAAATGGTTGTGAAGAACCTAGGGGCAGGAGAGGAATAAAGACGCAGATGTAGAGAATGGACTTGAGGACACGGGGAGGGCAAAGGGCAACCTGGGACGAAGTGAGAGAGTGGCATGGACATATATATACTACCAAATGTAAAATAGCTAGTGGGAAACAGCCACATAGCACAGGGAGATCAGCTTGGTGCTTTGTGACCACCTAGACGGGTAGGATAGGGAGGGTGGAAGGGAGACGCAAGAGGGAGGGGATATGGGGATATATGTATACGTATAGCTGATTCACTTTGTTATACAGCAGAAGCTAACACACCATTGTAAAGCAATTATACTCCAGTAAAGATGTTAAAAAAAAAAAAATATATATATATATATATATATATATATATATATATGGGATTCCCCGGCAGTCCAGTGGTTAGGACTCCATGCTTCCACTGCAGGAGGCACAGGTTTGATCCCTGGTCTGGGAACTAAGATCCTGCAAGTCGGGCAGTGTAGTCCCCAAAATATATATATATGAGGGTCTGGAGAACTAGGTACTCTTATGCGGTATTGGTGGGAATTCATATTGGTATAGTTCTCTTTTTTATTGTGTTAAAAAATACATAACAAAATTTACCGTTTTAACCCTTTTTAAATATAAGGTTCAGTGGCATCAAGTACATTCACATTGTTATGCGCCGTCACCATGATCATCTCCAGAGCTTTTTCATCGTTCCAAGCTGAAACTCTACACCCATTAAACACTGACTCCCCATCCCCTTTCCTGATCCCCTGACAGCCACCATTCTACTTTCTGTCTCTATGAATTTGATTACTCTAAGGACCTCGTATAGGTGGAATCATAGAGTACTTGTCCTTTTTGTCTGGTTTATTTCACCAAGATGCATCCACATTGCATGTGTCAGAATTTCCATCCTTTTCAAGGCTGAGTAATATTTCGTTGCATGTGGTACCGTCTTTTTTTTTAATAAAGCATTTTATTTTTAAAATTTTATTTATTTATTTATTTATTTATTTATTTTTGGCTGTGTTGGGTCTTCGTTTCTGTGCGAGGGCTTTCTCTCGTTGTGTTGAGCGGGGGCCACTCTTCATCGCAGTGCACGGGCCTCTCACTATAGTGGCCTCTCTTGTTGCGGAGCACAGGCTCCAGACGCGCAGGCTCAGTAGTTGTGGCTCACGGGGCTAATTGCTCCGCGGCATGTGGGAACTTCCCAGACCAGGGCTCGAACCCGTGTCCCCTGCATTAGCAGGCAGATTCTCAACCACTGCGCCACCAGGGAAGCCCCCTGGGAAGCCCCCTGTCTTTTTGAAGGGCAACTTTGTAGTAATCACAGATTTCAGTGCCATATTCTTTGATACCATTCCACTTCCAGTTATATCCTGAAGAAATATTTGCACGTCTAAGATGAGACGTTCTCAAGGATATTCATTGGAGCATTGTTTTATTTATTTATTTATTTATTATTTTTCGGCCACCCACCACATAGCTTGTGGGATCTTAGTTCCTGACCAGGGATTGAACCCGTGCCCCTTTCAGTGGAAGCCTGGAGTCCTAACCACTGGACCGCCAGGGAAGTCCCTGCAGGGTTGTTTTAATAGCGAAAAAACCCCACAAATATCCATCAGTAAAGAGATGGGTAAAATATGGTCTATCTGTACTGTGAAATATATTGTAGCAATTCAGAAAGAAGCAGGGAGATCTGTATGTGCTGGCTTCAAGCTACATGAGTATGTTCTGTACAATTCCTTTTATGTATAATTTTTAAAGTATGTTTTTATATAATACATACACATGTAAACACACTACAACAACCTGGTGGTAAATACACCAAACCTTTACCAAGTGACACAGAGAAAGATAAGTGTGGAGAGAGATTCCGAGGAGGGACACTGAAAAAGGACTTTCAAGTTTTATTCTATACACACACACACACACACACACACACACACGTATCCATTGATTGAGTCTTGACAACTGGATCACACTCACTGTTATTTAAGTAAAAAATACTGAGAAAATAGAAAATATGCTAAATTGAGTATATTTGGATTGTAGGTTTAATGGGTGCTTTCTTTTTCTGTATTTCTCAAGTTAATTACATTGAGTATGTATTACGTTCATAATTAGGAAAGGAATAAATTTTTGTGTGTGTGTGTGGTACGCAGGCCTCTCACTCTTGTGGCCTCTCCCGTTGTGGAGCACAGGCATGGCTCACGGGCCCAGCCACTCCGTGGCATGTGGGATCTTCCCGGACCGGGGCACGAACCCGTGTCCCTTGCATCGGCAGGCGGACTCTCAACCACTGCGCCAACAGGGAAGCCCTAAAATTATTTTTTAATAGCGCTTTTTTAAACCATTTTAAAAATTGAAGTATAGTTAATTTACAATGTTGTTAGCTTCAGGTGTACAGCAAAATGATCCAGAATATATATGTTCTTTTTCAGATTCTTTTTCATTATAGGTTATTATAAGACATAGAATATAGTTCCTTGTGCTATACAGTAGGTCCTTGTTGTTTTTTTGTGTGTTTTTTGGCCATGCTGCCATGTGGGGTCTTTGTTCCCTGACCAGGGATCGAACCTTTGCCCCCTGCAGTGGAAGCGTGGAGTCCTAACCACTGGACCGCCAGTGAGTTCCCGGGTCCTTGTTTAGCAATAAAATTATTTTAAGGAAAACATGGTGTACCTACTATGAATTATTATGCAGACATTAGCAAGATTAAAGTAAATATATACATTGGGACATGTATACACAAATGTGTCTGTAGTGGCATAGAAATCCAGAAGGATACCTACAACGTGTATCCTTACAGTGTCTTTATGAACCAATAAGTAATGTTCCCATTACCCCTGATATAATTTCATTCCACTCTTCTCCTTGCTAAGTTCCTGCTATACAGGCCATCATATTGATCTTGAATTTAAGCTTTCTTCTGCCGTAGGACCTTTGCACATGATGTTCCCTTTGCCTGGAACACCCTTCCCCCAGATATCATGAGGCAAGTCCCTCTTTTCCTCCAGACCTTTGCTCAAATGTCATATTATCTGTGGGGCTTTCCCTGATCACCCAGTGCCCTTTATTCTGCTTTATTATTATTTTTTTTACTATAGTACTTTCCATTTTCTAAAATATGATGTATTTACGTATTTGTCTGTCTCCTCTCCTCTTTAATGTAAGTTCCGTGAGGGCAGACTTGGTCAGTTTTGTTCATTGCTACATTTCCAGTGCTAGAAACACAGTAGACGATAAATATTTGTTCAATGAATAAATGGATGGAAAAATAGTCTCTTTCAATGGTTTGCTCAGGGGCGTGTGAGAGAGGTAAGAGGGGATTTTTCACTTTTTACTGGATACTCCTATATGTCATTGGATGTGTTTTATCAAGAGCTTGGGGAAAAAAAAAAAAGAGCTTGTATCACTTTTGTATTTTAAAAATATCAGGTAACTTTTAAAAAAATCACATGTCCAAACTTTACTACTGTTTTGTCTGTTAACAGCTGATGAAGACAAGCCATAGGTACCAGCTGACTAAGAACAACTTACAGAAGAAACATTTAACCTGAAAAGTCTTATCCATTTCCCTGTGAGTTGGAAAAATGTTTTCCTTTATATTGTTCTCTTTTGTATTTGTGTTGCTCTATTTTTTTTAAAATTTTATTTATTTATTATTTATTTTTGGCTGCGTTGGGTCTTTGTTGCTGCGTGTGGGCTTTCTCTAGTTGCAGTGAGGGGGGCTACTCTTCGTTGTGGTGCGAGGGCTTCTCATTGCAGTGGCTTCTCTTGTTGCCGAGCACGGGCTCTAGGTGCACAGGCTTCAGTAGTTGTGGCACATGGGCTCAGTAGTTGTGGCACACAGGCTTAGGAGCTCTGCGGCATGTGGGATCTTCCTGGACCAGGGCTCGGACCTGTGTCCCCTGCATTGGCAGGCGGATTCTTAACCACTGTGCCACCAGGGAAGCCCCTGTGTTGCTCTGTTTTAGTAGCAGAATATCCAGACCCAGTTTGTGACACTCCCTGAGGCCAGCAATGCTTCTGCCCTGCAGAGGCCAGGAAACCAAGCAAAATCAGCAGTGCTGGGTAGGGAGATGGGAGGGGTCATGGCTCTAACAAGGTTTCTCAAAGTGTGAGGGATGTTACCCGATTGAAAAGTTAAGTGGAAAAAAAAAAAAGTGAAATTGGAACACACTGGGTTGAACCACATTAAACTGGTTCCTTTAAGGCAGAACTTCTTGGAGTCTTCAAGATGGTCTCCAAGGGGGAAGTAACAGACAACTTCCTGAGCTCCTGTGACCACAGCATCCTTTCACAGTGGTTGTAATATTTGGAGGACAGAGTTTGGGAAACACGGATATCAGAAACTTGTGAAGGTAAAGGTGTTCCTTAAGAGGAGTGCTGGTGTTAACATGGTTAGAGGAGTAGGTGCTAGAGTAAATTATAGGCGTTGGCAGACCTACTAGCTGGAGAGTGACACTCAGCTTCTGATGGCCACGAAAAAGAGGGGGAGATAAGGATGGTGATGGGATCAAGAAAGTATGAAAAAAGGAATATCTCGGGCTTCCCTGGTGGTGCAGTGGTTGAGGGTCCGCCTGCCGATGCAGGGGACGCGGGTTCGTGCTCCGGTCCTGGAGGATTCCGCATGCCGCGGAGCGGCTGGGCCCGTGAGCCATGGCCACTGAGCCTGCGCATCCAGAGCCTGTGCTCCGCAGCGGGAGGGGCCACGGCAGTGAGAGGCCCGCGTACCGCAAAAAAAAAAAAAAAAAAGTTAAATCTCAAAACTTATTTCCCAGTTAGTATCGTTGCACTAAGTGCAAGATCCTTTCCCAAAAATCAACATTTATCTTAAAGCTTCCACTTGGTGTTGGCTGGGCCTGATTGAAAGAGCCATGACTTGCCCCTTCGGATTATTTGAGGAATGAGCAGAGTGTATCTAAAATGAAGCTTGTGATGGACTTCCCTGGTGGCGCAGTGGTTAAGAATCCACCTGCCAATGCAGGGGACAGTTCGAGCCCTGGTCCGGGAAGATCCCACATGCTGCAGAGTAACTAAGCCCGTGCGCCCCAACTACTGAAGCCCGCGCGCCTAGAGCCCATGCTCCACAACAAGAGAAGCCACCGCAATGAGAAGCCCGTGCACCAGAGCGAAGAGTAGCCCCCGCTCAATGCAACTAGAGAAAGCCCATGCACAACAATGAAGACCTAACGCAGCCAAAAATAAAAATAAATAAATAAAATTTAAAAAAAATAAAATGAAGCTTGTTGAGGTTCAGTAATCTTGTTGGGGTTTGGAAAGTCTCGTGAGATGTAGTTTCCATGGAAAATGAAACAGAGACTGGTGCAAAATAAGTCTACTCTGTGCAGTTTGGGAGTGCGGCCTGACTTCAGGGCGGAATGACTGGCCCTTGGACGGGGGCCTGCTTGTTGTGAACACTGCTGGTGCTGTGTTGTCAGTGACTTCAGTCCTCTTGAAAGCCTGGGGGTGGCGATAAAAAAGCTGAAATACATCTCCCTTCACAATCCCCCCTTTCCTCTCCTGAAGCCACACACACGGGCCCACCCATCTGCGTGCTTGTGCACATGCGCACACCTTTTTCTCTAGCATTTTTCACTGCCTTGAATGGTGTTCTATGAGTTCCTATCTCCTTCATTCTGTTGAACTACTGCATTATCATCATTTAACCACTCCCCTTTGATGGGCGATTAGCTTATTCCCAATTTTGTCATTACAGTAGCGTTGTCAGCACTAGGCAAGTTTTTCCATTGTTTTAAGTACTTCACATGTGATCCTCATAACTACTCTGATAGGTATAACTACCCCATTTTTATAGGTAAGGAATCTGATGTACTGACAGGATAAATGAGTTGCCCAAGGTTACAAGCCAGTAAGTGGTGCAGCCACATATGAACTCAAGTAGTCCTGTCTCCAGAGCAACACTCTGAACCATTACATTAGACGTTTTTACACTGAGGGCATATGATCTTTTAAATTGAATAGACCTAATTTTATGTAAAATCCACTGTGCCGTTTTCATATTTTTCATTTCACTGAGAACTGGCAAAAACTTATCTTGGAGTGGCAGCAGGCTACAGACCAGCCCCTGGGACCACTGCTTTCAGTATACCAAGCAAGTATTCTTTTAACACATCTTTGCACACACGTGTGAGCATTCTTTCAGGAAAGGGAACAAGAAATATATTAACAGAAACTCTTTTATCCACTTCCTAAGTAAAAGGGAAACAGTGAAGATTACAAGTGGGCGTGGTTGAGTGGCAGCTTGTGCAAACTCTGGCCTCTCAGGGCACGTAATGATGTACAGTACAAGCGGTTCTGGTCAACACAGGGAATCTGCTTTCCTGAGATAGCACAGGTCCAAGATTACGTTTAAAATAATTTGCAAGACTGACCCACATATACTTTGGACACCAGCCTAACAAGTCACAAAGGTCCCATAAGCATCCGTCTGTGTTATTGTTTCTGAGGTTTTATAAGGGGTGGAGAGGTCCAGGGAGACATTCCCTTAAAGGAAGAGCAGGTGAAGTATTTGCACCATGGGCTGTAACGGAATATACATGTATCTTCCTTCCCATGGGCTCTTTAACATTTGGACCAACACTGGACTTGAGAACTATATTCCTGACAGTTGGATGAGAAGCTAACTGGACAAGGAACGTTGAGATGAGTAGGTGATAGGACTGAGAACTCTCTTGGCTTGAGATACGTGAACAAATCTTTATGAACTCTCCCATCCCTTTCTAGGTCATCCCAAAGTTTCACTCCTAATCACATCTCCCCACTGCATTGCTGACCCCTCAGTCAGCAGGAGTCAGCTGGAACCACAAACCACAATTGGCCTGTTTAATTCAGTGTAGAGCAAGGTTTGAGGCCAAGAGTGAAAAACCGACTTCCAAAACCAACTGATAGCACAGGTTGTTGAAGACCAACGCATTTAGAGAGACTTTTCCTTGCTCAGACTTCAGGTGTGTAGTGACTTTCCTGAGATCCACAGATTTCAGGTGTGTAAAGTGAGTTTGCTGAGATCCATGAATACCTTAAGGGATCCCTACAGATAGGAAGAGATCCTGAGAGAATTAGGGCAACAGCTGAAACCTTACTCAAGGGATTCACAGGACTGCAGACCTGCGAGCCTGTCAAGTCAGTGATTTGGGAGAAAGGCCAACGCAATTGTGCGAGTCCTATCGCCCAAATCAGCACTAGTCTTCACTTACTCAGGTGAAATAATTTTTCAGGTTTATTAAGTGTAACGTGTAGGAAAGAACTTTTAATCCTCAAAACCCAGCTTTACTGCAAAAGGCCTAAATTATTAAATATTCAGCAAAACACCCGTCCTGCAAGCAGCAGTTTGAGGGGCAAGGAACCTAATAAAACTTCATGAATTTTCTGAGCTATGTCAGAGTTGACACTTGGATTCCAGTCCTTGGTTTGCCTGGAACAAAAACCAGGCCTTGAGCAAGTCAAAACACTGGGACTGGGAAGGATATAACCTTCCAATCTGACAGTGAATATAATGTGTTCCCTTAAGTCTAAGGAAGGCTTTTTAAAGGCTTGATGTTTCATTACCACTTTTTTTTTTTTTTTTTTTTTTTGCGGTACGCGGGCCTCTCACTGTCGTGGCCTCTCCCGTTGCGGAGCACAGGCTCCAGACGCGCAGGCTCAGCGGCCATGGCTCACGGGCCCAGCCGCTCCGCGGCATGTGGGATCCTCCCGGACCGGGGCACGAACCTGTGTCCCCTGCATCGGCAGGCGGACTCTCAACCACTGCGCCACCAGGGAAGGCCCATCCGAATCAGGGGACGCGGGTTCGTGCCCCGGTCCGGGAGGATCCCACATGCCGCGGAGCGGCTGGGCCCGTGGGCCGTGGCTGTTGAGGCTGCGCATCCGGAGCCTGTGCTCCGCGACGGGAGAGGCCCCAACAGTGAGAGGCCCACATACCGCAAAAAAATTAAAAAAAAAAAAAAAAGGTTTAATATAAGCAGTTTCCCCCCTTTCTGGCCCAAGTTTTTACCACTCCAAGCAGTTGAAGCATTAACAGTCTAAAATTAAGAGCTACCTCCAGAGTCTAACTTAACCAAGAAAACCAGGTAAGTATTCCAATTTAGTATTCCTAGCACAGAAGTTTAAGAAAAGCTACTGCTAGGGCAGAGTTCCTAAAACTATGCACCAAGCACTTCTCAGGTACACCTGGAGTTATCAAAGGTGTATTTCTAGACATGCTTGGCTTTCTACATTTTTATAACACACCTCTGAGTGATTCTTACCCCTAACATTGCTCTTGTGGTTACACCATCTTTAGTACCAGAAGAGCTATTTCCCTAGCATAGTGCAAAATTGAGATAACCAGGAGGGCTTCCAACTCCTCCCCCTTACTTGCACGTCCCTCCCCTCACCACTGTTTTGTACCAAGTTGAGAACGTCCACTGAAGTTACATTACAACGAGTCGACTGTGAAGGGGGAAGAGGTTGAGAACTTAAAAGTATTGTAAAAAAAATTAAAAAAGAGTACCTTGTGCCCAGAAAGATTCTTACTCCCTCGGTTTTCTATCACTATTGGAAACATACTGCCTAGTGTTATTGGTACGGCAGCACAAAAACTGCTTGTGTAGGGCTTAGACAAGATTCTTACCACGACCTGAATTAGAGAATCTCTTTTACTGTAGCAATCTTATCCTTACAGTGAGGCAAAGCTATTAGTCATCAGGAACCAGTTATGTTAGGAACCACCTTAATTTGCTGCCTAACAAGTCAGCAAGTTGCCTTAGGTTAGTATACCCTTTTTTTGTTTTTTTAGAAGATGTTGGGGGTAGGAGTTTATTTTTGCTGTGCTGGGTCATCGTTTCTGTGCGAGGGCTTTCTCTAGTTGTGGCAAGCGGGGGCCACTCTTCATCGCGGTGCGCGGGCCTATCGTGGCCTCTCTTGTGGAGCGCAGGCTCCAGACGCGCAGGCTTAGTAGTTGTGGCTCACGGGTCCAGATGCTCCGTGGCATGTGGGATCTTCCCAGACCAGGGCTCAAACCCGTGTCCTCTGCACTAGCAGGCAGATTTTCAACCACTGAGCCACCAGGGAAGCCCTAGTATACCCTTTTAACTCAGGAATTCTTTCAAGCAATTTGTCTCTCCACCTTTGTTGACTAGGGCTCCACTTGGTTCTTGGCTCAGTTCACATAAAGCAGAATTAGGGTTCTATATCATTATCTAAGGCTGAGCACTTAAATGTAATGCACTAGAAAGAAAAAAAAAAGCACAAGGATAGTCAACAAATAATGATATTGAAAGCACAACTGAGCAGCCTGGACCACCACCTGAGGTGGAGGCACACAGGCAAGTTTGCTTTCTCTCAATATGCCTCCATATTCAATAGTTTTAAATTCTTACACTTTGAAATTGTTTTAATGACACCAGAATCCTAACTTGTAAATGATCTTGAACAAAGGACAAAAGTCCCTACACCTTGGCACACCCAATGTTTATCAAAGTCAAGTGACTTAATTTTGGTCATATTGACAACCTCAAGTTAAATGCCTTCTTTGAACACCACTTTAACCAGTTAGGAGTCCCCACCATCACTACATAATTTCAGGACAACAGACACCAAATATGCTACCATGCAACAAAACCTTTATTAACATTTTGAACAAGTTCAGCTACTACTGAAACTATCTTAAATTGGGGCAAATAGCTAGAATGCAGGGTGATGCCATTATTGGGCATTATGAACGCAAGACTGAATAATTAACAGCCACCCCTCAGACGGAGGACCAGGTGCAGGGTCGACTCTTTCTGGATGTTGTAATCAGATAGAGTGCGGCCATCTTCCAGCTGTTTGCCTGCAAAGATGAGCCTCTGCTGGTCAGGGGGGATGCCTTCCTTATCCTGGATCTTGGCCTTCACGTTCTCGATGGTGTCACTGGGCTCCACCTCCAGGGTGATGGTCTTGCCGGTCAGGGTCTTCACGAAGATCTGCATACCACCCCTCAGACGGAGGACCAGGTGCAGGGTCGACTCCTTCTGGATGTTGTAATCAGAGAGAGTGCGGCCATCTTCCAGCTGTTTGCCTGCAAAGATGAGCCTCTGCTGGTCAGGGGGGATGCCTTCCTTATCCTGGATCTTGGCCTTCACGTTCTCGATGGTGTCACTGGGCTCCACCTCCAGGGTGATGGTCTTGCCGGTCAGGGTCTTCACGAAGATCTGCATACCACCCCTCAGACGGAGGACCAGGTGCAGGGTCGACTCCTTCTGGATGTTGTAATCAGAGAGAGTGCGGCCATCTTCCAGCTGTTTGCCTGCAAAGATGAGCCTCTGCTGGTCAGGGGGGATGCCTTCCTTATCCTGGATCTTGGCCTTCACGTTCTCGATGGTGTCACTGGGCTCCACCTCCAGGGTGATGGTCTTGCCGGTCAGGGTCTTCACGAAGATCTGCATACCACCCCTCAGACGGAGGACCAGGTGCAGGGTCGACTCTTTCTGGATGTTGTAATCAGAAAGAGTGCGGCCATCTTCCAGCTGTTTGCCTGCAAAGATGAGCCTCTGCTGGTCAGGGGGGATGCCTTCCTTATCCTGGATCTTGGCCTTCACGTTCTCGATGGTGTCACTGGGCTCCACCTCCAGGGTGATGGTCTTGCCGGTCAGGGTCTTCACGAAGATCTGCATTTTGACCTACAAAGTAAAACAGTGTTTCACCTCAGGATTTTTTACTGCTTTCACAGGTAATCAATTCTTTACAACGAACAGTTTATTATTATTAACTGCGTTAATGACTCTCACAAACCTCCCCCAATTACTAGACAAACCGTTAAGTTAGTCACTGAACACAAAATTCCTCAGTCGAGACGGCAACCCAAACGGGATGGGAGAATCAAAAGTGCTTTCTGAGATTAACATCCATTCTCTCTCCCTTAACTGCTACAGATATTTCGTTAAAATGCCCCCGCCCCAATTTCCCCCAAACCTATTATCTTGGCGGCATTAAAATAAAAATCCCGGTTAGACGGAAGTACGGTGCGATACCTTCTCCACGTCGGAATTCAAATTAAAACCTTTCCAGAAGCCCCAGCCGACTACCTCTCTTCCACCTTCCCCACCACGAGAAGACAGGATGGACTCTCCATCGGTTAAGTATCCGTTGGCCTCTGCGGGCTCGCGCACCAACCGCCCCGCTCCCAACCCGTAAACAAGGCCCGCTCTTCCGGAAAGGCCGGCGCCGCGTCACCTCGCCTCCCCTCCCCCACCCCTCCCCGCGGCCTCCGAGCCCCCGCCCGCTCACCCTCACGGACGCCCCCGTCTCCAGTTCTCTCGGCTCTCGTAGGCCATGGGCCAGTACCTGTGAGCGAATCCGAAAATGCTGCGAATTCAACAACGCCGAGTCACCTCCACCCCAACGCAGCACTTCCCAACAATGCCAGTCGCGTCTGAACGCTCCCGTTCGGCAGGGCCGAAATTTATGCAACGTCTGTTGCGTCACTTATCACTCTTACGTAGGCGCCGTGTCCGTGCGCCGCTGAAAGTAGTTCGCTCGGCCCCCACCTCCCGCGACGCAGTTAGGCCCTTCGCCTGAGCCCTAAATTGCTTAGAGCCGAGCAAAGGATCCTAACAAGTCAGCTCACCTCTCTTCCAGGTGATCCTTCTCCTCCTTTCGGAAAAGGTAGGAAAATTATCGGGCGGATGAATTCGAGTTAAGGGGACCTTCCTCGAAAGCTCTGGAAACTTCCTTGCGGCGCCGGCGCTGATTGGTGAGGCGTGTGAGGCGAGGCCGGCGCTGATTGGTGGAGAACACGGCGGCTCGGCTGTTGCTGGGCTCTGGCTGGAGTGGTTCGGCACCGACGTTGCTTAGTAACTGAGTGCGCGTGCGCGGCAGAGGGGCGCCTTCGGGAGAGAAGCGTACTTCCGGCCGGGGGTGGAGGAAGGGCCCTCCGCTCTTTTCCAAGGCCCCGGCTCCTTAAATGTCGTGTTTTCAGGGCTTTGGTTGGAGCACAGCGGGCTCCGCGGCGACTTCCCTGAGAAGGGCTCCCGGTCCTGGTCTGGAGGTGCCCAGGCGCTGGGCGGCGGGGCCCGCAGTAGTTTTTCCCGGTGTCTGCTCTGAAGCATAAGCCCCCCTCACACTGGCCTGTTTTTATTTTTGTTCTTGTCTGGATCAGCGTTGCGGAGCTTTAGTCACGCTTTACAGTTAGGGTGCTTTGGTCGTGCTCTGAGGAGACGAAATCTAGACTCTGTCGGTGGACTCTGCTGAGCCCCGCTTTCTCCCCCGACCCTTCCTCCACCGCGGAGCCCCCCTCTCCCACCCCATGCCGTGGAGGTTTCTCCCGAGCTCTCTCATCGCGGAGCACCCCTCCCCCCGGCCTCTCCCACGGCGAGGCCTCCCCCACTCCCCATCCCTCCACCGCGGATTCCCACCCAACGCACACTGCGAAGGCTCCCTCCCTCTTCCGCATCATGGAGGCCCCGCTCTCCCCGCCCCATCACCCTCCATGTGACCCGGCGGCCGTGCAACGACCAAAACTGCACATCCCTTACCCTCCTAGCAGTTTGTCCAGACTCTGGTGAGGAAAGAGGGAATGTGGATTAGGGAGCCGAAAACCCACTTGGAGAGACAGAGAATCCATGTACGAGAAATAACTAGTATTTTTAGTGTCCCATCAATGTGGTGGTTGTGCACGCGACAGTAAAGGTGGGCCTAACCAGCTCGGACTGGTTTCCGCGCACTGGGGTTATGGCCGCTCGTCCGCAGGGAGATAACTAACCCAGGGAACGTGAGTAAGGCAGGCGTGTTTGGATCCGGAGCCCCGCAGCCCCGCGTCTAAGTCATGCAGGTGGAGGCGTAAACAAACATGTGAGCGGCTGTTTGTCACGTAATAGCAGCCTCCCTAGGTTAAGAGGTGGTGTAACGATGTACACATGAGTACCAACTGGCTAGCCATCACTTAGAAAAGGTCGTTAGTCATTAAATGACATCTCTAAGCTTAACATTAAGACTATGTCGGCGGAGCTGTGACAGGTTTATGCGTTAACGCCTAGACAGCTCTGAATTATTTAAAACTTGGTAAGATCTACTTACAGGGGTCGTAGGAGATGGAAATAAAGTTTCTTTAAGATCATTTGGATGGGGAGGTAGTTGATAAAACGTTTATTGCGCAAAGTATAACTTTTCATTTTCGTTAAGCTGACAGCGAGTAGTCTGAGCTTGTTCCACCAAATCGCAGTTCCTCCCGAGTCATACATGTGAATTGGTAGAATGATCTAGAATGGAGAGCTCATGGTTTGATATGATGACTTGGCTGGGAATTCTAGCAGTTGCCAGAAATAAGTTAGTTATACAGCTTCTTGGTTTAATGTTTTACCGAAGGGCATTTGGTAAGCTCAACATAGCAAACTGTTTTCAGAAAGGAGGCCTGTGCCTTCCTTGTATAATGAAAACAAGATGAATTTTTTATGGCCTGTTTAGAAATAAAACTTTTAATAATAGCATCATTTCTGGTGATAAATTGCAAAAAGTAATTGGTAAACAAATTAAAGACTAGATGGGCAAAATCCCCCAAATCAGGAATTTGGAAATCTAGCACGATACTTGGTATTGTGCTCAATAAATGTTTGTTCAGGGAAGTGCAGTTTCCCTTTTGTTCAACTGGGGAAAAAAAAACCAAACAAACAACTGTGACAGCCTTAGACACTTAAAATACAAAACAGAAAGACAGTACTTATTTAACATCCATAGGCAAACAGTTTTTGCCTAGGCAGTTCCTTTGAAAAAAACGAAGAGGATTTGATTCTGAGATTCAAAGTGATGTTTTACTTAGCTAGATGTCTTTTAATAAAAATCTGTGAGAAAACTATGTTTCCAATTATAAATTCACAATTGTTTTCTTGACATTATCAGCTGATATTTAAAGTATGGAGTTAGTCTGTGGTTTGTCATTTCCTTGTTTGGCAATTTATCTCGACAGAATTATGAGACTAATTCCTAATTCCTTACCACCGAGTTAGAAACTTTGATATTGAATGCCCAAATGAACACAGAGCAAAATTCTAAATTGTCTTTACACTGGGCCTCAAAATTACAAAAATCTGTCCATTTAAAAATAGGTACTCAAAAATGTTTTTACTGTGAAATATTCCATACATATATGAAAGTTGGAGGTAATATAATAAACACCATATAACCACCACCCAACTTTATTAAATCTTAACATTTTGCTATTTTGCTTCAGCTTTTTTTTAATATAAAAATTTATTTATTATTTTTGGCTGTGTTGGGTCTTTGTTGCTTTCTCTGGTTGCGGCGAGCGAGGGCTACTCTTCGTTGCGGTGCGCGGGCTTCTCGTTGCAGTGGCTTCTCTTGTTGCACAGCACGGGCTCTAGGAGTGCGGGCTTCAGTAGTTGTGGCTCGTGGGCTCTAGAGCGCAGGCTCTGTAGTTGTGGCACACGGGCTTAGTTGCTCCGCGGCACGTGGGATCTTCCCGGACTAGGGCTCGAACCCGTGTCCCCTGCACTGGCAGGCGGATTCTTAACCATTGTGCCACCAGGGAAGTCCCAGTATTAGTCATTTTTGGACTGGCTGATTTCACTTAACATAATGTCTTCAAGGTTCATCCGTGCGTGCGACAAAATTTCCTTCTTTTTTAAGGCTGACTCGTATTCCATTGTGTGTATAGAACACATTTTGTCTATCCATTCATCTGTCTATGGATATATTGGATTGCTTTCACCTCTTGGCTGTTATGAATAATGAACTGCTGCGATGCACACGTGTGTGCAGATATCTCTTTTTAAGACCCTGCTTTTAGTTCTTGTGGACAGACACCCGGAGGTGGGATTGCTGGATCTTTTTTTTTTTTTGCGGTACGCAGGCCTCTCACTGCTGTGGCCTCTCCCACCGCGGAGCACAGGCTCTGGACGCGCAGGCTCAGCGGCCATGAATCACGGGCCCGGCCGCTCCGTGGCATGTGGGATCCTCCCGGACCGGGGCACGAACCCGTGTCCCCCGCATTGGCAGGCGGACTCTCAACCACTGCGCCACCAGGGGAGCCCTGCTGGATCTTAATGTGACAAAATTTTAAGTTTTCGAGGAGCCTCCATACTGTTTTCCACAGCCGTTGCACCATTTTACATGCCCACCCAAAAAGGCACAGCCACGATTGTTCCACTTCCTCAACATTTGTTACTTAAAAAAAACCCAAAATGGTGGCTGTCCTCACGGGTGTAAGATGATATCTCCTTGTGACTTCGATTTGCATTTCCTTAATTATTTATTTTTTATTTTAAAATAATTACAGATTCACAGGAAGTCGCAAAAATAGCAGAGAAGTCTCAATGTACCCTTCACCCATTTTCCCCCAGTGATAACATCTTACCCAACTGTAGTACAATATCAAAACCGAGAAATTAACACTGGTGCAACGCACAGACCTTTATTCAGACTTTAGCAGTTTTACGTGCGCTTTTGTGTGTGTGCATAGTTGTGTGCAGTTTTATCACATGGGTAGTAGATTCATGTCACCCCCACCACGGTCAAGATACAGAGCTGTTTTCATCACCATGAGGATAACCTCTTGATACCGCTTTATGGTTGGTCACAAGCTTCTCCCACCACTTACCCCCAAGCCCAGGCAATCATTAATCTGTTCTGCACCTGGATAATTTTGTCATTTTGAGAATGTTACATAAATGGAATCGTACGATGTGTAACTTTTTGACATTAGCTTTTGTCTAAAATTCATCCAGATTGTTGAATATATATTCATAGTTCATTCCTTTTTGTTGCTGAGTAGCATTCTGTTGTATATGTGTCCCACAGTTGGTTTAATCATTCACTTACAGATGGACTTTTGGGATGCTTCCAATTTTTGGCTATTACAAGGCTTAAGCAACAAAAATTCAACTGAGTAATGGCTTTATTCAACAATTTGTGAATCAGGCAGTATCACACCTAGCAATAGAAAGGAGCTCTGTAGAGCTGCAGAAAAGGAAAGGTTTTTTTTTTTTTTTTGGCCACCCGCCACGCGGCATGGGGGACCTTAGTTCCCAGACCAGGGATCGGACCCGTGCCCCCTGCAGTGGAAGTGCTGAGTCTTAACCATTGGACCGCCAGGGAAGTCCCAAGGAGAGGTTTTTAAAGCCAGAGAGGAAGCAGAAAAAAGGAAAGAATTAGCAAAGAGTACCTTGTTTTGGGCGAGGATGCCCTCCTAAGGGGAAGGGAAGGGGTGTACCCACGGATTACCTCCTAGTGCTAACTAGGACATTTCCAGGTTGTCTGGTTAAAGGTCACATTCCCGGGGAAGCTTGGAACTGCAATTGGGTTAGGTATTAAGTCTTGGTTTGCTGCCCTGGGGCCTAACACGAGTGACTCCATTTGGGACATTTTGTCTCCTTTTAAATTTTTTATTTTTGGCCACACTGCGCAGCATGCGGGATCTCACTTCCCTGACCAGCGATTGAACCCACACCCGCTGCAGTGGAAGTGTGGAGTCTTAACCAGTGGACCGCTAGGGAAGTCCCTTGTCTCCTTTTTAACACAAACTTCTATGATCATTCATGTACATTTTTTTTTTTTTTTGGTACGCGGGCCTCTCACTGTTGTGGCCTCTCCCGTTGCGGAGCACAGGCTCTGGACACGCAGGCTCAGCGGCCATGGCTCACGGGCCCAGCCGCTCCGCGGCATGTGGGATCTTCCCGGAGCGGGGCACGAACCCGTGTCCCCTGCATCGGCAGGCAGACCCCCAACCACTGTGCCACCAGGGAAGCCCCATGTACATTTTTGTGTGAACATATGTTTTCATTTCCCTGGGATGAATGCTCACTACTATAATTGCTGGGTTATATGGTATGTATATGGTTAGGTTTTTAAGAAACTGCTAAGCTATTTTCCAGAGGGGCTGTATTATTTACTCTCCCACCCCCAGTGTCTGGGAGATGCAGTTTCTTTGCATCCTTACAGCATTTGGTATGGTCACTATTTTTTATTTTAGCTACCTAATACTTGTGTAGTGATATTTCATCATAGATTTAATTTGCATTTCCCTAATGATTGATGATGTTAAACATATTTTCATATGCTTATTTGCCATGTGGATATCGTTTTTGCTAAAATGTCTGTTCATGTCTTTTGCCCATTTTGTAATTGGATTGTTTGCCCTTTTACTGTTGAGTTTTGAGAGTTCTTTATGTGTTCTAGATACAAATTCACAAATTCTTAGAAGAAAATACAGATATTTTCCTCCATTCTATAAGTTGTCTTTTAACTTTTTTTTTTTTTTTGCCACGCCACACAGCATGTGGAATCTTAGTTCCCCAACCAGGGATTGAACCCGTGCCCCTTGCATTGGAAGCGTGGACTCTTAACCACTGGACCGCTAGGGAAGTCCTGTCTTTTCACTTTCTTGATGGTGTCTTTTGAAATATAAGTTTGTTATTTTGATGACGTCTCAACACCCTATCTTATATCACGCTTACCTGATCTCTTCCACAATCACCTCCATTTTACCTAAGCAATGAACCTTGACATCACCGGAAACTGACTGAACTGTGCTTTCTTAAACCCCAGTATTCAGCTCTCAGGGCCCAACCTCTTGCTTGTCTAGCTGTCTTTCTACCTTGTTTGCATCTGCTCTGTAAACCTTCTAAGGCCTGCAGTTCCCCAGTTCTCTGTTTTTTTCCTCTTAACAGCATCTTTCACAGAGCAAAATTTAAAAATTTTGATGAAGTCCAATTTACTGTTTCTTTTCTTTCTTTAATGGATTGTGCTTTTGGTGTCATGTCTAAGAGCTCTTCACCCAGCCCTAGATCCCAAAGATTTTCTTCTGTGTTTTTTTTTTTTTTTTAATTATTTTCCTTATCGGTTTAGCATAGATTTGTTTGTTGTTGGTACTGTTGTTGTTTTGGCCGAGAGGCGTGGCAGGCCTGATCCTATGCGTGCAGTTCTAACCACTGGACCACCAGGGAAGTCCCATTCTCCTGTATCTTTTCTACATGTAAATCTATTATTCATTTTGAGGTTTAAGTTGAGGTTCATTTTTTCACTTTTGGATGTCCAATTCCTCCAGTTTCTCCATGGAAACACTATCTTTCCTCCATTGAATTACTTTTGCACCTTTGTCAAAACTCAGTTGGCTGGACTTGTATGGATCTATGTCAGTTGTTTGTTTTTTAAACTATTCCCTTTCCAATAACAATTCTTTCTTTCTCTTCCTGAAGGTAACACAGTGCTGAGTTCGATGTTTATCAACCCCAGGAACCTTTTAAGACTAATAATATAAATTTATGTTTCCGTAAATATTACATGTTGGTATAGATTGACTGTGACCCCCCAGAATTCATGTGTTGAAACCTAATCCCCAACGTGATGATATTTGGAAGTGGGGCCTTTGGGAGTGATTAGGCCATGAGAGCAGAGCCCTCAGAAATGGGGTTAGTGCCCTTATAAAAGATCCCAGAGAGCCCCTTTGCCCCATGTGGGGACACAGGAAGCGGGCCTTCACCAGACACTGAATCTGCCAGCACCTTAATGTTGGACTTCCCAGCCTCCAGAACTGTGAGAGATACATTTCTGTTGTTTATAAGCCACGCAGTCTGTGATATTCTATTAGAGCAGACTGAATGAATTACGACACCTGTTTTTAGACTTTATGTAAATGATGTCATACTCTACATATCATTCTACAACTTCCCTTTTTTAATATTGTTTTTGTGATTTAGCTGTGTTGATAAATCTAGTTCAACTGCTTTAGCTGCTATATAGTATTCTGCTATGTGAACATATCACAGTTTAACATTAGGGTATTCCTAGTTTTCACAGTTACAAACAAAGCTGCTAAAAGCTTTTTTTTTTTTTTTGCTAAAAGCATTTTAAAATTTTATTTTACATTTGTTTTATTTTTAAGAACTGTGGTAAGACACATAAAATTTCCATCTTAACCATTTTATGTACACAGTTCATTAAGTACATTCACATTATTGAACAGCCATCACCACCATCCATCTCCAGAACTCTTTTCATCTTGCAAAACTGAAACTGTACCTAGTAAACAATAACTCCCCATTCCCTCCTGCCCCTGGTCCCTGGCAACCACCATTCTACCTTCTGTTCCTATGAATTTTCCTACTCTAGGTACCGCATATAACTGGAATCATACAGTATTTGTTCTTCTGTGTCGGGATTATTTCACTTAGCATAATGTCCTTGAGGTTCATCATGCTGTAGCATATGTCAGAATTTCCTTCCTTTTAAAACTTGAATAGTATTCCACTCTATATATGTACCACATTAAAAATATATATATATAGGGGCTTCCCTGGTGGCGCAGTGGTTGAGAGTCCGCCTGCCGATGCAGGGAACGCGGGTTCGTGCCCCGGACCGGGAAGATCCCACATGCCCCGGAGCGGCTGGGCCCGTGAGCCATGGCCGCTGAGCCTGCGCACCTGGAGCCTGTGCTCCGCAACGGGAGAGGCCACAACAGTGAGAGGCCCGCGTACCAGAAAAAAATATACATATGTATATATATACATATATATTTATATTTATTTGTTTATTTATTTATTTATCTAGGCTGTGCCAGGCATTGTGACGTGTGGGATTATTATTGTTTTTTTTTTTTTAGTTGTGGCGTGCAAACTCTTAGTTGTGGCATGCATGTGGGATCTAGTTCCCCGACAGGGATCGAACCTGGGCCCCCTGGGAGCATGGAGTCTTACCCTCTGGACCACCAGGGAAGTCCCTGTACCACATTTTGTTTATCCATTCATCTGTTGATGGGCTCTTGGGTTGTTTCTATCTTTTGGCTGTTGTGAATAATGCTGCTATGAACATGGTGTACGAATATGTGTCTGAGGGGCCCTGCTTTCAAATCTTTTGGGTATCTACCCAGAAGTGCAGTTGCTGGATCACATGGTACTTCTGTTTTTAATTGTTTGAGAAACTACCATACTGTTTTCCATAGCAGCTGCATCATTTTACATTCCCACCAACAATGAAAGCATTCATGTATATTCTTGTATGGATGTGTGAAAATGTCTCTAGGAAATATACCTAGGAATAGGATTGTGGGATGTATCTTAAACTCTACTAAACTTTGCCAAAGTGCTCTCCAAGTGATTGTACTGACTTACACTCCCTCCGGCCGTGTAGGACAGTTCCCACAGTTCTGCAGCTTCAGCAGCACTCAGGATTGGCAGGCTCTTAAAATGTTGCTAACCTGATGGGAAGACTTTTTTTTAGAAAACAAGATTTAAAAAGTCCCCTTCAGTTTACTTTATAAATATGAACCCATTTGTTTTCAGATGGGTTTTGACTATAGGGAGGGAGACACCGCTGAGGCAGGTCTGACATCTGGTAGATTTGGCCACAAGAGGTCCGTTGGTGTGAGGCTCGAAGGAGCCTCTGGGGAAGACCTGTATGAGGCAGTGAAAGGTGACTTGTAGCTGCTGATGGAGGGTGTGAGGATGCAAAGAAATGTTGGGTTAGCTCCTACAAACAAATTGCCTTTGCAGTGTTTGGTGATTTATTTATTTTTTTTAAATTTATTTTATTTACTTATTTAAAAAATTTTTGGCTGTGTTTGGTCTTCGTTGCTGTGCACGGGCTTTCTCTAGAGGTGGCGAGCGGGGGCTACTCTTCGTTGGGGTGTGTGGGCTTCTCATTGCAGTGGCTTCTCTTGTTGCAGAGCACTAGCTCTAGGTGCGAGGGCTTCAGTAGTTGTGGCACGTAGGCTCGGTAGTTGTGGCACACGGGCTTAGTTGCTCCGCGACATGTGGGATCTTCCCGGACCAGGGCTTGAACCTGTGTCCCCTGCATTGGCAGGCAGATTCTTAACCACTGCACCACCAGAGAAGCCCCTGGTGATTTATTTATTTATTTATTTAACATCTTTATTGGAGTATAATTGCTTTACAATGGTGTGTTAGTTTCTGCTGTATAACAAAGTGAATCAGCTGTACGTATGCATATATCCCCATATCCCCTCCCTCTTGCATCTCCCTCCCACCCTCCCTATGCCACCCCTCTGGTTGGTTACAAAGCACCGAGCTGATCTCCCTGTGCTATGCGGCTGCATCCCACTAGCTATCTATTTTACGTTTGGTGGTGTATATATGTCCATGCCACTCTCTCACTTCGTCCCAGCTTACCCTTCCCCCTCCCCATATCCTCAAGTCCATTCCCTACGTCTGCATCTTTATTCCTGTCCTGCCTCTGGGTTCATCAGAACCATTTTTTTTTTTTAGATTCCATATATATGTGTTAGCATACGGTATTTGTTTTTCTCTTTCTGACTTACTTCACTCTGTATGACAGACTATAGGTCCATCCACCTCACTACAAATAACTGGTGATTTATTTTTAATTTAAAAATTTGGTAATTATGTCAGATTTGTCAGTAAATCCTTTTAGGAACCTAAGGCAGTGTGCTGCAGCAACAAGAGCATGAGATTTGGAATCAAACGCAACTGTGTCAGATTCCCAGCTTGATTTCACACCAGTCCTATGACTGTGTTTATTTTACTCGCCACTTTTTTTTTTTTTTCGCGATACGCGGGCCTCTCACTGTCGTGGCCTCTCCCGTTGCGGAGCACAGGCTCCGGACGCGCAGACTCAGCGGCCATGGCTCACGGGCCCAGCCGCTCCGCAGCACGTGGGATCCTCCCAGACCCGGGCACGAACCCGTGTCCCTTGCATCGGCAGGCGGACTCTCAACCACTGCGCCACCAGGGAAGCCCTACTCGCCACTTTTTTAAAAATATATTTATTTATTTATTTGTCTTCTCCGGGTCTTAGTTGAGGCACTCAGGATCTTAGCTGCGGCATGCATGTGGGATCTAGTTCCCTGACCAGGGATTGAACCTGGGCGCCCTACATTGGGATCGCAGAGTCTTAACCACTGGACCACCAGGGAAGGCCCTCACCACTTTTAACCTTTAACTTCCCCATCTGTAAAGAAAAATTGTGGACTAGGTGTCTTCCTAGCTTGTCAGAGTGTGGTGAGTCTTAAATCTAGGCAAATCGCTTGGCACTCGGTGCTGAGAAAATGTCATTTCCACACCTTTCTCTTTGCCTTTTTGCTTGGTTTCCTTTGCCAAGGAAAAAAGAGAGCTGCCCTTGGAAGGACTGGTATTTTCTTTTTTTTTTCGGGAATTCTCAAACATAGTCAGTGAGCCAGGAAACTGAGGCTTAGTGTATCAATTTCTCATTCTGTTAGAAAATTGTATTAGGAATCCAGAAGTGACTAGACAATAGTTGCTATTATATCCTTGGATAAATAAATTAATCTTAACACCAATCCCTTAGACTTCAAGGTGTTTTCTTCATTACTTTTTCTGATTACCATAGACTGTTTCCCAATTTGTATTTCAGGGTCCAGAACTGATTCTAGGATTTAAGTGACATTTTAAACTTTTTTGCGGTACCCGGGCCTCTCACTGCTGTGGCCTCTCCCGCCGCGGAGCACAGGCTCCAGACGCGCAGGCCCAGCGGCCATGGCTCCCGGACCGGGGCACGAACCTGTGTCCCCTGCATCGGCAGGCGGACTCTCAACCACTGCACCACCAGGGAAGCCCACATTTTAAACTTTTTTTTATTGTGTTTAATATTTGCTGTCAAGTGAAAGAACAGAATAGCTAGACAAAAGACACATGGTTTTTTAAGTTGATGTGTTATTTTTGTTGGCTGTGTCACATTTAAACATAGATGAGATTTATTAGGGGATCTGTCTTGAAAGCAGCCCTTTGCCCCTGTTTTGCTGTCATAAGGTTGGCTAGTACATCTTCTGATACTTAATACAGCCTCTGATACATAACGGAATTTCCTTATCTCACATTCAAAATGCAGCAAACATACATATTAAGTCAGCCTTCATATCAATCAGTTCTCATTGCTGTGTATTTACAGCAACAGATTTCTAATCTATTATCATAATCTCCTCCAGGCAACTGTGTCTGGGCACCGTGGACTCTTGAAGTTTAAATGTGAGCCAAGAGAAAGACTAGGTGATTGGTTTATTCACTCGTCCAGCAGACATGGGTCCAGCAGCTTCTGGGCATGGGAGGCCTCGGGGTTGCTGACTAGGGTAGGACATGCGCCCCACCCAAGGGGGTCATGGTCTCAGCACCAGTAAGGGGTCGTTGTGATTCTGAGAGTAGTTCCCTTAAAGAGTTGTTGGAGGATTCAGTGAGTTAATCATACATAGGGCTGAGCATGTAGGGCGTGCTTGATACATGGTAGCTACCGTTATCAATCTTAAAAGGCAGAAAGGGCTTAGTGGTTAAAGTACAGACTGGACTGGGTTGAGATCCTGACTCTACCATTTGCTCATTGTGTGACTGTGGGTGAATTACTTAACTTCTCTGGGCCTCAGTTTCTTCATCCATATCGTGGGGATAGTAATAATACCTAGCTCAGAGCCTTTGCGGGTTGAAGGAACCTGCCTTGCAAGGTTAGTTTCTACAGGGAGAGCGCTTCGAACAGTTTCTGGCACATAGGAGGCACTCAGTAAACGTTAGCTGTATAAACAAGGAGAAGTCCTTGGACTTCTCTGGGGGCACAGAGGAGGAAGGAGCAGTCCAGCTGCCTGGAGGAGGGTAGCAGAAGAACCCGAACGTTACGACTAAGGTATTATTTAGAAGCCCAGTCACAGGAGGAGGAAGGATTTTCCAGAGAGAGGGGAGCAGGTGAAAAGTGAGAAGGTGGTGTAATGAAGAAATAGTGGGTGCCGGGAGTCCGCCTGCCGATGCAGGGGACACGGGTTCGTGCCCCGGTCTGGGAAGATCCCACATGCCGCGGAGCGGTTGGGCCCGTGAGCCATGGCTGCTGAGCCTGCGCGTCCGAGGCCTGTGCTCCACAACGGGAGAGGCCACAACAGTGAGAGGCCCGCGTACCGCAAAAAAAAAAAACAAGAAATAGTGGGTGCCTGGGCTTCAGGGGCTTCAGGTGGGAAACAGTCTGGAGAAGCAGGCAGAGGTCAACTCCCCAGCAACTTCACTACCTCCAGCTGTCCTGGCTATCCCAGCTGTTTCCCACTTCTGGACCTTTGCACTTGGTGTTTCCTTTGCCCACAACTCTTCCATGGCCACTTCTGTCTTTCCTTTTTGGCAATGTAAACATCACCTCTTCATAAAGGCCTTCTCTGACATCCATTCCTCCCGCCGCGACTCAATTGCATCATCTTGGTTATTTCTTTCAAAACGATTTCATGTTTCCCCGATCCATAATTATATTGCATACGTGGTTATCTCTTTATTCACTTCCTCCACTGGAGTGTAAAGTCCGTGAGTGAGGTACAGACCATGTTCCTCTGGTTTATCACCATACCTCCACACTTAGCCAGCTAGCATAGAGCCTCGTACATAATCAGCACTCAGTAAATATTTGTTGAAAGAATGAATGACGAATGAGGGACCTGCCTTGCCATGCTGAGGACTTTAGATTCTTCCTGCAGGTGTTCTGCATGGGAACGACCTGATCAGATTCCTACTGTAGAATGATAACTCGGTGACACTGTAGCAGGTGGATAGAAGGGGGATGAGATTAGAGACCAGCACTCCAGAGATGGTGGCCGATGGTCAAGCAGGAGATGATGGGCATCTACAAGTAGACCAAGTCAACAAAATCCAGCATCCCTAAAGAAAGTGGCAGGGAAGAGCCAATAAAATCGAATAAAAACAGAGCATTGTTTACTCATAATTGGCCCTTGTTTCCGGAAAGGACCAAGATGACTGACTTAAATGTTTATAGTGTAACAAGATAAAATGAAAGAAAGATGAACGGGTGGGGAACTTATAACAAAAGGAGAGGAAAGAAGAGAAAATGAACTTAGGGAGAGATTAGAAAGTGCTGGCTTTGAAGTCTATCCTTTTGCTAGAGGTGGGCCGTAGATTTAGGATTTTGGTACTTTTTTTCTCCAGCCAGTGTGGAGAGAGAGACACACAATCAATTACATGCATAGTAAGTCCTTGTGATAAAGTGTAAATACATCCATACAGTGGAGCACTACTCAGCAATAAAAAGAAATGAACTATTGATACACATAGCAACATGGTTGAATCTCAAAATAGTTATGCTGAATGCAAGAAGCCGGACCAGAAAGGGTACAAACCGTAGGATTCCATCCCACATAAAATTGTAGAAAGCGCAAACTAATCTATAGAGTGAGAGAGTAGATCAGTGGTCACTTTGAGATGGGGCAGGGAGAAGGGGTGAGGTGGGATGGATGATAAGAGGCCGGAGAAACTTTGGGGGCAGGGTGAGGAAAATGTCTATTACCTTGATTTTGATGATGACTTCATGGGTACAAGCATCTATCCTAACTTAACAATTTGCATACTTCAATTAGGTACAACTTCTTGTGCATCATGTACACTTCAATAAAGGTATAAAAAAGTTAAATTAGATAAACATCTGGCAAAGCAGTCCCTGAGAGCTCAGGTAAACCCTTGATGAGCATGGAGGTACCTCAAGAAGTTAAACTGACTTCAGCTATAAAAATTAAGAAAAAATACTTTTTAACAATAAATATCAGTCTCCTTTTATAAAATATAAAGATACATTTACCCAGTTTGAGACCTCTTAAATTACGTTAATGTACCAGACATTAGTGTTACCCTAATAGATCCCCTCTGTTTGAATTTGTTTGACCTCAAACAGAAGCTAAAGCACAGATTCTTAATTACCTTGGAATTAAGTGCTGCCCTTTGAATCCAAGCAGACGTGTTGTCAGAGGCTGTATCAGAAGACACTAATAGTAATGAACCTGTAGCGGCCAAGGGTCACCCTCAGTAATGAATGCCTCAAGCAGGACACATATCTTTTCCATGTTTTCCCATCCAGTTGGGCATATAAGTTATGCTCCCTTGCTACACGGTGTTGAGAGGAAGAGCCTCCCAGATGCAGATTTAATTCTCATGGCAACTTTTCCAAAGACTCTTGTCTGTAGGCTATGAATAGCAGATTAAAAATAATAATAACAGGGCTTCCCTGGTGGCGCAGTGGTTGAGAGTCCGCCTGCCGATGCAGGGGACACGGGTTCGTGCCCCGGTCCGGGAGGATCCCGCGTGCCGCGGAGCGGCTGGGCCCGTGAGCCATGGCCGCTGGGCCTGCGCGTCTGGAGCCTGTGCTCCACAACGGGAGAGGACACAGCAGTGAGAGGCCCGCGTACCGCAAAAAAAAAAATAATAATAATAACAGTAATCAGCTTATGCAATTCTGAAGTAGAAGTCGTCTGTGTGTGTGTGTGTGTGTGTGTGTGTCTTTCTTAGGGACCAGAAAATACTGAAGGTAAGAGGAATATGGCCACACAGAACTGCTTAGGTTAAAGTGAAAATGGTTACATTTATGCTGATTGCTGTGCCAGGCCCCATGCTTAGCGTTGTATCCTTTCATCTTTACACCAAAACAACTTCCCAAAGTAAATAATGTGATTATGCCCATTTCATAAATACTTGGGAAGAAAAAGGATGAGTGGCCCACAGTCACACAGCTAAGAGGTGGCAGAAGTGAGATTTCAACCCAGGTGGCCTGACTCCAAAGTCTTAAACCTGAGGCTGATTTTCTCCAGTGGTCCTTTAGGGTTATTAGAAATAGTCTGCAGATTTACTGCTAAACTACCTAGTAGTGGCCAAAGCAAAGAGGGAAACATGATTAGGCATTTATCACACTGTCCCTAAGACACAGACAAATTGATTCAAGAGAAACAGCACGTATCCTGCGAAAAATGTCTTCTATAGGTTCTAAGGAAGAGTATGCCCTGTGATGAATGGATAAAACCTTCCATTGCATCCCTCTGGGAGAGAGAATCAAGAATTTTACTACAGGGACTTCCCTGGCGGTCCAGTGGTTAAAACTCCGCACTTCCAATGCAAGGGGTGCGGGTTTGATACCTGGTCGGAGAACTAAGATCTCACATGCCGCGAGGTGCGGCCAAAAAAAAACAGTTTCAGTATAATAAGATGAATAACTTCTGGGAATCTAATGTAGAGCGTGGTGACTATAGTTAATACTGTATTGTACACTTGAAAGTTGCTAAGAGATTAGATCCTAAATCATCTTAATTTAATCATCCTAAATCATCACGCTCTATATCTTGTACTTACATAATGTTACTTGTCAATTATATATAAACTGGAAAGAAAAAAAGAATTTCACTATGGCTACATCCTATGCTGGCCCTTGATACAGACTTGTGCCCAGCTGTTCAGCGAGGGTCCAGCCCAGTTGTCCAAAATCTCAGATGTTTCTCAGGGAAAACACATCTGGACAGATAGAGGCCACATGCCCTCTGGTCAATCCACCATCACTACTATGTCTCAAGAACAGTCTTGGCCAAAGATGTGGCAGCAAAGAATTGGTCCTGGAGCAAACCCAAATGTCCTTAGGTACTCAGGGCTGTCCTCAGTTGCACCCCACCCACATATCTCACCAGGCCAGTCATCTGCGCCCCCAGCACACGGCAGAGCTGAACAGCTCCGTGTCTGTCCTGAAGTATTCATCATCCAGTGGAATAGAAAACATGTCGATAAATAACTCACGCTGTGTGAGAAACACTGTACAGAGGCGCTTATAAGAAGCGCGGGTGATGTAAAGGCTGTGCTCAGCCCCAGCTGGCAGGGGTGGGCGAGTTCCTCCTGGGCGGACCCTGGAGTTGGATTCACCAGGATGCCAGACCTCCTGCTCAGACACACGCTCCCGTGCAGCCCGATACCCACGTGAGCTGCCAAGGCTCGGAGGTTTTGCCGTTTGTCGGGAGGCCGCCGCATCTCACCATTGTTGGATTCCCTAGCTGGGTAGAAGATGGCTCTTCTGATGCTTCTTCTGCGCGTCCGGGCCTCCCGGCTCCAAGCCGAGCACAGTGCAGTGTAGACCGGGCGCATTCCACTGCTGGAGAACCCAGCAGCTCGCTCACTGCGTGTCACTCCTCTGCTTCCTGTTGTTCCCAAAGAAGATCCAGAGTCCTTGCCGTGGCCTCCCTTGCCGCTCTGCCCCTGTGATCCATCCCTCAGTCACTTCAGTCCCGCCGCGACGGCCTTCCTTCCGTCTCCCAGACTCGTCAGGCCCGTGCTGGTCTCGGGCTGGTGCCCGTCTTTCTGCTTGGACTGCTCTTCCTTTTTTTCTCATCATTCAGGTGTCAACTCAGGAGTCCGCTCCTCAGAGAGGCCTCCTCTGACCACGCTGTCATACTACACTGGAATATTCTTTTGTTGCCTGCAGCACACTTATCGATGCCTGAACTTGCTCGGCTCATTCATTATTTATTTATTTATTTATTTATTTATTTATTTATTTATGGCTGCGTTGGGTCTTCGTTTCTGTGCGAGGGCTTTCTCTAGTTGCGGCGAGCGGGGGCCACTCTTCATCGCGGTGCGCGGGCCTCTCACTATCGCGGTCTCTCTTGTTGCGGAGCACAGGCTCCAGACGCACAGGCTCAGTAATTGTGGCTCACGGGCCCAGTTGCTCCGTGGCATGTGGGATCTTCCCAGACCAGGGCTCGAACCCGTGTCCCCTGCATTGGCAGGCAGATTCTCAACCACTGCGCCACCAGGGAAGCCCGGCTCATTCATTTTTTACCCCCCATACATTGGAAGCCCCAGGAGGCCAGAGACTCTGTCTTATCATGGTACCCAGAGCGATGCCTGGCACACAGCAGGCGCTCAGTGGGCATCTGCGGGCTGTCATGCTCCCTCCCAGACCAAATGGGTCAATGTCCGGGCCCACAGGAGGCCGTGGGTCTCCGGGGCTGTGCCTGGATGAGGCCTCCAGTGCACGAATGTTGTCCCCCAGACCCCAGTGGACGTCAGCAGGGACGTGCAGAGTCATCTGGCGCAGAGTCAGTCCCTTTGCTCCAAGGACACATGTCTGCTTCTGGCTTCAGCAGCCACGCCCTCATCTGGCTCACTGGGAGGACCTGCCCTGCTTCCACCTCCCGAATACATCCCAGAACAGAAAGAAAAGTGAACACGTCAGATGGATAGATATTTGGGGTGTAATGGAGGAAAGAAGGGTTTAAAGCACTCTGTCCACAGTCCTGAGACTGACTGAATTAATGTGGGATAGAGAAGCAGGGCCCACAGGAATCCCAGGGAAGGCTCTAGGAACATGAAGAGGTCCGGCCACCAAGGGGAAGAGTTGGGGTTCAGGCCTCAGGATGGCTCCAGAGAAACCCCAGGCACCAAGAAACAAGGTGTTTCCAGAGGAAAAGAAAGCTCTCACCTGCTTTGAGTGTTTTGTTTTTTTAATAACAAAACCAAACATTCATTATTACACATTTACTGAAAACAGAAAGTTATGGCCCAATAAACCAGCCGCTAAACAAGCTGGAATAAGGAAAAAGAACTGATTAATTTTCCCAAATGGAGAAACGTACCGTGTTTTTTTTTCTTTTTTGGCCACGCCACGTGGCATGTGGGATCTTAGCTCACACACACACCCCTTGCATTGGAAGCACGGAGTCTTAACCACTGGACCGCCAGGGAAGCCCCCGATAGCGTGTTTATGGATTGAAGTGCTCCATACCGTTAAGATGGCAGTTCTCCCCAAGTAGATCTATAGCGTCAATGCAGTCACCACTGAAATCCCAGCAGGCTTTTAAAAATAGGTATTGATGACCTGATCCTAAAATTTATGTGGAAACAGAAAGGACCTAGAATAGCCAAAGCTATTCTTTGGGAAAATAATGAACAAAGTTGGAGTATGTAGCCAATTTCACACCTACTGTAAAGACATAATAAAGACAGTGTGGTGCTGGTATAAGGATCAACATAACATAACAGAGAGTCCAGAAACAGATCTTCCCGTTTGTTAACAAATGATTTTCTCTAAAGGCACCAAGGAAATTCAATGGGGAAAGGATAGTTTTAAATAAATGGTGTTGGAGCAATTGGATATCCATATGCAAAATAAATCTTACACCATACACACAAATTAACTCAAGATGGCACAGAGAACTAAATGTAATGAAAAACTAGAAATCTTCCAAATGAAAAAAAAAAATTGTGTGTGTGACCCTGTTAGGTAAAGACTTCTTAATTATGACATCACAAGTGTAATCCATAAAAGAAAACATTGATAAATTGGCATTAATTAAAATCAGTCTGCCCAAGCCCACATGTAGAAGTATGATGGATAACATTATTTGCAAATAAGACTCTAAAAATCATTAGGTGATGAAATACTATCCTCCCTGGGAAATCTTGAGGGATTGTGGCCAGTTTTTTGTTTTTAATTGATAAGCACTAGCCAGATATTTCTAGAACTTAGGATAGCTGTAGCTACATGTCGCAACTCAGAGAGCTTGCCTGGGATTTTTCTGAAGCGTCCTGATCGTTTGTCCAATCTTGCTACTTTGATTCATTCAGCAAATTTACTGAGTGCTTACTATGTTCTGGGCATCGGTCAAGGCCCTGAGGACATAACAGTAAACAAGACAGATGGAGTTCCTGGTCAAGGAGCTTAGTTTCTAGTAGGGAGGTAGACAACAAAACCAAACCATCTTTAATGTGTTAGGTAGTGATGAGGGCTGAGGGATAAAGCAAGGGTTAGAGAGACATGCAACAGCTCTTTTACATAGCACGATGGCCTCTTGGAAAAGGTGGGTATTTGAGGGCTTCCCTGGTGGCGCAGTGGTTGAGAGTCCGCCTGCCGATACAGGGGACCCGGGTTCATGCCCCGGTCCGGGAAGATCCCACATGCCGCGGAGCGGCTGGGCCCGTGAGCCATGGCCACTGAGCCTGCGCGTCGGGAGCCTGTGCTCCGCAACGGGAGACACCACAACAGTGAGAGGCCCGCGTACCACAAAAAAAAAAAAGGTGGGTATTTGAGCAAACACCTGCTTAAGGTGAAGGAGCCCGTCATGCAAATAAGGGGCAGAGAGTGGAGGTGGGTAGTTTCTAGGGAAAACACAGCCAGAGAATGCTTGTTGAGGTCCAGGGGTGCCAAGGAAGGTGGGACTGGAGCTCAGAGGGAGAGGGAGTGGTGGGCAACGAGCTGGGGCAACGAGCTGGGGCTGGTTGTGTGGATTGGTTTATTGGCGGTGGTGAAGGGTTTGGATTTTATCCTAATTTTGATGCAAAGCCCCCAGTCTGTCTTGTTCACTGTTGCATCCCCAGGGCCATGAACAGTACCTAGCACATAGGTATCAGGTTTGTTTGGGGTTTTTTCCCCAAATCAATCTGTAGATTTAATGCATCTCCAATCAAAATTATAACAGGATTTTATGGGGACTTGAAAAGCGAATCTAAAATTTATATGGGGACTTCCCAGGTGGTCCAGTGGTTAAGACTCCACGTGTCCACTACAGGGGGTGGGGGTCGATCCCTGGCTGGGGAACTAAGATCCCACATGCCACTCAGCACAGCCAAAAATAAATAAATAAATAAAATAAAACTTATATGGATGTGCAAAGGGCCAAGAACAGTCAAGACATTCCTGAAGAACCAAGATATCAAGGCTTTATTACATTTTTTAAAAAATTTGGTTGCGCCAGGTCTTAGTTGCGCCATGCGAACTCTTAGTTGCGGCATGTGGGATCTATTTCCCTGACCAGGGATCAAACCCGGGCCCCCTGCACTGGGAGCACAGAGTCTTATCCAGTGTGCCACCAGGGAAGTCCCTCAAGCCTTTATTAGGTTTTAAAGTTATAATAATTAATACAATGTGATTGGCTCAGGATCAGTGAAACAGACTAGGAGCTCAGAGAAAGAGCTGTGCATATATAAAAGCCTAGTATAAATACATTGGGTAAAGAAGGGACTATTGGAAAAAATGAAAATAGACTCCTATTCTACACTGCACCCAAAACTAAATTATGGGTGAATTTAGGCCTTAACTGTGAAAGGGAAAACTTTATATTTTTTAGAAGGAAATCTAGGCAAATATCTTTATGACCAAGGTGAAGAGCTTTGGTAAATCTTTCATAAGTTCAACTACATTAAAATTGGGACTTCTGTTCATCAACATACCTAATAAAGACAGCAAAGGGACTTCCCTGGCAGTCCAGTGATTAAGACTTGTGCTTCCAATGTAGGGGGCATGGGCTTGATCCCTAGTTGGGGAACTAAGATCCCACATGCTGTGGCAGCCAAAAAAAAAAAAAAAGTGCAAAAAAGACAGCAAGAAGACTGGCCATAAACTTGAGGAAGAGCCTTGCAACACATAATTCACAAGGATCAGTATCTAGCATGGGGCTGTCCAATAGCATTCTGCAATGATGGGAATATTCTATATTTGCACCATCCACTAGCCACTGACCACACGTAGCTACTGAACACTTGAACTACGGCAAGTGAGACTGAGAAATTCAGTTTTAAATTGTATTTAATTTTAATTGTAGTCACATATGACTAGTGGCTACCATATTGGATAGCACAGATCTGGAATACATAAAGAACATAGAAGAGGAAATAGGATGGAATAAACATACGAAGTTGCTCAACCAGATCAGGAATAAACAAATTAAAACCATGATGAGATACCACTTCATAACTTCCAGATGTGCAAAGATTAAAAAGTCAGACAATAGGGACTTCCCTGGTGGTCCAGTGGTTAAGACTTCACCTTCCAATGCAGGGCGTGTGGGTTCGATCCCTGGTCAGGGAGCTAAGATCCCACATGCCTCATGGCCAAAACACCAAAACATAAAACAGAAGCAATATTGTAACAAATTCAATAAAGACTTTAAAAATGGTCCACATCCCCCCCCAAAACAAAAATCTTAAAAAAAAAAGACAACATCTGCTGTGGTGAGAGTTTAAATTGTTACAACCCCTTTGGAAAACAAAATTGAGGAAGTGTATATCCTAGACCCAGCTATATCACTTCAATTATTATAGAAGAAAATTTGTCCTTAACCTGGCCTGTGGGGTGACATAATTCACAAACAGGTAGCATTGCTAATAAAATATTTAAGCAGTTTTATGACAGATCATAATCTAATTAAGATCTCTTCTGAGACACTAGATATCCATATACTAAACCGTCAGCTATCAATCAAGAGTCTAAAGATCTTTAATTAGACTTTTCTTTCGTACACAATCTAACTGATTGTATTACTGTGATGCTGGAGCAGTGATTACTGTGATGATGTGATTTCTAAGAAATTGGGCTTAATCCCCATCCCTACCACAGAGCTCCTAAAACCCTAGGAATTTTCTAAATGATCAGAGTGATAGAGATGTCTTGTTATTCATAACAAGCCCCTTTTAAAATTCCCAGAGTTTGTGTTAATGGAGCGACTTTTGGAAAGGCCTTAAATTTGGGGGCTGATTGTCACGGGAATCAACCGTGTGATTAGAAGGTTGGAAGTTACAGCCCGACTCCCCCACCTTGGGGGAGGGGAGAGGGGCTGGAGGTTGAATTAGTCATCAGCGACCACTGATTTTATTGATCATGCCTACATAACGAAGCCTCCATAAAACTCTCTAAAGTGCGGCGTTTGGGGAGCTTCTGGCCGGTGAACAGTGGAGGTGGGAAGAGTGGCTGGAAGAGCGGTCCCAGAGAGGAATGGAGGTCTGCACCCCTTCCCCCACACCCTGCCCTGCACATCTGTTCCACCTGGCTGCTCCTGAGGTACATCCTTTCTAATCAACCAGCGATCTAGTGAGTAAACCGTTTTCCTGAGTTCTGTGAGCCGATTGAACAAATTAATCAAACCCCAGGAGGAAGGAGGTCATGGGAACCTCGGCTTTATAGCCAGTGGGTCAGAAGCACAGGTGACAACCTGAACTTGGAAGTGGTGTCTGAAGTGGGGAGGGAAGGGGACTGTCTTGTAGGACTGAGCCCTTAACCTGTGGGCTGCAGGCAGACGATATCAGTGTGAGTTAAATTACAGGACACCCAGCTGGTGTTGGAGAATTACTTGGTAAAAGACCCCCTCAGACATCTGGTGTCAGAAGTAATGAAGTATGGAGAGTAGAGGAATTTTTTCCTTTAAATTGCCTAGTCAAAACAAACAGACAAACAAAAAAAAAAAACCCAAAACAAAACAAAAAAACCCCAGAAAAAAAAAAAGGGAATTCCCTGGCGATCCAGTGGTTAGGACTCTGACCTTTCACTGCCAAGGGCCTGGGTTCAATCCCTGGTCAGGGAACTAAGATCCCACAAGGCGAGAAACTAGATAAATAAATTGCCTAGTCATTTTTCCCCCTTTAAGTGTTTCTACCAAGACAGAAATCTTTGGCTTGGTCCATCAGAGACCTTTTTGTTCTTACAGCAAGACTATAATAAAACTTTGGCATGTACTCATAATCAAGTTGTCTTAAAAGATTTTTAAACACTCTATCCTAGAGAATCCCTTGCATACCTGCCCCAGGGGATATGAACAAGAACGTTCACAATAGCAAAAACTAAACATGTTTCTCTATCAACAGTGAAATGGACATTGTGGGATGTTCATATGACGAATACTAAGCAACACTGAACATATATCAACTCCAACTACACGTGTCAACAGGGATGAATCACAAAAGACTAGCCTCAGCAAAATGCATACAGTATTATTCCACTTACATAGAACTCAAGAACAGACGAGACTAAAGAGCATCCTCTTTAGATGTACATATACACGTGTGATAAAGATTAGCACAAGAGTCAGGACTGCGGTTGGTTACCTCTTTGGGAGCAGGGAGGAGGACGTTGGCAACATCCGCGAAATGGCTATTGGGCACTCTTTTTACTAATATTATTTGAGCTGAACGTTTGCATTATGTACGGTAGTTCCTCTAACGACAAGGAGCTACTGCGGCACGGGCGCGGGCACCACAGTCAGGAGGAAGCCGCGCCCTGGGGCGGGACTGTGGGCAGGTGTGGGTGCAGGTGCGGGCGCGGGGCCCCTGCCCTCGGAGCAGGTTCCTCCGGTGCTAGGCCCAGGGACTGCTGCAGCTCAGCCTGTTTACCTGGAGAAAGCTGGGCCGTATTTTTGGAAAGGTATTTATGGGCAGCCAGACATGCCCACTGCACCCCTGGGCGCTGGAGGGCTGCCCGCCACCTGCCCCGCCCGGGAGGCGCTGACTCGGGACAGCGGGGCCCTGAGGGGTGTCTGGGCGGGGGCTTCGGTACCACGTGAAACCCAGTAAGTTAAGGGAGGAACAGCTGCTTCCTCGAAAAAGAAGAAAGAAAAACAAAACAAAAATAAGGAGCTGAAAAAATGCCTCTTTTGCTGCTGTGAGGGAGCAGACGGGGAGGCGGGGGTTGTGGAAGCAGGGAGCTCTTCGGCGAGGCTGTGCGGCGGCTGGGACTCCGCGGGCGCAGGGGACGTGGGAGGGACTTTAGGGCCGCCAAGGCCATGGCCCTCCTCTCTGGCGGGAGCTCTACCGCCTGCTGGCCCTGTGAGCCTGAGTTACTTACACCCTCAGTGTCCACAGCAGAAAAATGTGCACGCTAACCGTGCCTGCCCTGTGCCGAAGTGCCTCTCGGCACAGTGCCTGGTACTTAGGACCGTCCCAGGGCCACCGCGTGGGGCTGCCCGGAAGGAGGGGAGCTTTCTCTAACCCAGCAGCATCAGTCAGCTTGCCAAGCCCTGTGCCTGCCAGCTTGTGTGCCCGGAAGGAAGAGTCTTCTTGTTCGAATCGGCACAAAAGTTAGTGGTGGCCCTGCATATGCTCAGAAAAGAGAAGTCACCCCTGGCATGTTCGTAGGAGGGAGGGATGTAGGTGTTGATATCAATGCCAGCAAGGAAAGCAATAGGCCTGTCCCAGGAGCTGAGAGATTTGGTTACCCCTCCTGTGGTTGAGAAGGACGCCACCCGAACCTCTGTCAGGTGCTTTCCCCATCTGCAGGTAGCTGGAAAGCTTGCAGGTAGCCTCCCGCACGCCTGCGGGTACAAAATGATGCCTTTGACAGTGGGCACTAACTCCCCGAGCCTGTGCCTACCTGGTCTGCACGACACGGGGACTCCTGCCCCCTGGTGGCCAGTACGGATCCTGCACACTCCCTCGAGCTAAAACAGCCAGGCCCCTTCAGTCTCAAGCACAGGCAAACCCTATCTGAAAAGCACGTTTGCCTTTGGAGGGCAATGTTACTTGCTCTCTTATGCTTCTATACTTCTAGCACTTCTGGCCGAAATCATGGGAACTTATGCTTTATAAAAAAGCAAATCGAACACACTGTACTATTTTCAGATTCCTAAAATCCTGTACAGATTTGCCAGGGGTTTTTGTGTTTTGCCTTTAAAGTTGAGTGTTACCTGTCCTCTTTCTGCCAGCACATTACACGCTGGACGTGTTTCTCCACAACTGGGGTCACCAGAGACCTTGTCATGTTGGTTTTAGGGGCTAGACTAGGACCAAAAAAGCCCACTTACATTAAAAAGAAAAAAATATAGTAAAGGGAATTCCCTGGCGGGCCAGTGGTTAGGACTCCGCAGTTTCACTGCTGGGGCCTGGGTTCAATCCCTGGTCGGGGAACTAAGATCCCTCAAGTCGTGTAGCATGACCAAAAAAAAGAAAAAAAATTATGGTAAAATATACATAAGATGTACCATTTTAGCTATTTTAAAGTGTACAGTTCCATGGCATTAAGTACATTCACATTGTTCTACAACCATCACCACCATCCACCTCCAGAACTTTTTTCATCTTCCCAAAGTGAAACTTGGTACTTATTAAACAATTACTCTCCATCTCCTAGAACCACCATTCTACTTTCTGTCTCTACGATTTTGACTACTCTAGGTACAAGTATGTATATTTTTGATTTTCACAGGTGGGCTTTTATATTATGACACAAAGAGAAATTTCGAATCTACAGAGAATATATATACCCTTCATGTCAATAGAAACCAATTATATGCCACAAAGAAAAGGATAATAAATTCGAAAATAACAAGAGATTCTATAATTCAGAAACTTTAGCTATAGCCCAATACAGTTAGAAATCAACCACAAAAAGATTTTTTAAATTTTCGTTTGGAAATTAAGAAACAGTCTCTCAGGTCTAAGAGGAAATCAAAATTATTGGGAAAATTAGTGAATTTAGCAACGTCAGTGGATACAAGGTCAATATACAAAAAAATAATTGTTTCTATATACTAGCAGCAAACAGTTGGAAAATGAAATTTAAAAATACCGTTTATAATAGCAGCAAAATAGGAATAAATTTAACAAAAGACATATTAAGTTTATAATTGCTGAGAGAAATTAAATAAGATTTCATAAATGGAGAGATATATTTGTGGATTGGAAGACTATATATATATGTGTATATATATATATATATATATAATTTTTTTTTTTAATGGCTGAAAACAGCACAAATTTATTATCTTCCAGTTCTGGAGATCAGAGATTCAACACAGATCACTGGATAAAATGAAGGTGTCAGGGCTTTCCCTGGTGGTCCAGTTGGTTAAGACTCCACACTCCCAATGCAGGAGGCCCGGGTTTGATCCCTGGTCAGGGAATTAGATCCCATATGCCGCAACTAAGAGTTCACATGCCCTAACAACTAAGAGTTTGCATGCCGCAACTAAAGACCCCGCGTGCCACAACTAAGACCCAGCGCAGCCAAATAAATATTTTTTTAAAAATCAAGGTGTCAGCAGGGCTACATTTCTTTTTTTTTTTTAAGTGACGAATAGTTGATTTACAGTGTTGTGTTAGTTTTGGGTGTATAGCAAAATGATTCAGTTATACATATGTATACATTCTTTTTTATATTCTTTTCCATTCTGGTTTATTACGAGATATTGAATATAGTTCCCTGTGCTATACAGTAGGACCTTGTTGTTTATCCATCCTGTATATAATAGCTTGCATCTACCAACCCCAAACTCCCAGTCCATCCCTCTCCCCCGCACCCCTCCTTGTGACCACAAGTCTGTTCTCTATGTCTGTGAGTCTGTTTCTGTTTTGTAGATAGGTTCATTTGTGTCATATTTTAGATTCCACATATAAGCAATATCGTATGATATTTGTCTTCTCTGTCTGACTTACTTCACTTAGTATGATAATCTCTACTTCCATCCATTATTTCATTCTTTCTTATGGCCGAGTAGTATTATACATATGTACCACATCTTCCTTATCCATTCATCTGTCAATGGACATTTAGGTTGTTTCCATGTCTTGGCTATTGTAAATAGTGCTGCTATGAAAGTAGTGGTGCATGTATCTTTTTGAATTATAGTTTTGTCTGGATATATGCCCAGGAGTGGGATTGCTGGATCACATGGCATCTCTATTTTTAGTTTTTTGAAGAACCTCCATACTGTTTTCCATAGTGGCTACACCAACTTACATTCCCACCAACAGTGTAGGAGGGTTCCCTTTTCTCCACACCCTCTCCAGCATTTGTTATTTGTAGAGTTTTTAATGATGGCCATTCTGACCAGTGTGAGGTGATACCTCATTGTAGTGGGGTTTTTAAAATTAATTAATTTATTAATTTATTTATCTTTTGGCCACGTTGGGTCTTTGTTGCTGCGCGCAGGCTTTCTCTAGTTACGGCGAGCAGGGGCTACTCTTTGTTGCGATGCGCGGGCTTCTCATTGCAATGGTTTCTCTTGTTGCGGAGCACGGGCTCTAGGCGCTCGGGCTTCAGTAGTTGTGGCATATGGGCTCAGTAGTTGTGACTCGCAGGCTCTAGAGCTCAGGCTCAGTAGTTGTGGTGCATGGGCTTAGTTGCTCTGCGGCATGTGGGATCTTCCCAGACCAGGGGTCAAACCCATGTCCCCTGCATTGGCAGGTGGATTCTTAACCACTGCACCACCAGGGAAGTCCCGTCATTGTAGTTTTGATTTACATTTCTCTAATAATTAGCGATGCTGAGCATCTTGTCATGTGCCTCTTAGCCATCTGTATGTCTTCTTTAGAGAAATGACTATTTAGGTCTTCTGCCCATTTTTTGATTAGGTTGTTTGGTTTTTTTGTTGTTGTTGAGTTGTATGAGCTATTTGTATATTTCAGAAATTAAGCCCTTGTCAGTCGCATCATTTGCAAATATTTTCTCCCATTCCGTAGGTTGTCTTTTTGTTTTGTTTATGGTTTCCTTTGCCATACAGAAGCTTGTAAGTTTGATTAGGTCCCATTTGTTTATTTTTGCTTTTGTTTCTATTACCTTGGGAGACTGACCTGAGAAAACATTGGTATGATTTATGTCAGAGAATGTTTTGCCTATGCTTTCTTCTAGGAGTTTTATGGTGTTTTGTCTTATATTTAAGTCTTTAAGCCATTTTGAGTTTATTTTTGTGTGTGGTGTGAGGGTGCATTCTAACATCATTGATTTACATGCGGCCGTCCAACTTTCCCAACAGTGCTTGTTGAAGAGACTCTTTTCCAGTCCATATTCTTGCCTCCTTTGTCGAAGATTAATTGACTGTGTGGGTTTATTTCTGGGCTCTCTGTTCTGTTCTGTTGATCCATATGTCTGCTTTTGTGCCAATACCATGCTGTTTTGATTACTTCAGCTTTGCAGTTTTGTGGAAGACAATATTTTTAAGATGTCATTTCTCTCCATGTTTGTCTACACATTCAATGGAACTACAGCCCAATATCCCAGCAGGCTTTTTTTTTTTTTTTTGGTATAAAAATACAAAAAAAAAAAAAATCCTGGTAAAATTTCCACCCTGAACACTAGGTCTCTCACTTTTGGAACTCTGAGCTGCCAAATATAAAAACATCTGAATTCTCTGAGGCCACCATGTTGTAAGGAAGCCCAAGCCATATGTTGAGGCTATGGGTAAGTGCTCCAGGTGACAGCTCAGTTGGTCTCCCAGCCATCAGCCAGCATCAGTTGCAGCATGTGAGTGAAGCCATCTTTGACATCCAGCCTGGTGAGCCTTCAGGTGACTGTGGCCTTAGCAGACATCCCAGTGAATTGTGCAAGAGACTCCAAGCAAGGACTGTCCAGCCAAGTCCTTCCTGAATTCTTGTCCCATGAGATCGTCAGAAAGATAAAATGGTTGTTTAAAAAAAATCATAGCAGCCTTATTATAATAGCCCCAACCTGGAAACACTCTAAATGTCCTTCAACAGTAGAAAGAATAAATAAAATGTGGTATACTCATATATTGGAATACTGCACAACAATGAAAATGAACAAATCATGGATTCATACAACAACATGGATGAAACTCACAGACATAACATTGAGTAAAAGAAGTTATACACAAGGGTACACATTGTATGAATGCATTTATATGTAGTTCAGAATCATGGTGATAAAGCAAGAGTAGTGGTAATCCTTGGGTGCACTGATTGGGAGGGGAGACAAAGGACCCTTCTGAGATGCTGGAAATGTTCTCTGTTTTGGTCTGGGTGGTGGTTACAAAGGTATGCGTATATGTGAAAACACTTCAGTGTGTGCAAGGTTTAGCCCAATTTAAAAATGAAAAACATGAGAGCCCAGAAATAAATCCATGTACTTATGGTCAATTAATCTATGACAAAGGAGGCAAGAATATACAGTGGGGAAAAGACAGTCTCTTCAATAAGTGATGCTGGGAAAACTGGACAGCTACATGTAAAAGAATGACATTAGAACATTTTCTCACAGCATATAGAACAATAAACTCAAAATGGATTGAAGACCTAAATGTAAGATTGGAATCCATAAAACTCCTAGAAGAAAACATAAGCAGAACACTATAAAGAACTCTGTAAATAAGATGGGATATATATAAAATAGAATACTATTCAGCCACAAAAAATAATGAATTTTTTTTTGCAGTTAAAATTGGTTTTTATTTGTTCATTCTTTAGTGGAGATGTATAATGACTAGTCAGTATCCCTTATATAAAAGTCCCTGAAGATCAGCCATAGTTAAATTACCACTTCAGCCTTCTTTTCAGGGACAGCAATCTGTTTCCTTACATAAAAAATAATGAATTTTGTCATTTGCAACCACATGGATGGACCTGGAGGGTATTGTGCTTAGTGAAATAAGTCAGACAGAGAAAGACAAATACTGTATATTATCACTTATATGTGGAGTCTAAAAAATAAAACAAATGGATATAACAAGTAAAAATGAAAAACATGAATTAGGCTTAAAAAAATTTTTTTTGAGGTATAGTTGATTTACAACGTTGTGCCAGGGTTTATTTTTTATTATTATTATTTTTTTTTAGCGTTACGCGGGCCTCTCACCGCTGCGGCCTCTCCCGTTGCGGAGCACAGGCTCCGGACGCGCAGGCTCAGCGGCCATGGCTCACAGGCCCAGCCGCTCCGCGGCACGTGGGATCCTCCCGGACCGGGGCACGAACCTGCGTCCCCTGCATCGGCAGGCGGACTCTCAACCACTGCGCCACCAGGGAAGCCCTGTGCCAGGGTTTTATTTTATTTTGGCTCCACCGTGCAGCATGTGGGCTCTTAGTTCCCCGACCAAGGATCAAACCTGCGCCCCTTGCATTGGGAGCGTGGAGTCTTAACCACTGGACAACCAGGGAAGTCCCCAGAGTTTTATTTTAAAGATATTATACCATTAAGTTGGCTTGAGGTGGAGAAAACAAAGTTATTGCAGGCCCAGAACCCAAGAAGGCGATTAAAAAGGTATGTTCTTGGAACAGTCTGACTCTAGGAATGAATGAAGTTGATTTGATTCAATCAAGGAGTAACTAGAATAATATGAAAAATATTAGTTGGTCTAGCTCTCAGAAGAGCAGTAGTGAAAGAATGAAAATTAAAGGAATGAAGTTAGGAATATTAAATTGGAGGAACTGAGGGATTTTCATAGGAATATGGTTGATAATGTAGAGCATCAAGCAGATTTTTTTTGTGCTCAATAGAACAGAATAGAGGATTGAGACATAGGCCACAGGATTTCAATATGGAGGAAAAAACAACCACCACCTGGTGTCTACCTCACACTATATGCAAAATTAATTTGAGTTGGATCATACACTTACGTATGAAAGCTAAAACTGTGGGGACTTCCCTGGTGGTCCAGTGGTAAGACTGTGTGCTCCCAATGCAGGGGGCCCAGGTTTGATTTCTGGTCAGGGAACTGGATCCCACATGCTGCAACTAAGAGTCCACATGCCGCAACTAAAAAAAAAAAAAAGAAGATCCCGTACATGGCAATGAAGATCGCACGTGTGGCAACTAAGACCTGTGCAGCCAAATAAATAAATAAATATATTTTTTTAAAAAAGCGAAAACTGTAAAGCTTCTAGAAGAAAAGATAGGAGAAAATCGTGAGCTTTGGGGGTAGACAAAGATTTTTTTTAAACCTGACACGAAAAACTCTAACCATAAAATAAGTAACTCACAAGTTGAATTTTCTCAGAAGAAAATACCCAAAATAAAAAAAATTTCTACTCATCCAAAGATATTAAAGTGAAAAGGAAAGCCACGACTCAGAGAATATATTTTAGATAATATATGTCTGGCCCAGAACTCATATCCAGACATAAAGAACTCCTATACATCAAAGAAGCCAATTTAGTGCCTGTCAACAGGCATTTTACAAAGAAGATATACAGGGACTTCCCTGGTGGCGTAGTGGTTAAGAATCTGCCTGCCAATGCAGGGGACACGGGTTCGAGCCCTGGTCCAGGAAGATCCCACATGCCGTGTAGCAACTAAGCACACATGCCACAACTACTGAGCCCATGCACCACAACTACTGAAGCCTGCGTGCCTAGAGCCCGTGCTCCGCAGAAAAGAAGCCACCGCAACGAGAAGCCCATGCACCGCAACAAAGAGTAGCCACCGCCTCCGAGAAAGCCCATGCAGCAACGAAGACCCAATGCAGCCAAAAATAAATAAATAAATAAAATCTATCTTAAAAAAAAAAATAAAAGAACGGCCATCATTAAAAAGTCTAAAAATAACATGCTGGAGAGGGTGTGGGAAAAGGGAACCCTCCTTTTGGTGGGAATGTAAGTTGGTGCAGCCACTGTGGAAAACAGTATGGAGGTTCCTCAAAAAACTAAAAGTAGAGATGCCATGTGATCCAGCAATCCCACTCCTGGGCATATATCTGGACAAAACTATAATTCAAAAAGCTACCTGCACCCCCTCTGTTCATAGCACTATTCACAATAGCCAAGACATGGAAACAACCTAAAATGTCCATCAACAGATGAATGAATACAGATGTGGTACATATATATATATACAATGGAATACTACTCAGCCATAAAAGAATGAAATAATGCCATTTGCAGCAACATGGATGGACCTAGAGATTATCATACTAAGTGAATTAAGTCAGAAAGAGAAAGACAAATACCATATGATATCACTTATATGTGGCATCTAAAATATGACATAAATGAACTTATTTATGAAACAGAGACAGATGCACAGACAGAGAGAGCAGACCTGTGGTTGCCAAGGGGGAGGGGGGCAGGCAGTGTTGGACTGGGAGTTTGGGATTAGCAGATGCAAACTACTATATATAGGATGGTTAAATAACAAGGTCCTACTGTAGAGCACAGGGAACTATATCCAATATCCTGTGATAAACCATAATGGAAAAGAACATGAAAAAGAATGTCTATATGTATAACTGAGTCACTCTGCTGTACACCAGAAACTAACATTGTAAATCAACTGTACTTCAAAAAAACACTAAAAAAACTAAAAACACCTCACAAAATGGCACTTTAGCCATGTCAATTACTTCATCTTCCTTTCTTCTATCTAATACCTACTGTAAAAAAGTTTTTAAACAAACTTACTAAAAAGTTAAATCAGATTTATTTGAAATTTACCCCGAGTGGAGTCATAAACCGACCCAAAGGTGGCAGCAGAAGAAAAAGGTGAAACAGATGGAGTATCTTTTAGCTACTCTTGTTTAAAAAAAATCATTTAGTAAAATGTCAGTTATCTGCTGAGGGAAATCTACACAACGTTTAACTCATTGAATTTTCTATTTACCAATGAGGCATAAATATAATATTAAAAACAGTAGAAGAGTTTGAAACTAGGTAGAGGTGGTGACCGTATAGCATTGTGAATGCAGCAAGTACTGCTGAACTGTACACCTTAAAATGTTTAATTTTATGTTATATCTATTTCGTCTCACTTTTTTTAATGAATTTTGTTTTTGCCAGGCCACGTGGCTTTCGGCTTCTTAATTCCCCGACCGGGGATTTAACCCGCACCCTCCGCAGTGAAAGCGGGGAGCCCTAATCACTGGACCGCCAGGGAATTTCCCATCTCAATTTTTAAAAGTATTCAATAAAACAGTAGAAGACAAAAAAAGCTATGTGCCTTTTGCTGTATGTAAACTACACTTCCAATGGAACCCTAATGCATACAGCTAAAGCTATACTCAGGAAAATTTATAGTCATTAATATTTTATTAACAAAAATACTAAAAATAAAGGAACTATGTATTTAATTCAATAAACTATCAAACTAATGATAAAACAGAATTAACAAAGAGGAAAGTTGATATTAAGGAAGTAGAACACAAAAAAGAAAAATGAATAAATGAAAATGGTATTTCTTTTAAGATATGAATAAAATAGAGCAACAAAATAGGTTTGCAAAAGACTTGGGTTCCATCAGTGGCTCTCGTGATTTTGTGTTTAAACTTTGGTGCTGTGTTTATCAAAACCATAATAATTGGATTTGGTGCGGAGTTCATTTATTAAATTGAAAAAAATCCGTTGACCATCGAGATCCTGAAGACCCTGTTTTATAATCTGGCAGGAAAGCCCAAGTTTAAGAACTCTGATTTCAGCTGCTACCTGTCCTGCAGTTGCAGGTGCTTGGCCATTTACCCACATTGATTAGCTCATTCAGGCACGCGATGGCTCCTGCCAGTAAGGTGCTGTCCTCATCTTGGAGATGAAGTTGCCCCGGGGCCCCTGCTGGGATGTGGCTGTGAATTCAGGGTGACCCAGGAAGGCAGGAAGAAGCCCTCGGGGTTCAAGGGCCCCGGAGGCGCCTCGGCAGGTGCAAACAGGCTCCGCGTGTCGGGAGCCGAGGCCAGAGGCGCGCGGTTCCGCAGGGCCTGCCGGCTAGAGCGACGCAGGTGTGGGCCCCGCGGCGGGCGGGCGGGGTGGGTGCGCTGAGCTCTGGCCAGGAGCGGGTCGGGGAGGGGGCCGGGGCCGGGGCCGGGCGGGGCAGGCGGGCGCAGCGCCCCCTGCGCGGACGGGGCAGCGGGCGCGCGGGCGGCGGGCGCGCGCGGGGCACAGCGGGCGCGCGGCGGAGCGGGAACGCGCGGCGAAGAGGCCTGCGCACCAAGGGTGCGGGAGCCATGCGGCGGGCGAGGAGCGGCGCGGCGGCCAAGCCACGCGGGCAGAAGCGGTCCGGGGCCTCCAGGGCCCCCGCGGCCGCCGCCTCGGCCCCCGGCGCCGACCGCGCACGGAGGCCCGCGGGCCAGGCCGGGGGCGGGAGCCGGGCGGCGGCGAGGCAGCCGTCGGCCAAGCGGCGGCCGCAGTCGTCGCCTCGGGCGCAGGAGGCGGGCCCCGGAGAGCCGCCGCCGGAGCCGCCGCTGCCCCCGCCTGCGCCCGCGGCGCCCTCGGCGTCCGAGCTGGACCTGGGCGAGCAGCGGGAGCGCTGGGAGACGTTCCAGAAGCGGCAGAGGCTCAGCTTCGAGGGCGCCGCCAAGCTGCTGCTGGACACCTAGTGAGTGCGGCGCGGCCGGGCCGGCGCCTGTAACGTCCCCGCGGCGCCCGAGCCGTGCACCGGCCGGACAAAGGCCTTCCTGCTCGGCCAGCGCCGCGCGCCAAGGCGGCGGCCTTCCCGCGAAGAGGGTCGGCCCGGCTCTCGGGTCCCCGAGCTGCTTTTGTGTTTGCGCACGTGTGTTTAGAGAGCGGCTGTGGGGGGCAGGGCCGGGGTGAGAGGCGCTGGGACAGTTCGGAGCCACCCGGGAGGCCAGTGGCCCCTGTTACTGCGCGCGCCCTGCGCGGAGCCGGGCGGCGAGGAGGAGCGCGCGGGCCGCTCGGGTTCGGAACCGCTGCGGGGGCCCGAGGGCCGGGGCTCCGCGTCCCCCGGGTTTGCCGCCGCGGGGCGCGGACCCCCGGCTCCCCGGAGGCCGGAGGAGGACTTCGGAGGGTCCGTGGAGCTCGCAGTGAGCTGTTAGCCCTGGGGGGCGCCTCGTCGTCTCCAGACGGGGCCCCTGCCCCGTAGCACAGTTGTGCTACCGAGTAGTTTAGCGCCCTAAATATCTCAGAATCAGTCGTCTTATGCTAGAAAACCCAAGAGAAAACAAAGCAACCTAACAATTGCATAGCAACCTGAGGATTACTCCTTTTCTTGAGCAAAAATGTTCCTTTGTCCTTGTTCTGTAAGAAATTCTCTTCATTAGGACGAGTCTTCTCAGAGATGGAATATTGTGTTTTCCGTGTGCTTCACTTTTTGGTTCATCATCTTGGACTATAGGCTGAACATTTTTCAGTATACATCATCATTCAGTGTTTTTGAGCTAAGGTGTGCCAGCTACTGCTCAGTGTGGGGAATATAAAGATGTCAGAAACGTAGAACGAAAGTTTGAATTTATACTTTAAAACAAACTGATAAATGGCCAAGAAAAAGATTTTAAAATGTTGACATGAAAGGGTGAGATTTTTTTTTAACTTATCAGATTAGCACAAGTTACATACATTTGTTAAAAAACCAAAACTCAGTAAATTAAAAATATATTAAACAATAATCGATGTTATTGTTAAAACATTATTGTACGGAAAATAATCTCAGGAACATAGAGCAAACAGTTAACTGTGGATCCCTCTGGGTGTTAGGACTTACGAGACTTTCATTTTTTACGTTATCAAATGTTGTAATGTTTGCGTTTTTTACCATAAGCATTATTTGTGTCTGCAGAAAAAAATATATCAAATTAACGGAGTCAACTTGTACAGAAACGTGAGAAAGCATTCAGTCTTGGTAACCAAATAAATGCACAATAAGACTGCAGCGAGCTATTTTTCCTGTAATTATTGCTTGAGAAGATTCAGTGAAATGTTTTCTCAGTCATTACTGATAAGAGTGTTCAGCCCTTTTGGAAAGCAGTTGGATGATATTTATCAAATCTTAATGTTCAACGAAGGGCCTGACTTACAAGTTTTAAAAAGATTCAAGTTGTACGTAATGTGTACGGATAGCTCTGTAAAAAACCACGTATATGCAAAATACCGGAGGAGAATACAGCAGAATTACAGGAGCCTTTTGTTAACTTTCTCTGGACTCGTCAGGTCTCCTTTCTTTTTCATGGCGGCCTGTACACCTTTATCACAAGTCATGTAAATATTCAGTTAATTTGTTTGATGGCTGCTCCAGGTCCCTATGGCCCGGACCACATCTGCTGTATCTTGTTTACTGCCTTCTCCCCAGTGCCTCGCTTGTAAAAAATCTTAATAAGTATTTGCCATGTAAATAAAAACGTTCGGGTGGCTGGATTAGGATCCTCCACCCAATTCTCTTTTTTCCATACTTTGGAATGCTTTATTTTACAATTTAACAAAATAGAAGTGGAAAAAAGAGCTCACATACAAAGAAGGTACTGAATCCTTTTATAAAACTGACAGTGCCTCCTCAGAAGCAGGAACGCATCTGGTTGTCCCGTAAAGACTTCTGTCCCATCTTGCTTCTTTCTTTCAACCATGGCCTGACTATTCAGAAACCCTCATCTTCCTGATTTGTGTTCCCTTCAGTGAATACCAGGGCCTGGTGAAACACACAGGAGGCTGCCACTGTGGGGCGGTTCGCTTTGAAGTCTGGGCCTCGGCAGACCTGCACATCTTTGACTGCAAGTGAGTGCTTTCTCTTCCCAAGTTGCTTAGACGTTAGAAGTTGTGTTAGATGTTTTCATTAATGAAAAAGGTTTTAAAGACTGGGGGAGGCTAAAAATAACAGCCTGCTGTGTGTGACACAGCTCAGTCCTGCAGCACAGCCCCAGGGGTTGTGGAGCAGGGCCCTCGACTTGTGCCCAGCAGAGTGCCCCAGAGACACCGGTGCAGGGGCTGGGGGCTGGCGGTGGGAGTGCTTCCCCAGAGACCTTGCGGCTGGGCACTGAATGAAAGGCCTTGAGCAGAGTCTTCGGGAGTTGGGTGAGGTGAGGTGAGGTCAGGGCGTACGCACCTGGAAGCTTGCCATGCCCCAGGCCACCTGGCCCCGTTGCTCCAGGTGAGGCAGGCAGTGCTGCCAGGATCGGTGGAGCGCCTGCTGTCAGCACCTCCCAGGCCTTGTGATAGAACAGGGTCTCCAGGCTCTGACTTCTGTCTGACCCGTAGTTGGTGTGTAACTGGTTATGCAACAGTATCCAGTCCTTTTGCCCCTTGGTGCTGTGGTGCCTGAGTTACATGTGAAGAATAAATAAATACCGTGGGATTCCTCCCACGGGGAGCTGACCCTGCTGCTAAACAGTGCAGCCCAGATTGAAGAAGCAGCCCCTGGAATAAGTTAGAGGATTTTATACGAAATTAGAGTTTTTTAAAAGGTGGACTAAAACGGGGCGGGGGGGACTTGTATTTAATTCTGAGGATGTGGTTCTGAGGACCGGCTTGGCATGGAGCTGGGCTTTCTACTGTCTCCAGAATCCAGCAGTTCCCTTCACCGTAGTAAACCAAGGGTGGGCGGCAGGAGCGTGGTTCTCCAGGTCCTGGTTTCCTGAGGGGTGCGTGGCCTGCACTGCTGGCTGTGGGATCCGTGGGCCCTCCTGCACACACAGAGCAGAGGCCCCAGGCCGCTGGCCCTCCTGCCCCAGCTGCCCTTCCTGGGATGGCGCTGCAAGGGGCTTCACCTCAAGGGTCAGCTGGCTCCTGGGACGGGGCAGGTTGGGCCCCGGGGGGAACTCAGAGGGTGCAGGTGGTCGTTCACAGTCCGAGGTCTGCTCTTGTCTTTCTGTAGCTGCAGTATTTGCAAGAAGAAGCAGAATAGACACTTCATTGTTCCCGCCTCTCGCTTCAAGCTCCTCAAGGTGGGTGTCGTGAGTGGGGCTTACAGGGTGCCAGGTGCAGGGGGCCTCCCGGGCCGTATGCTTTCCCCTGTCACCCAGCTGTCATTCCCCCCTTTATATTGGGTTGGCCAAAAAGTTTGTTTGAGTTTTTCTGTGAGATGTTATGGAAAAACCCAAATGAACTTTTTGGCCAACCCAGTATTTTTGGATATATATTTGATATTACAGTGGAAACATGTACAAACACAGAGAATCAAAAATAAATAAGATCACCCAAATCCTGTCAATCAGAGGTAACCACTGGTTGTGTTCTGCTGAATATCCTTGCGTGTTATTTTGGACATGGATGAATACATCTAAATAAATCATGTGTGCTTTTATCAAGGTAGAATTTTACCTTTTTATCTGCTTTATAACTGACTTTTATCATTTCCCGATGAAAAATAAATGATTGAAAAGATTTTTGACTTTAGTATTTGGGGGAGTTTTCTGTGCTTGGTACCAGATTTGCAAAGTACAGAGTAGATACATACACGGTGAAAGGCCTCCCCTCCACTGGCCCTCATGCCCCTGGCCTCTCCCCGTGCCTACAACTGTTTCGTAGTTTACTTATAGGCTTCTTGCTGTGTCTGTAGCATATTTCGTTGCATGAATGTACCACGAGCGACCTTCTACGTTTGAACTTCTAGGTTGAGTGCGGTGCTGTCGTAAACCTCCCTGTGTATAAATCTTTGACAGTTTAGACATTAGACATTATGTCTTTGGATCAGTTCTTCTGGAAGTAAAATCTCCGGTTTAAAAAAGGCTTAAAAAAGGCTTCCGCAGGCTTTGCTCCCTGGGGGGTGGGGGTGGGGGTGGGGCTCTGGCCTGTCCTCTGCTCCCATTGCCCCGCCCCGGGCCCGACAGACGCCACACCTTGGGCATCATGCGCAGTGCCTGTCGGGAGGGCTTCCCAGAACCACCTTTGGTCGAGTCTGCGCTCCTGGCCTTGGGGCCTCGGCATGCAGTGGCCCCTCGGTGAGTGTCTGGGAGGAAAAGCTGAGATTTAATTCGACACTTCAGGCCAGGGTGGCTCCTTGTCTGTGTCTGCCCTCGATCCTGGGGTGGGTGTCTGGTCGGGGTGGGAGCGCCGGCGGGCAGCAGACCTGCCCTCGCCTTTCCCACGAGCCCCCCTCGGGTGCTAGCTGGAGGCTGTGGCCCCAGCCCCCCAAGACAGGCGGCTCCCGAAGACACGCGGGCAGCCGGGATCTCACGGCTTCGGAGTTGGCAGCGCCTCCGCCATCCCACCGCCGGGGGCCTGCTTCTCCGGCCGCCCTGGCGTCTCGAGCTGGCTCTCTTCTTCCGCCCGGCCTGGTGAAGGAGAGAGCAGTTTTCCGTTTGTTCTTTAAGTACAAACCTCCTTCCTCGATTCAGCAGTGTTTATGGGGCAGCTGCTGTGTGCCAGGCTGCGTTCCACTGAAACCCCGCAGCTGTCGTGGCAGACAGGGCCCTTGTCCCCTGGGACCTCACACCTCATGGGGGAGACAGAGGAACGGGACGAGGCCCGGAAGTGCCCAGTGGAGGGTCGGAGCGGGGCAGCGTGACGGAGGCTGACCGGTGGCGAGTCTCGGCGGCTAGGGCAGGCCCCTCTGGAGCTTCAATGCCGAGGCATGGGGGTCCTGGGCACGGGGCGGGCATGGCGCCGGGGGGCCGCTTGGCGTGTCCGAGGAGCTGCACGTTGGCCCTCGTGGCCGCAGGGTGGAGGTGAACCAGCGGACCGAGCTGGGGCTGGAGAGAGGCCGGAGTGGATGAGGAGACAGGTTTTGTCCTCTGGAGAGTGAAGCCTGGGGAGGGTTTTAAGCGGGGCGGGGACGACATGTGCTTCAGTCTTTGAAAAGCGCGCGGTGGCCGTCGCGTGCAGAGCGGATGGTGAGGAGGTGAGTACGGAGGCCGGGGGCAGCCGGGAGAGGGTGGCAGTCATGGGGACGGGCAGACAGTGGTCAATGGAGGTGTGTTTTGGAGCGGGTGGTTCTCGGAGTCCAGGTTGTGCACGGCCACCGGAGGGCTCGTTAGACAAATCGCTGGGCCCCCTCCTGACTGTGCAGGTCTTGGGGGGCGGGGTGGGCACAAGATGGACGTTTCTCGCAAGTTCTCAGGTGACGGTGACGCGGCTGGTCCTGGGACCACGCGCTGAGAGCCGCTGCTCGAGAGGAAGGACGGGGTGTGAAGAGCGGAGAAGGAGGTTGGGCCTCCGAGCAGCTGGTCGCCTGGAGATGCCAGGTCCTGGGGGAGAAGCCAGCGCGGAAGGTGCTGGACTCACATCCGATTCTTGAGAAGGTTGAGGTGAAGCGTTGTGAGCGCTGACAGAGGCGGAGCCAGGGGGTGGGCGGCCGCACACGTGTGTGTCTGGAGTCGTGGGGTGAGGGCAGCTGGGCAGATGGTGCAGTCCAACACGCGGGGGCCCAGGACCCAGCACGTACAGGGAGCGGAGCGGAGGGGCCTGAGAAGGGTGGCCGGTGGGGAGGGAGGAAGAGCCTGCAGGGCGGGGCAGGTTCAGAGGGGCAAGAGTCCGGGGGTCAGGAGAAGTAACCGTTAGACTTGCCACGTGGGGGACACTGGTGATTTCTCATTGGGCAGGAAGACGGAAGAAGCGAACAGGGAGGGTGAGTGTATAGCAGCGTCATGACGATGGACCATGCGCTGTAGCAGCCAGCAGGGTGGGGGTCAGGCAGGTGGACGTGTGGACACTATGGGACAGGGTCTGTGTGTCACCGGTGGGCCCTCGTGCTGAATGAGGTCCAGGAGGCTGTGAGCTGGCTTCTCAGGCCTCCCGAGGGTTTCCTGGGGGAAAGCGTATGCCCAGATAACTCTGCAAGGTTTGGGACCCCTTGGCTGTTCTTTGCGGCCTCCCTGTGGGGTGAGAAGAGGCCCCCCTGGGAACAGTCTTTCGATGCAGCTCTGAGGGCCTGTCTCCCGTGGTGGCCGGGGAAGACCCGTAAAAAGCTCTGACCCTTCATCCCCCCATTGTCTCCCTGGAGAGAAGCTGCTGCTTTCTTGGTTATTTCTTTAAAAGCACATGCCAGGATGTATGTATGCTTTTTAAAAATAGGAATGTTAGTATGCTACACAAATTGTTTTAAACCTTGCCTTTGCACTTAACTTTGTAACCTTGGAGATTGTTCTCTAGTAGTATTTGTAAGTAGAACTGCCTTATTTTTTTCCAAAACTTGGTGAGATTCCATATTTATGCCCGTCCGTGATTGCTCTAACCAGTCTTCTGTTGATGGACAGTTTCAGAGTTTCTAACGTTTAGCTTTTACAAATGCTGCATTAACATCTACATACATCTCATTGGATAAAATACGGAATTTTAATTGCAGGATACATTTCTAGAAGTGGAATTGCTGTGTTAAACAATATGTGCATTTTAAAATTTTAGTAGATGTTACCAAATTTATGGATTTACATTCCTGTGACTCAGATCCGAGTGAGTGTTTCCCTACACATGCAATATCATTAGCTCGCTGTTTTTTTTTTTTGGACGTAAAAATTGTATTAGCCCTCAAATTAACTATAACTTTCAATTACCTATAATACGCGTATACCTTAGGCTTCTATTAAGGTGTTTTTTTTTTAACATCTTTATTGGAGTATAATTGCTTTACAATGTTCTGTTAGTTTCTGCTGTATAACAAAATGAATCAGCTATATGCATTCGTATATCCCCATATCCCCTCCCTCTTGTGTCTCCCGCCCTCCCACCCTCCCTGTCACACCCCTCTAGGTGGTCACAAAGCACTGAGCTGATCTCCCTGTGCTATGCGGCTGCTTCCCACTAGCTATCTATTTTATATCTGGTAGTGTATATATGTCCATGTCACTCTCTCACTTCGTCCCAGGTTACCCTTCCCCCTCCCCGTGTCCTCAAGTCCATTCTCTACGTCTGTGTCTTTATTCCTGTCCTGCCCCTAGGTTCATCAGGACCTTTTTTTTTTTTAGATTCCATATATATGTGTTAGCATACGGTATTTGTTTTTCTCTTTCTGACTTCACTCTGTATGACAGACTCTAGGTCCATACACTTCACTACAAATAACTCAATTTCGTTTCTTTTTGTGGCTGAGTAATATTCCATCGTATATATGTGCCATGTCTTCTTTATCCATTCGTCTGTCGATGGGCGTTTAGGTTGCTTCCATGTCCAGGCTATTGTAAATAGAGCTGCAGTGAACATTGTGGTACGTGACTCTTTTTGAATTATGGTTTTCTCAGGGTATATGCCCAGGAGTGGGATTGCTGGGTCATATGGTAGTTCTATTTTTAGTTTTTTAAGGAACCTCCATACTGTTCTCCATAGTGGCTGTATCAATTTACATTCCCACCAACAGTGCAAGAGGGTTCCCTTTTCTCCACACCCTCTCCAGCATTTATTGTTTGTAGATTTTTTGATGATGGCCATTCTGACCGGTGTGAGGTGATACCTCACTGTAGCTCTGATTTGCATTTCTCTAATGATTAGTGATGCTGAGCATCTTTTCATGTGTTTGTTGGCCATCTGTATATCTTCTTTGGAGAAATGTCTTTTTCTGCCCATTTTTGGATTGGGTTGTTTGTTTTTTGATATTATAGCTCACTTTTTAATTTTTGCCCCGAGTGAAAACTACCTCATTGCAGTTTGTGAGTGTGGATATTTCACAGGTTAAAGAGAGATGTGTTTTCCCCATTCCTCTGAACTGTCTGTTCATATCCTCTGTCCAGTTTCCCGTTTGTGTTCTCCATTAAGGAAATTAGCCTGTGACGTCTGGCAGATGTTCTTTCCTACTTGGTCCTTTGTAGATGAATTTGAGTCCAGTGAGTGTGTTCTTAGGACCTTGAGTTTGGGGACACGGGGACCCAGTCCCTCGGCTGACCCCCCCCCTTCCCCGGTTTAGGCCAGGGATGCAGGGCAAGCTCGAGGCCGGGGTGTTCTGTGTGCAGCTGACTAGGGAGAAGCCCTCAGCTGTCACACTCCAGGCTGACGGGTCTCTGGGCCGTGCAGATGGGGCCCCGACCTCAGGTTGGACGTGACCCCGGGAGCCTGGCGAGTTGGGTTTCCCCATTGAGCCTTTTAGACGATTTGTCTTTGTAAACAACAACTGAAGCTCCTTGTCTGTGTCCCTCAGGGAGCCGAGAGCATCACCACATACACCTTCAACACCCACAAGGCGCAGCACACCTTCTGTAAGAGGTGCGGCGTCCAGAGCTTTTATTCTCCCCGCTCCAACCCCGGAGGCTTCGGTGAGTGAAGGGGGGCCAAGCTCGGGGCACCGACGCCCTGCGGCCACGCGGATGGGAAGCTTGGGGAGGGCGCTCTGGTGTCACAGGCTGCCTCCTGCCTGGCCAGGCCCCTCACACGTGTGTGAGGAACGGGGCTCACCAGCAGAGCTCTCTCCTGGCCCTGGCCCTTCCGAGACCATCCGGATCCTGACCCGCATTTCCTGCCGCTGAGGGAGCTGGACTTTGCTGGGGCTGACGGTGGAGGGTAGAGAGAGGCCGGGGGCCTGGGGGCGGGGGAGGGAGTGAGGGAGGCAAGAGTGAGGGGCAGGGATGATGCCAGTAAGAAAAACTGGGTTTGTTCAAACACAAGCACAGAAACCCCAAGCCCGTCTTCGGGTCCTACTTAGATCTGGGGGCAGAGCATCCCACCTTAGGCAGTTGTCGAGAATGATACCAGCCGCCGTGCGAATCGGGTGGGACGTAGCCGTGGAGGATGCTCCTGGAATCCCGGCCCCGCAGAGACGCAGCCTCCAGAGCTGCAGTGGGGCGGCCGCGACAGCCTCGAGCCTGGTGGGGGGGGGCGGGGCGGGCGGAGCGCGTGACGTCACCCTGCCTCCCCCCTTCCCCCCCCTCCGTTCTCCCCGTAGCAGCTCCCGTTTCCTCCTCATCTGTCACATGGAGAGTCTTTCCTGCTGACCTTCCTGTATGGATGGGGAGGTGTTTATTGCTCAGAAAGCTGCCCCTCTGAGCCCTGGACCAGGCCTGTGAAACCTCCAGGCTGCCAGGCGGAGGTGGCTCTGGGCTCGAGGCCTCCCCCGCCTTTGTCCTCCCAGCTTGGTACTGAGTGAGGTCCAGCCGCGAGTCCCTGGCCCCCATCTCAGAGATGGGGGGAGTGGGCCAGCAGCAGGGGCTCAGGGCCCCTCGGAGAGCCCACTTCCTGCGACACCTGCGGGCTGGGTTGGTCTGAGAGCCAGCCTGCTGCCGGGTCTCACGCCCCCCTGGCTTCCCTGTAGGGATCGCCCCCCACTGCCTGGACGAGGGCACGGTGCGCAGCGTGGTGGTCGAGGAGTTCAACGGCAGCGACTGGGAGAAGGCCATGAAGGAGCACAAGACCATCAAGAGCATGTCTAAGGAGTGAGCCCCTGCCCCCTCCCGCAGGAGGGCCCGTGGCCGCCCCCATCTCCGCAGGCGGCTCCGGCACCAGTGTCTTCAGGCAGCTCTTGTCCTCCCTCGGCTCAGATTTTGACATAGGCTAGCTGACACCCTTCTATCTCTTCCCGACTTTTGTGTGATCTTTTAGAAAAATAAATATTTTTAACATTAAAGCAGTTACTGCGGTTTATCATTTTCTCTGTACGTTGATTTTGCCGCTGAGGCCAGTCACCGAGCGGCAGGTGTTTACTGAGCACTGTTCTGGCGCCTGCAGCCACGTCGGGAGGGAGGGGTCAGGAGGCAAACTTAGGGGCTGTTAGAAACGCGTCACGGGCCACCGAGCTGGGAAGAGAATGAAAGGCTGGTCGTGGGAGACCTGCGGGGAGTGTGATTGGAGCCTTTTTTTTTTTTTGAGAGGTAAATCAGCTTCTGATTTCTTTTTCTTTTTTGTCCCAGTTGTGGTAAAATACACATAACATAAACTTGACCATCTTCACCATCTTTAGCGCACAGCTCAGCAGTGTTGATTACGTTTGTGTTTTTGTGTCACCGATTTCCACAGCTCTTCATTTTCCAAAACTGAGCCCCTCTACCCATAAATAACCCCTTTGAGCCTGTATTTTTAAAGGAAGCAAGATTTGGGAAGAGAAGTAGCTGTGGACAGAGGTCCGGGCACAGGGTAAAGCCAGGTCACTCTGGAGGCTTGTGGTGGGAAGAAGCAGTGGGTCAGAAAAATACGTCGAAGCCGACTGTGGACAGTCCTGGGTCTTTACCTTACAGGCGTTGGGAAGCCTTTTGACTGGTTCCCTGTCCCCACCCTCTGTGTCTCATGTCACTTCCTGTTATAATCAGTGCTTTTTATTACAAGATGCCTTCCTAAAGCATTCTTCCATTACGAAGTGCTGGGTATATACATAAAGGCAAACGCCTAATAAATAATTGCTCTTTGCTTTAGGAAAGTGAATCATGAAATGATCTGGGACATAGGATAGACCAGAAAAAGGGGTGGGGGGAGGAAATACAGACACACTGGATTTCCGTGTGGTCACCATGTCAGCTGACAGCCGTTTGGAAGGAGCTGGTAAAAAGTTGTATGGGTGAAACGAGTATATCCTGGTGCAGTGAATGTCCCCTCTGACCTGCCTTCCCTCTTGCAACGATATATAAAACACATAGTTTTGTGTCTCTTTAATACTATTTTATTTTTAAAATTTATCTATTTATTTACTTTTGGCTGCGTTGGGTCTTTGTTGCTGTGCACAGGCTTTCTCTAGTTGCAGCGAGCAGGGGCTACTCTTCGTTGTTGTATGCGGGCCTCACTGTGGTGGCCTCTCCTGTTGTGGAGCACAGGCTCTAGAGCGCAGGCTCAGTAGTTGTGGCGCACGGGCTTAGATGCTCCGCGGCATGTGGGATCTTCCTGGACCAGGGCTCCAACCCGTGTCCCTGCTTTGGCAGGCGGACTTTTTTTTTTTTTGGTGGACTGCCTTTTCTCTCTGTTTTTTTTTAACATCTTTATTGGAGTATAATTGCTTTACAATGCTGTGTTAGTTTCTGCTTTATAACAAAGTGAATCAGCTATACATATACATATATCCCCATATCTCTTCCCTCTTGCGTCTCCCTCCCTCCCACCCTCCCTATCCCACCCCTCTAGGTGGTCACAAAGCACCAGGCTGATCTCCCTGTGCTATGCGGCTACTTCCCACTAGCTATTTTACGTCTGGTAGTGTATATATATCCATGCCTCTCTGTCACTTTGTCCCAGATTACCCTTCCCCCTCCCTGTATCCTCAAGTCCATTCCCTAGTAGGTCTGCGTCTTTATTCCCGTCTTGCCCCTAGGTTCTTCATGACCTTTTTTTTGCTTGTTTTTTAGATTCCAAATATGTGTGTTAGCATACGATATTTGTTGTTGATATTTTTCTCTTTTCTGACTTACTTCACTCAGTATGACAGACTCTAGGTCCATCCACCTCACTACAAATAACTCAATTTCGTTTCTTTTTATGGCTGAGTAATATTCCATTGTATATATGTGCCACATCTTCTTTATCCATTCATCTGTCGATGGACACTTAGGTTGCTTCCATGTCCTGGCTATTGTAAATAGTGCTGCAATGAACATTGTGGTACACGACTGTTTTTTTTCTTCACACACACACACTGTATTTTATTTTTACAAGAGATAAACTGACACCAAGCATTGTAAATGGGTGACCACAACAAAAGCAACAATGATTGCAGTTACCAAACACGAAACACACTCACACTATGTTGTAATATTGACATTCAGTCCAGGAATCCTCCACTGTAGCAGCTCCTTTACTTTGCAGTGAAAATTGATTTGTATATTTTTTGCCTCTGAGTCCTTGTGGGATTTTTTTTTTTTATTCAAACAGAAAGTCACAAAAATTATAACCATCCTCATCAGTCCACTCAGTCCCGTGTAATTAATTTTTTTCTTCTTGATCTTTTGTTGGCGCTTTTATGAGTTCACCAGTTTTCCATTAGAGTTCTGAAAATGCTTCTTCGTTCAGTTCAGCAGTAGAGTCAGTTACCAGAAACCTGTACTTGTCAGAGTCTTTTCCATGAATTCCTTGATGATGAAACCCTTTTATAGGAACATATTTGCAAAAGCATCAGAGTGCACCCAGCACTGTCTGTAAATGACAAAAGCCTTAAAAATGACCGCGGTTAAAGATTGGATGAAAGTTCATAATAATGCAATTGACAAGGAAATTTAGTTATTTCTGAGATACACATTTTAAAGTAATAACTAGAATTATGACTTACAACGTTATACCAGAACATATGAGATTTTTAGGAATTTCATGTAACGTCTGAAACATTTATATTAACGTATTTCCATACAAGTAACCCAAAGAAAGTTTAGTATTAGTTGTTTTATTTGTTTGTTTTTTTATACTGCAGGTTATTAGTCATCAGTTTTACACACATCAGTGTATACATGTCAATCCCAATCGCCCAATTCAGCACACCACCATCCCCACCCCACCGCGGTTTTCCACCCTTGGTGTCCATACGTTTGTTCTCTACATCTGTGTCTCAACTTCTGCCCTGCAAACCAGCTCATCTGTACCGTTTTTCTAGGTTCCACATACATGTGTTAATATACAATATTTGTTTTTCTCTTTCTGACTTACTTCACTCTGTATGACAGTCTCTAGATCCGTGCACGTTTCAACAAATGGCTCAATTTCGTTCCTTTATATGGCTGAGTAATATTCCATTGTATATATGTACCATAACTTCTTTATCCATTTGTCTGTCGATGGGCATTTAGGTTGCTTCCATGACCTGGCTATTGTAAATAGTGCTGCAATGAACATTGGGGTGCATGTGTCTTTTTGAATTATGGTTTTCTCTGGGTATATGCCCAGTAGTGGGGTTGCTGGATCATATGGTAGTTCTGTTTTTAGTTTTTTAAGGAAATTCCATACTGTTCTCCATAATGGCTGTATCAATTTACATTCCCACCAGCAGTGCAAGAGGGTTCCCTTTTCTCCACACCCTCTCCAGCATTTGTTGTTTGTAGATTTTCTGATGATGCCCATTCTGACTGGTGTGAGGTGATACCTCACTGTAGTTTTGATTTGCATTTCTCTAATGATTAGTGATGTTGAGCATCCTGTCATGTGCTTCTTGTCCATCTGTATGTCTTCATTGGAGAAATGTCTGTTTAGGTTTTCTACCCATTTTTGGATTGGGTTGTTTGTTTTTTTTGATATTGAGCTGCATGAGCTGCTTGTACATTTTGGAGATTAATCCTTTGTCAGTTGCTTCTTTTGCAAATATTTTCTCCCATTCTGAGTGTTGTCTTTTGGTCTTGTTTATGGTTTCCTTTGCTGTGCAAAAGCTTTGAAGTTTCATTAGGTCCCATTTGTTTATTTTTGTTTTTATTTCCATTTCTCTAGGAGGTGGGTCAGAAAGGATCTTGCTGTGATTTATGTCATAGAGTGTTCTGCCTATGTTTTCCTCTAAGAGTTTTATAGTGTCTGGCCTTACATTTAGGTCTTTAATCCATTTTGGGTGTATTTTTGTGTATGGTGTTAGGGAGTGTTCTAATCTCATTCTTTTTTTTTTTCTTTTCGGTACGCGGGCCTCTCACTGTCGTGGCCTCTCCCGTTGCAGAGCACAGGCTCCGGACGCGCAGGCTCAGCGGCCATGGCTCACGGGCCTATCCGCTCCGCGGCATGCGGGATCTTCCCAGACCGGGGCGCGAACCTGTGTCCCCTGCATCGGCCAGCGGACTCCCAACCACTGCGCCACCAGGGAAGCCCTAATTTCATTCTTTTCCATGTAGCTGTCTGGTTTTCCTAGCACCACTTATTGAAGAGGGTGTCTTTTCTCCACTGTATGTTCTTGGGCAGGTGGATTCTTAGCCACTGCGCCACCAGGGAAGTCCTTTGTGTCTCTTTAAAAACATAAATGGCATTCTGTACATTTTGTTCTGCAACTTGCATTTTCGTTTGGTAACATGTTGGTCTCATGTCAACATACAAATCCTCATTATCGGCTATTACATAGATCTGCAGAATATGGGTCTAGTCTATTTAACTTTTTTTTTTATGGAAATTAGGGTTTCCAGTTTCTGCTTTACAATCAATGTTGGTAGTGAGCATCCTTTTACAGGCCTCTTTGTACATGTGTATTATTTGAGGCTATAGAAGATGAATTGCTAGGTTGAAGATACGCATATTTTAAACATTAAAAATGCTCAGTTTCCCTCAGAAAGTATATACCAGCCCCTAAAAGGTCCACCAACCCTGTAAATAGCAGTGCCCTCACCAACACCTGATGTTATCGGTCTTTTTACTTGTGACCAATCTGTTGGGTGAAACAGTTTCATTTCTTTATGTTTCCATTTTCCTGATAACTGTGAGTTTGAGCATCTTTTATGTTTTTGGACCCATTTTTATTTCTTGTCCTGTAAGTTCCTTGATCACATCCTTTGCCCATTTTTGGGGGGGGGGGCTATTTTTTTTCCATCCACATGTTAAAAAATATTAGTAAATAATGTGTTTCAGATACTATTTTTAAAATTAATTTTTGGTGCTTTGTATGTTCAGGATATAAATCCTGTGATGAATTTTGCAAATATCCTTTTACAGTTTGTCACTGTTCTAACTGTTTATTCGGGTTTTAGATTTTGAAGCGCTCAAATTTATCAGTCTTTTCTTTTCTTTTTTTTTTTCCTTTATGGCATTCTGACTTTTCTGCTTCCTGGCTTTTGTGATTTATATCTTGTTTGGGAATACCTTCCTATCGAGCTTATAAACTAGATTTTCTCCTACTTTCTCATAGTTTTTTGGTGCCTTTTTGGTTTTGTTTTAAAATATAGCTCTTTAATCTGTCTGGATTTTTTTTTTTTCTGAGTGGTTTTCATTTTTAATTTTTGTCTGTGGTATGAGGTTGGGGTTCAGCTCCCCACCCTCAAAATGGATAACCACTGCATTGGCCCTTCCACTGACTAATCCATCCATTCCTTACTGATTTAAAATGTATGTTCTAGATGAGGTTGTTTCTGGACACTACTTTTTTTTTTTTAATTTATTTTTCTATAGTCCCACAGTTACCGAAGCATTTTAAATCCCTAAAGTTTAATGATGTGCTTTAAAAAACCTGATAGAATAAATCTTCCTCATTATTCTTTTTGATTATTTTGTCTTCCAGATGAATTTTAGAATTAGTGTATCGAGTGCCATATAAAATCCTGTTCGGACATTGATTGAGAGCGTGCTGAGTTTATAAATTAATTGTGGGGGGGCAGGGGACAGGCTTCTTTACAATACTCAGTTTTATCCTCTGGGAAAGTGCGATATCTCACCAGTTGGTTTTGTTCCTCTCTGCTCCTCTGTCAAGCTTCCTGCTATTCTCCATGTGGCAGCCGTGTAGATGGCACATTCTGTGTTAGGTTTATTCCTGGATGTCTTACGGTTTTTGGCCGTCCTTGTGAACGGGATCTCTTCTCCACTTTGCAGTTGGTTATTGCTGGTGGGGAGGAATGCTGTTGTCTTTGGTATGTTACATTTTACCTGGCTACTTGTTGAGTTTCTGGTGACTTTCTAAGCCAGCCTCCTGGAAGCACCCCTCGGCAGTGAGGTCACCTGGCGGGCCCCCGGCTGGAGACTCCCGGCTTCATCCTCCTGAGCTGTCATCTTAGATGTTGGTATTTTCCCACATGCTTGGGGCTCAGAGAAGGCAAGAGTGTGATGCTGGCTAGAAGGAGCTCTGGCTAAGACTGTGCCTTGGAACATTAGATGCTGTCGGTAGCAGCCTGGCACCTGTCGCTTCCTTTTGGTCGCGGCCAGGAAGCTGCCTCTCACGTGACAGTCCCACACATTTCCCGTGGAGGAATCTGAAGGCATCTGTGTTACAGCTTTGTTGTGCATCTTCTGAATTCATAAAGGAAGGCAACAGTCCTAAACATGGCAGGAACTTCCAAAAGACAAGTTCAACTAGCTGTGGTGGGTGGAAATCCAAGCGCTGGGATTCCCCCAGGATTCTTTCTTTCCTGAAATCAACCCTCACCCCTTTAAGGCCCGGGTCACGGACCGGTGCTGCTTTTGTGACTGAGGAGGTGCTCGGGGACGGTCTGTGGACCCCTAGCTCGCCCTCTTTTGCTCCCCTCGGGCGGGGAGAGCAGCCCTGGCGCTGGGACACAGCCGTTGCTCGGGGCCCAGGCTGGCAGACGGCTTCCGGGAGAGCACGTTTCTGCTGTTCCTGGTGGCTTCCTTTCAGGCAGCAAGGCTGCCACCGTGATCATCCATACGGAGTAGACCTAGGTCGGTGGGAGGAACGACCCTCAGCAATTCCGCGCTCATAGACTCTGATGAACCCTGTAGATCACTGGAATCCTTTCCCTTGAAGACCTCACCGCTCCCAAACTCCTCAAGACCTTCCCCCAGGGGCACTGGGTCAGACCCTGTGTTATCCAGCTTTTAATTACTGAAGTTGACTACACTTCATGTAGATTTTTCTGGTAATACTGTCCATGAGGGATGGGAGCCCCTGGCAGGGGTACCTGTAGGATTCAAACTTGACCAAGACCTTAACACTCTGATCAAACCAGAACCATGTTTCTGCTGCCCGACCTCTTGTGGGCCCAAGAGCGTGAACGTCCTGTTCTGTCCGTCCCTCCACACAGTTTGACTGGCTCACTTTTCTCAGGATTCACTGACTTTACACGATAGGCTGGTCGGGTGGTCTCCAGCGTGAGGTGTGCTCCCTCCAGGAAGTGCTCAAGAGGGTCCATTATGGGTGGGAAGAAAACGTTAGAACTCCTATTTATCCTTTACATTTTTTTTTCCGTATGTTTTATAATGTGCACTTAGAATGTATACATTATTGAAAACTCAAAAGTCGGGAGATCATTGCCGTAGCCGCTTGATTCTGTTCTCCCTCTGATCAGTGCTGCACATCAAACAACTGTCTGTGCATCTTTGTACGAGTTTCTACTTCCCAAGGATAAGTGCACGTGGAGTCCAGGGATATGTACATTTTAAAGATTTCTGACGTACTGATTTCCAGAAGATTCCACCATCTTCTGTTTGCCCCAGCAGCATATATGTGTCCATTCCCTCGCCTACAGAACACTGGGCGTTACTATTGATAGACATCTTTGCAAATTAGATAAGTGAAAATGGCATTTTCATATAATCTGTGTTTCTTTAGTTAGTAGTGGGATTTTTTTCACATTTATTTCGTGTGTGTGTGTTTGTGAGAGAGAGAGAGAGAGAGAGAATGAGAGGGAGAGAACGAGAGGGAGAGAGAGAACGAGAGGGAGGGAGGGGGCAGACCTGTTCATGTCCTCTACCTTCTTCATTTTCTTCCCTGGAAAACTCCTACTTTAATCCAATCACCACCTTCAGTGAAAAATAGATATTCATCTTTGCCTTAATTTGTAGGCACTACAGAGGTTGAATAGTTTTTCCTGTTTAATGGCCATTTAGATTTCCTCTTTCATGAATTTTCCATCCTCAATCCATTTTTCTTTTGGGATGTTTTCTTATCAATCTTTATATATTTGGGCTATTAACACATCTGTGATACCTGTTAATTTCAGAAACCTGTGACATATCTGTTTTTTTCCTCTACTCCTTTTATGAGTTTCCAGCCTGGCTGTGTAAGGGCTGCCCCATTCCAAGGTTATATATGCATTTAGAGTCTCCCAAGTTTCTTAAACAATATTTTAATTGTTTTGATTTTTGTGTATAAATCTGTAATTCATGTACAGTGTGTTTCTGTACTTGGTATCAAGTATGGAGTCTTTGTTTTCTTACAAATGCCTGACCAGCCATCCTGAAACAATTTATTCAATGTTTCTCCACTGAGTTAAAATGCCCCCTCTACGGTACAGTAGCTCTCATATAATATGGATCTGTTTCTGGATTTTCTCTTCTGTCCAACATCTGTATACTCCTTTGCTTGTATCATACTGTTTTGGTTGCCGTGGCTTTATAAGTTTTAATGTATAGAAAGGCAGGTCCCATATCTGCATTGTTTTTAATATTGATATTTTGGCTATCCTTGGACATCTCCTCTTCTAATATATTTCAAAAATAATTTTATCCAAGTCCAGAGATAATCTATGGAGTTTCTGACTGCAACTACATTAAATGTATATGTTAACTCTGTAAGAATGGGAATCGATGAATATAACATGTAAATATATAAGTTTAGAAATTGGAACTTGTATATACCATATATATTTGGTGCTTTTCAGTTTATTTATTAACTTTGTAAGGTTTTTTTTTTTTTTTTTTTCCTATACGCGGGCCTTTCACTGTTGTGGCCACTCCCGTTGTGGAGCACAGGCTCTGGACGCGCAGGCTCAGCGGCCATGGCTCACGGGCCCAGCTGCTCCGTGGCATGTGGGATCTTCCCGGACCGGGGCACGAACCCGTGTTCCCTGCATCGGCAGGCGGACTCTCAACCACTGCGCCACCAGGGAAGCCCTGTAAGGATTTTATATTAAATCTCTATCAGGGAACGTGGTACAGTTCTCCATTTATTCAGGGCTTGTTTTATGTCCTGCATTAAATTTTTTTTTAACTTTTAAAAACTATATTTAAAAGAAAAGCAGTAAGCACTAAAACTGGGTTAACGTACAAATAAGATTTGTACTCTGCAGGATTTACTAGGCTAGCAGGTAAGGTGAGTATCACCAGGCTCAGAGAGCAGTGCCAGCTTTATCATGTGCATATCCTTAGAGTAAGCTAGAACATTTTAATGCAGTATTATTTCTTGAATTGAGATAGAATTCATGCACCATAAAATGTACCTTTTAATGCGTAGAATTCAGCGATTTTTATATATTCACAAGTCTGTCCAGCCTTCACCACTGCCAAATACAGAACACTGCACATCCCCCAAAGAATCCCCACACTCCTCATCGATCACTCCTTTTCCCCCCCCCGGAAAACACCAATCTACTTTCTGTCTCTGTGGATTTGCCCGTTCTGGACATTTTATATAAGTGGATTTGTACGGTAGATGGCCTTTTGTGCCCAGCTTATTTTACTGAGCATAATGTTTTTCAGAGTTCATCCTCGCTATAGCATGTGTCAAACACTTCATTTCTTTTTATGGCTGAATAATATACAAAATGCCATATTTATCTTTTCATCAGTTGATGGACATTTGGGTTGTTTCCACTTTTTGGCTGTTATGAATAATGCTGCTACGAACACCCGTGCACAAGTTTTTGTACAGACGTGTTTTCAGTTTTCTTGGGTGTATACCTAGGAGTGGAATTGCTGGGTCTGATGGTAAATCTTTAAGTTACTGAGGAAGAACGAAACTGTTCGCCACAGCAGCTGCACCGTTTTACATTCCCACCAGTCATGTTCGAGGGTTCCATTTCTCCATACGCTCACCAACGCTTGTTATTGTCTGTGTTAGTTTGTTTTAATCACTGCCTTTCTACTGGGTGTGAAATAGTATCTCATTGCATTTTTTTGTTTTGTTTTTGTTTTTTGGCTGTGCTGGGTCTTAGTTGTGGCTCGCGGGATCTCTTGTTGTGGCGCGCGGGCTTCTCTCTATGTGTGGCGTGCGGCTTTTCTCTTCTCTAGTTGTGGCATGCAGGCTTAGTTGCCCCGCCACATGTGGGATCTTAGTTCCCCAACCAGGGATCAAACCCGTGTCCCCTGCATTGGAAGGCAGATTCTGTACCACTGGACCAACAGGGAAGTCCCCTCATTGTAGTTTTGATAGACATTTCCTAATGACAAATGATGTTCTTGTGCTCATTGGCCGTTTGAAAATCTTGGATAAATGTATATTCAGGTCTTTTGCCCATCTTTTAATTAGGTTGTCTTTTTGTTGTTGAGTTGTTTATATATTCTGGATACTAGGTCCTTATCAGATATTTGATTTGCCAATACTTTTTCCCATTTCACTTTTTAAAAAAAATTAATTAATTTATTTTATTTATTTATTTTTGGCTGTGTTGGGTCTTCATTGCTGTGCGTGGGCTTTCTCTAGTTGCAGTGAGCGGGGGCTACTCTTCGTCGCTGTGAGCAGGCTTCTCACTGCGGTGTCTTCTCTTGTTGCGGAGCTCAGGCTCTAGGCGCGCAGGCTCAGTAGTTGTGGCTTGCAGGCTCTCTAGAGCCCCGGCTCAGTAGTTGTGGCGCACAGGCTTCGTTGCTCCGTGGCACGTGGGATCTTCCCGGACCAGGGCTCGAACCCGTGTCCCCTGCATTGGCAGATGGACTCTTAACCACTGTGCCACCATGGAAGCCTCCATTTCACTTTCTTGATAGTGTCCTTTGATGTACAAAGGTTTCTATTTTTTCTTTTGTTGCTTGTGCTGTTGGTATCATATTTAAGAAACTGTTGCCTAATCCAAGGTCACAAAGATTAACATTTGTGTTTTCTTCTAAGAGTTCTATAGTTTTAGCTCTTAAATTTAGGTCTTTGTAGTAGTTTTTAAAATTGGGACATGTGAGTCTTACAACTTGGTTCTTTTTTTAAGATGGTTTGGCTTCTGAGGCTCTTGCAATTCCATATTGTTTTAGGATCAATTTGTCAGTTTCTGCAAAAAAGATAGCTGGAATTTTAATAGTGATTATAAAATTTAGACAGATCGGGGCTTCCCTGGTGGCGCAGTGGTTGAGAGTCCGCCTGCCGATGCAGGGGACACGGGTTCGTGCCCCGGTCTGGGAAGATCTCACATGCCGTGGAGCGGCTGGGCCTGTGAGCCATGGCCGCTGAGCCTGCGCGTCCAGAGCCTGTGCTCCGCAACGGGAGAGGCCGCAACAGTGAGAGGCCCGCGTACCGCAAAAAAAAAAAAAAAATTTAGACAGATCTTATATCTTTTATGTTGAGCTTATTCCTAGGTATTTTATAGTTCTTGAAGTTGATGAGAATGGGATTTTTTCCCCCATTTTCATTTCTGTCACATTATTGCCAATTAAAGACAGTCTATTGATTTTTGTAAAGATATCTATTATCCAGCTGCCTTACCAGATTCCCTCACTTATTTTAGTAGATTTTATGGACATCTCTTGGGTTTCTAAACATAGCTGTCTCTTCTAATACTTATATCAGTTATTTTCTTGTTCTGTCCTACTTTGTCAGCTTCACCCTTCAGAACAACCTTGATAATCACGATGATGGCAGCTTACCTTTCTACCTTGTCCACTTGGTTTTAGGTGCTAGATTTTGGTAAATAGTCTTTATTATATTTACGTTGTATTCTTTTTTCCTATTTTTCTTGAAGGTTGTTATTAGGAATAGTGACTGAATTTTGTTATCTTTCGGTGCCTATGCGTAGAATATGGTTTTTCTTCTTAATTTGTTGATGTAATGAATTATGTTGATGGATTTCCCAAAGTAGAACCATTCTTACACTCTGGAATAATACCCTGCTTGGTCATGGAGTCGTAATTCTTTTGATGCACTGCTGGATTCAGTTTGCTAATATTTTCTTTTACATTTTTGCATCTGTATTCACAAATAAAATTTCAGGGTTTTTTTTGGTGCTATTTCATGTTTTGTTGTCTGTGAATTGGAGTACTTTTCTATTTTATGCTCTAAATAATATTGGAATTATTTTTAGATAGCTGCAAAACCATCTAGACTAGGAATCTTTAAAAAATCTGTTATAATTACCTTTCTAATTTCTTCTGTGGTTATTGGGTCTGTTCCCTTTCACTTTTTAAGTCAATTGTAGTCATGTAAAGTCCCATTAATAAGGTGCCCACCATTGGATATAATCCAGTTCTTCTTCCCTAGTTCCTATTCTCAAATGTGGGTGGCCAAAGCTGTACTGGGGGGGTGGGTGTGGAAGGGGGTTTGGAGGCGACCCCCAGATGGGACTCTCTCAGTTTAAGGAGAGCGTTTTTTACTTTGCAAGGGCTCAACAAAAGCAGCAGTGTGCAGCTCTCCAGTGGACGGAGACAGCCACCACGCCAGCCTCCGTCCATTGGGGGTCCAGCCCCTTGCAGAGCCTGGCTCCTCTGCCTCTCCCCCCTGCTGCCATGCATTTGGTCCCGAGCATCTTGCTGCACAGGTGTCCCTCCCTCACTCCTAGACTCGGCCAAGGAAGCAGGACAGCCACCTGCCCAGGAACGCCGACCTCCTTCAGGTCTTGGGTGCACTAGCTTGATGCTGAGTCCTGGGAAGATTAAAAAAACTGGTTGTCACTCATCTTGCAGTGATGCAACCCTGCGTTTTATGGGATTGAAGTGTTTGGACCCTATCTGTGACATTACGGTAGGGTCTGGCGGTGGTCCAACGTGTACTCGGAAGTCATCCATTTCCTTTCGATTTTCAGTTTTGTTGTCCTGGACTGTGCATATCAGCTCTTATAGTTTTCTCAGTCTCTTCCATTTTTGTGGCTGTCCTATCCATTCTGTTCCCAGTAACGGCACGTTTGTCTTCTCTCTTTCTGAATTGGAGCTTCCCCTCTTTGCGCCACTTCCTGGACCACCAGCTGGACTCGGAACAGCTTCCAAGCCAGACCCCTTGCTTCCCTTTTATTTGTAGCACCATTTTAGGACATAGGTTCCTGAGTGTTAAGCTCCAGATCTCTCTTCCTATTTCCTGCTTCTCCCAAAAGACTGACAGTGAGATATTTGATTGTATGCCGTTAAACGGACATGTCTTCCCTAGATTCAAATCTGGTATGTAGGCCACAAAGATAAATCCAAGGAATTATGGTTGAACTAATTCAGTATAGACCATTCTTCTTTTTTTTAAATTAATTTATTTATTTAATTAATTTGTCTGCACTGGGTCTTTGTTGCTGCACTGGGCTTTTCTCTAGTTGAGGCGAGCGGGGGCTACTTTTTGCTGCGGTGCGCGGGCTTCTCATTGCGGTGGCTTCTCTTGTTGCGGAGCACGGGCTCTAGACGCCTGGGCTCCAGAGCGCAGGCTCAGTAGGTGTGGCGCACGGACTTAGTTGCTCCGCGGCATGTGGGATCTTCCCGGACCAGGGCTCGAACCCGCGTCCCCTGCATTGGCAGGCGGATTCCTAACCACTGCGCCACCAAGGAAGCCCTAGACCATTCTTTTGTGTGTGTTTATGTCTGATGAGGCTGCTTTGGAAACAACGTAAAAATACATTGCATTTAAGAAGGGATTTCAGAGCACTTTACATTCATTTACGACAATTGCGTGTCTGTGTTAGGGGGTTGACATACATTGTGCATTATGTAAACTGTCTTGCACAAGAGCTTGAGAAGCCAGCAGGGTGGCTGTTGTCCTCGGGTGGTGTGTGTTCCGCTGGTTGTGGATTTGCTCCCCAGAGGAAGAAGCTCAATTCTGGACAGGCCGGTGGCCTGCAGGGCCTCCATTTTCTTAGAGGCCGGGCAGCTTGGAGGAGACGGGCCCGGGACGCAGTCTTATGCTGGGATCTCCTTGTCTCAGGGAGATGAGCCGCTCCGGACACACCCTGGGCTCCCTGGCCATTTTTCTCTCTGTTCCTTGGGTCTGAGAGCCCTTCCCGGCTCAGAGGAAGTGCAGAGAGTTGATTCTCATGTACCGGGAGAAGAGCACATAGAGGTGGCGGAACCAGAGCAGCTGGCTGCGGTGGCAGGACATGGCTCTCTGGAAGAATCAGAGGACCGGTCGTGAGTGCTGGTGCCGGTGGTTTGTTGTTTTCACTCTGCTTCCTCTCCTTCAGGCCTCCTCCCACCCACATACTGCAAGCTATGGCCTGATCTGGCTTCTGCTGTGCCCTTCGAACCCCTCTGGACTGGCCTCCCCCGCCTGTCTCCTGATACCGGTGTGATAACAGCAGAGGGTGTTGATGCAGCCGAGCACTACCTCAGTGTAACAGCCCTGTGGGTAAAGGACTATTATTATTGCTTTTTTTAACAGATGAGGAAACTGGTTCATCAGTCTCAAATAGCAAGTAGGGAGTAAAGCTGAGATTAAACCCAGAGCCGTCTGGTTGACTGTGGAGCCTACATTCTTAATCCCTGGCTCCACTACCCTGCATATATAACTCGTATAGGGCTGTTTTGTGCCCAGACTCCTATGGATTAGCCAAGCTGGGTAATTACAGTCACTCTTAGAAGAAGAAGGAAAGGAATAGTACCCATATGTACTGGCTCTCCTTGCCATACAGTGGGGGAAACGTTATCCTGTCATTCAGATCTAGTGTAGCTCAGTCTTTAAACAGAATAGATCACAACAACTGATTTAACTAGATGCAACCTATATAAATGGTTCCTGTTTTTCTCTAGGTACCATGATTAATGCTTATAATCTAAGCTAATATCATTGCAAACCTTTACGTAAAAAGCTCATTTTATATTCACTATTGGAACATCCGTGGCTTTAGGGATGTAAACACCCCTGTGATGACTGTAAGCTTTAAGTTGATAAAGAGAATTATCACCATATTCAGGCAAAATATTACATAGCATGGTTTCAACAGGAAATACAACTAAAATTTTTAAATAAAAATGACTTTCAGAAACAAAATGGATGTGTGAACTCACAGAATAATGTTTCAGTTTTGAAGACCATAGTGAGAATAAAAGGTTCATTTTAGAAAAACGTTGAGGGAAGATAGGAACTCTGTGGTCCAAACACACTTGTCTACTTGTGAGAGATTCCGAGTCACAGGGGCTTCCCACATCCTGCTGCCCAGGTGGCCAATTTTGTAGATTCCCTCGTCTTTCAGTGGCTGCAGCACCCACTCAATAAGATGGGCGCTTACAGTAATTATATATTTATGGCCAGTTTGGTTTTTTACAAGCTTTTCTTCCTATTACTTTTCGTTCAGAATTTTCAAAGGAATACTGCAAAATATCAAAATTGTTGCTATTTCCTCCCTACTTTTGGAACATTTTCACTACGTGTGTTTCAAAACTATGATTTTTCTGATTATATAGTACCATATCATTCACCTGCTAAATGATTTTAGCTCCTTTTTTGGGCCTCATAAATTACACTAGTGAACATTCTTGTACGTCAGCCTCTGGACACAACTTTATTTCTTTAGGATAAAATTCTGGAAATAAAAATTAGTGGGTCAGAGAAAGTATAGATTTATTGATATATTGCTCTGCAACCCGCTTGTGTCTACTGAACGTATCAAGAACTTCAAAAGGTAAGTACAACTTCTGAGAAGAGTTCTGATATTTACTACTGTTGCTTCCCAGAAAATGATAGCCGTTTACACACCTGTGTCATTTAATGGCTCAACATGGGCTCTAGCCTTTGAACCTTTCCACTTGGATAGCAGAAATGGAAAGGGTCAAGGCTACAACTCCCCAGCAGCCTTCTCAGACCACCTGCCCCACCGACCACCAAGAGTTTTCACCAGGAGGGCCTCGCTGGGCCTGACTCCTCAGCCGGCAACCCGTGGTCAGCCCCAGTGGCTCTTTACAGAGGCTCCTGGCAGGTCTGAGTTCCTCTTGGCTCAAGCTGGGAGCACTGGTCCACGTGTAGCAGGGAAAAACCGGTAAATCGAGATGTCCAACCATAAGGGGTGTGTGACCTATCTTATGGTGCGCCCATGCCATGGAACACAGGCAGACATTACAAGGTGAACACCTAATAACCCTGGAGAAAATGGTCGTGATGTTGCTAAAGTAGGTTTCAAATAAGCAGGCTCTGTGGCCCCCGCTCTAAATGCCTGTGCGTGAATACTCTTTATGGAGGGCGTATATACTGTCAAGAGTGGCTACCCCTGAGGGGTGGGCTTGCAGGCACTGGGGTTTCTTCTTTTCTGTATTTCCAGATTTTCTACACTGAGCCTGTATTATTAATTGCCTTTTTTCCAGCACATATTATTTCTATAATCAGAAGAAAATGTGCAAGTCCCTGGTCTGCGGCTCCCAGGGTCTGGCTGCGGGCCAGCTCTGGGGACAGAACTGCTGTGGAAGGCCTCGGTGAGGGGCTTTGAAGAGCCAGGGACGGGGCGCAGACCTGGGGGGGGAGCACAGGGGTGGCGGGGTGGTCCTCACCTGGGCCTGGGCCGCCTCTCGGCGGCTGAGCAGGAAGAGGGCATCGCGGGCACACAGCAGGGAGCAGGGCAGGTCCAGCAGTGACAGGTACTTGCGCAGCAGGTTCACAGACTGAAGCGTGAGCACCAAGCACCCTGGGGGGCGGGCAGAGCGGAGACTTGCTGCTTCAGGCAGATCTTCCTGGGTGCCCACCCCTTGCTCTGGGCTCAGGGCAGGGCAGTGTCAGCAGAGCTGCTCTTTGCCCATCATTCTCACAGATAAGAAGGGTGAAAGGGCCCCAGAACACCTGACGGCCGCCCTCTACCTGCTCTGTGCCCCCAGCAGGGAAGGGTCGGCTGCTAGAGGCTGGGATCGAGGCCCAGGGAGAGGGGATGCAGATAGGACTTCTGTCCTGGGAGGCCAGAGACCTGGTTCCTGCTTGTCACTAAAGAACTGACGGGCTTGGGGAAGTCCTTTCACCTCTCTGAGCCTCAGTATCCCCATCTGTATGATGGTGTTGGTCATGAGTGTGGGACTGGCCTGTTTCCCAGGGTTGATACAAGGATCAAACACACGAGGGTCATGTTCCGAAGCCCCCGTGGCACCGCCAGCCAGAAAGGCCATCATTCCATCCCCAGGGCTCTCCTGTGAGGGTGCACATCGTGACAGAAACCAGCTCAGGGAGGTTAGGGGGTGTCGCACAGAAACTGGCCAAGCGGGTCAGACGCCTTCCTGTGAGTTGGGAAGAGTTTCAGACCCGTCCAGCACCCATGCGTCACCCACAGCCTGGCCAGTTAACTGGGGGATGGGTGTGAGTTTCGGTGGACATCCTGAAAGGATACCAGAGGCGGAACAGACCTGGCCAGGGAGAAACCAGGCAGGTGAGGGGCAAGGCCTACGGAGGAGGTTAACTTCCTGTGTCAACCCGACTGGGTCCTGGGTGCTCAGATACTTGGCTAAACGTTGTTTCTGGGTGTGTCTGTGTTTCACGTTTGAATTGGATGACTTGGTAAAGCAGAAGGCTCCCCCAGCATGGGTGGGCCTCACCCAATCCATTGAGGGCCCGGACAGAACAGAAGGCGGAGGAAGGGAGAATCCATTCCTGTCTGTCTGACTGCAGAGCAGGACGTCGGTCTTCTGCCCCGAGACTGAGATTTACACTATTGGCTCCCCTGTTCTCAGGCCTCTGGACTCGGGCTGAGTGACGCCCCAGCTCTCCTGGGCCCCCGGCTTGCCGACGGCGGATCCCGAGATTTCTCGGCCTCTGTAATTGTGTGAGCCAATTCCTTGTTTTATATGTATATATATAAGTGCATATACCACCATAGCTATCTATCTGTGTGTCCTGTTTGGTTCTGTTTCTCTGGAGAACCCCGACTACACGCTCCTCCCTCACATCCGGAGGATACTTCCCAGTGGATACAACCTGATTTCGAGACCTGGGGACCCGCCGTGACAGGCACGCTGAGCTGAGTCAGGAGAGTGTGGGCCTGCATCCCCCCACCCCCGCCCTGGCTGAGGGCAGCTCTCCGTATATTTACCAGTTTCACCCTAGAGGGATGGTAACGGTGACCTTTTACAGGAGGGACAGGCCTTACCTTTAGGTAACTTCCCTTGTGCGTGCAGGGTCCTGGAGGAGGGAAAGGACAGGTGACAGTGAGCATCCCTCTGCAGCTAACAGGCAGGGCCACGCCTGCCCCACCCTGGGGTCCCTCCACTGTTGGTTTCTAGGCAGTTTCTTGAGCGCAAGTCACCATATAGATTCCCTGGATTCCACACCTTTGGCTACAGCTGAAGGGACCAGGGTGGGTCCCTTACCCAAGGTCAGCCGATCTGGAGGTGGCCAGTGGCTCATGAAGTGCCCTGGTCCAAGCTTTGCCCAACAGATATGAAGGTAAGGACAGTGGACTCTGTGAAGTTTTTCTCTTTTGAAATTGAGATGTGAGAGTGGTGGAGAATATTTAAAATGTTAATTGGTATTTCCTCTCTGATGCCCCTTTCTCCTATTTGACACCCTGCCCCACCCCTTCTGACCATAGAGGCCCTTCTGTGCTCACTGCCTTAAGAGGAGGGATGAGGTGGGTCCACCAGCAATGAACTTGTTTTGAAAGCTGAGGGATGGAGGCATGGGGCAGAGTCCCCTCCCCCCACCAACACACAGACACACGCACTCATCCACCAACACACAGACACACGCACTCACCCACCAACACACAGACACACGCACTCACCCACCAACACACAGACACACGCACTCATCTGGAAGGGATTCCCCAGAGCAGGAGTTAAAGATGAGAAGCTGGGAGGGAACGGATGAACTTACAGGCCTCACACACACACACACACACACACACACACACACACACACACCCGCAGAGCCTGAGGGAACGGATGAACTTACAGGCCTGACACACACACACACACACACACACGCACACACACGCAGAGCCTGAGGGAACGGATGAACTTACAGGCCTGACACACACACACACACACACGCACACACACGCAGAGCCTGAGGGAACGGATGAACTTACAGGCCTGACACACACACACACACACACACTCGCAGAGCCTGAGGAATAGAAAACCCTGAGGTCAGAGGCCACTTGTCCTGCGCTCTGGGTACAGCCCTGGGGATGATCTCCAGGGAAAGAGCTGGGAGGCAGCATCTAAGTGGAGGAGGGAGGGGCCCTGGAGACGCGCCTGGAAACGGCACTTCAAGCCCTGAAAAGCGTTGGACGCATTCAGAAGAGGGTCATAAAATCGTCCTTCACGTCAGGCTGCCCCCTCCTAACCCCAGGCCCGTCCAGCAAGCTGCTTACGGGCCCAGGGGGAGCACGGCTTCAGAGGTCAGGACACACGCTCTAGGTCTCCATGACCCCGAGGAAATCCCTCAAGATGTGTGAGGATCTGGTTTTTTACTGGTGAAATGCAGGTGCGTGTCAGTCACATGGAGAGGCTGCAAAGAACAAGTAAGGTTTCCTATGACGTGCACATCCTCCTTCTCCAAAGAAAGTCTGAAATTGTGCACAGAATACACAGCAGGAGAGAGCAAACAAGCTGGAGTTAGAGGAGGGAAAAGAGGGTGCAGCCAGGAGGGCCGCCGATCCCCAGAACTCAATCCTTAGTCCTGTGCGTGCGCTACAAGGAACTGAAATTTGGCCCTAAAGCTTTCTGTGGCCAAAGCAGAGGGATAAATCAAATCCGTTCCCCCACTTGCCGTATCCGGGGGTGGGGAAACTCAGCTGTTCAGGAGACGAGACCATAATACCAGGACCCGAGGGCGACTGCCCCCGGGAGCAGGTGGTGAGAGAGCATGGCTCTCTGATGGCCCGAGGGGGGACAGTGACGGGGAAACCAGCCGCCCGGAGACTCAGAGCGCCCTACCTGGCAGCCGCATATAGAGCCACGTGGTTGCTGTGGCCGCTCACACCTCCCGCGTCAAAGGTCACCACCTGCAGAGACACACAGGCTTTCACTCAGTGCCGAACCTGTCCCTCCCGCCTCGTCCCCGCGGCCCGGGAAGGACAGGAGGCCCCAGAACCTTGTGCCTGTTCACGTTCTGAGTGTATCTGAACTGACGTGGGAGCGGGTCGGGGGTGTGACCATTGCTTGGCCGACTGTGTGGAGACCGTGGCTGTGGGTTTGACTGTTCGCTCTTTTTTTTTTTTTTTTTTTTTTTTGCGGTACGCGGGCCTCTCACCGTTGTGGCCTCTCCCGCCACAGAGCACAGGCTCCGGACGCGCAGGCTCAGCGGCCATGGCTCACGGGCCCAGCCGCTCTGCGGCATGTGGGATCTTCCCGGACCAGGGCACGAACCCGAGTCCCCTGCATCGGCAGGCGGACTCTCAACCACTGCGCCACCAGGGAAGCCCTCTTTTTCTTTTTTAAAATAAATTTATTTATTTTATTTATTTTTGGCTGTGTTGGGTCTTCGTTGTTGCGCGTGGGCTTTCTCTAGTTGAGGTGAGTGGGGGCTACTCTTCGTTGCGGTGCGCGGGCTTCTCACTGAGGTGGCTTCTCTTATTGCAGAGCATGGGCTCTAGGCGCGCAGGCTTCAGTAGTTGTGGCTCACGGGCTCTAGGCGCGCAGGCTTCAGTAGTTGTGGCTCACGGGCTCTAGAGCGCAGGCTCAGTAGTTGTAGTGCACGGGCCTAGTTGCTCCGCGGCATGTGGGATCTTCCCGGACCAGGGCTCGAGCCCGTGTCCCCTGCATTGACAGGTGGATTCTTAACCACTGCGCCACCAGGGAAGTCCCGAAAATTTTTTTAAAAAGGCATATAAGCTAATTGCATTATGGTGGATACGTGTCATACATTTGTCAAAACCCACAGGACATGCAGCACCAGAACTGAACCCTAATGTGAACCAGGACTTGGGGTGATGATGCTGTGTCAGCGCTGGTTCACTGACTGTAACACATTGTGGGCTCGGGGGGTATGTATGTCCTTTCTGCTCAATTCTGCTGTGAACCTAAAACTGCTCTAAAAAATATACTGTATTAAAAGAAGGTCACCCCAGAACTCAGGTACCCTGTTCTGAGCCCACCCTTCCCCGCAGCCCAGTGTGGGCCCTGTGTCCACTCCCACCTCTGACGCTAGCTGCCCCCGCCCCTCAGGCATGTCGCAGCATGTCACCCTGGGAGTGATGTCAACTTTCAGTGTCTTGGTCTCCTCATCTGTGAGATGGGAAGAGTGAGGCCTGCCCGCCTTTCCTCTCTGGGTCGAGGTGAAGGTCAAGTGAAGCCACGTGGGAGTGTAGGACCTGGACAGCAGTCAAGGCCGAGTGTCCGCTGCCCTCGGGTGGAGGTGATGCCGGGGCCGGGCTGTCACTGGTGAGCTGGGGCGCACTCCCTGGTCTGGGAACTTGGGGCCACTGCATGTTGGCTCCATCACTTCTGAAATTCCTCAGGGCCTTGTTTCTTCTTCATCCTATACCTTCTGATAAGCCCCCTCTCTTCCTGCTTCGAGGAGGGCTGAGCTGATCTGCCTCTAGCCCTGGACTCGTGCAGGTTAGGACCTGACAGCAATGGCGTCTGCGGTTCTTTGCAGAACTCCATCCACCTTCCCCGCTAAACTGCAGAAATCTCTGGGCAAATGAAGTCTTACCCAGACCCCAGTAAACAAGAGGGAACAGTGGGGTTGCTCTCGCTTCTTGAAGATAGTGGCTCACAAGACATGGTCTGTACTTTAGAGGATAAACAGCAACTCATGTCACAGGTGCAGGACACACGACAAATGCTGTCCCAAAGAGGGCTGAAGAAGTCCGGGAAAGCTTCTTGGAGAAGGCGGTCTTAAGCCGGGCCTGGACCACAAATCACTTTTCTGGGACACAAACTTGGGAGGCTCTTCTGAGAGCAGGAAAGGCACGCAGAGCGTGTGTGCCCTGAAGCTCCTCCCTGGATGTTCAGGGCCATGGCTGCAACATGGTCTAAACAACAACCCGGCCCCTCAGCAAGGACCAACCCTGTTCATCAGTGAAGAGCCCCGAAGGAAGGTCCAGGTCGGAGGCGGCCAAGTTCACGAAGATGGGAGTTTATCCTACAAACAGGAGTTACTGGGAAACCAGCCGTTCCCATGCACCGAAGCGGGGGAAGGGAGAGTTTGGGGACTGGCCCTGGGGAAGCCGGGGTGCCGAGGGCCACTGTGGCCCACCTCACAGGCCCTGCCCTGTACCCCAGGCCAGCCCGGAGGACCAGCTCTGCCCCCCTGCCAGGCTTGGGGCCCTGAGAGATTCTGAGCATGGCCTGGGGGGTGGCAGGCAAGAGGACCCAGGCCAGGCAGCAGGCCCGGGCCGTGAACCCTCCAGCTGTGACCCTCAGACCCTGTGGGAAGTACAGCCGGGAGGGGTGGGGCTGCGGCTCTGGGTGACCGTATTTCCAGCCAGAACAAAGAGGGAAGCCAGCGCAGAGCCCTGCACCTCCGCCTTGTGTGGGTCAGAGCCAGCCAGTTAGGTGGCCCTTTGGCCCATGTGGACGAAGTTCCCGCTGCATTTCTGTCATTAGAGCTCAAAGACGGTCTAATATATCCACGAAAATCTGCTCTTAACAAAGGTCTAACAAATCCGTTCACCTGGAGAATTCATCACCGATAAAAGCTTAACAGCAGGGATCATCTTTTAACGAGGCTTAATCAAAACTTAAAGCAAGTGGTTGGATCTTTGAATGGTAGGTTTTAGGTATTAACTCCTGAAGGGTTAGCGTTATTTTAGAGGTGGACACCTTCTTGGAGCCTTAAGATCGACCGCTGGCGGGGCCCGGGCCGGCGGGGCCCGAGAGTCGAGGTGGGTGTAGCTGGGCCGTCCGCCTCTGCAGGTGGATTGAATGCCCACTAGAGCTCCAATCGTGACCAGAGTGTTCTCCCTGCAGGGGCTGTGAATTTATCCTCGCAATTTCTGGAGTGAGGACTCCAGGCTTAAAATCCTAGCTTCATACTTGGCGACCCTGGGCAGCTGCTGGGCCTCTGGGGGCCTCAACTTCCTCAGTGTAAGGTGAGCATTATAACAACACCTACCTCCAAAGTTACAAGGATACCTTAAAACTAAAACGCTTGGTAGAAAGCTCTGTGCCAGCGGGTCGTGGCGCAGGCTCGTGGGGTCCTGAGGTTTCAGGTGCCAGCACAGGGGTGGGAGTGGGTGGGTGAAGAGGGCGCACTTTGGAAAAATCTCTGCCTGTGTCTGAGCGCTGGGATTTCAGTTACTCAGGAAAGGTGTGTGTGTTCCTCGGTGGGTTTCAGGCAGACACAGCTGGGCCTCTGCTTCGAGCGGAAGGCATCCCCTTACCAGGTTGATGCGGCTGGCCTCTACATGCCGGAGGAGGACGTCGGCCACCCGTTCGGTGTCCCACCACACGCCGGGGTCATCTGGGAAATCCCTGGAAGGAAGAAGCACAACCTGGAAACCATTTCTAACCCGGTACAGGCTTCCCCTGGGGCTCCGGTAGGTGTGGGGGGCAGGGGGGAGGCAGCGGCATCAGCATCCGGATGAAACACGACACGCTCTGGGGGCTTTGGCTCTTGGCCGGGGAAGGGAGCAGACATCAGCGAGACACGGCTCTGTCCATGAGCTGGGGACAGGTGTGGTACCCACGAGCTCGGACGCAGGGCAGAGGGACACGTGTCTTTGTAAGAGTCAGAGGAACGGCGCGTTGATAAAAGTACGGGAGTTGCTTCATTTAACCTCAGACAGGTGTGAAGGAGGCTTGATGGATGAAGTTAAGTAGCCTGTTTGTTGCAAGGTCGTTAGGGATGGATTTGACCCAGGTTTTCTGACTGTAGAGCAGAGAGGTTTCAGCCCTGGGGAACACCGCAGCCCCATCCCCCCGGGCACCCTCAGGGGCAGAGGCCTCTGCAGGTGACTCCAAGCCTTACTGCTCCCTCCCCCTGCCACCTGCTGATCTGAGGCCAAGGCCGTGGTCTGCCTTCAGTTTGAAGATATTATTCAGTATAAATAGATGGCCATCTCTGCCGGCTCAGGTCCCGGCAACACCCACCCGCTACTGGGAAGACACGGGCCTCTCCGCTCCCCACCTGGCAGGTGGCTGTCACGTCTCCGTGGACAAGGGCCGTTAAGGGACCCACTTAGGACTTTGGTCAAAGGAGAGTCGCTGAAGGTTTTTCAGTAGGAAAAGGACACGAACCTCAGCACTAGATATTGCAGCTACTTCCTGTGCTTCCTTGGCTACCTCTTCCACACCCTGGGGAGCCCCCCGGAGAGCTGGCTTCAGGCTTTTCAGAGCACTGTCCTGCCAGCCGTTCACGCGGGTCCCCTAATGCTCCTGCCACGACAGGACAGACAGCTCAGCTTGGGGATGGAACAGGGAGAAAGGGAGAGGGAGGGACCAGGACAAAGTCCTGCCTTGTCTCCTGGGAGGGAGCTGAATATGGGATGGAGAACATGGCCTGCTGAGCTCAAGAGCAAGAGAGACGGGAAGGTACCCTGGAGTGAGACAGCTGCACACTTGCCCCTGGCTGGGAGGCCCACGTAAAGGTATCAAGGCGTCCTTTTGGAAACTGGATTTACCAATAATAGTCACGTGGATGGGAAAGCAGTGTGAGTAGAAGGGTAGGATGGCTGTTGGCTAAGCGTAGTTCTCGGGCCTGAAGTGCTGAAAGGGGAGCCCCCGAGTGGGGAGCTCGCTGCCGCCTTCTCGGCACCTCCCTCAGAGCCAGGCCCACGGGAATAAGTATTGCTCCCTGAGGTTCTCTCAGGGCCTCTACCCTGAAAGAGGAAGTCAGCTATTTGGGGCACCCTGGAGTGTCGACACCCCCACCCCCCGTAACCTGATACATCTGACGTGGCAGCACCGCTCTTGGGATCTAGTCCAAACTCCTCTTGGTCAGGCATTTGAGATCTCCCCAGTCTGTCTCCTATTTGACCCTCTTCTCTTGATTTGGGCGAGTAAGTGAGATAACCTATGTGAGAAACTTTACATTCTAAAACTGTAAAGCGATGTGTAAATGTCAGAAGAGGGTCATAAAGTGGTGGCTGTTATTGAGGCATTAGCCTAGTCTAGGCCCCTTCAGAAAGGCAGGCAGGAGGGAAGGGGTCCCCCATCGCTTTTACTTGCTCTGGAAGTCCCTTGCAGAGATCTCTGTGCTGACTGCCTGCATCAGTGGTCTCTGGGTTCACAGTGGGGTGTAGGCATCCCAGGAGATGTGTGAGGTGATCCACTGAGGTTAAGCAAGACATCGCCAGAATTTCTAGTTACGTTTCTCTCTCTGTTTAAATGTCTATCTTGTAGCTATTTTATAAGGTAACATACGTTAACAGAGTTTGACACGTATACAATTTAAGGAAGCCCACAAATATTGGCAGCGCGTACTCAGATTTTGTTTCTTTTTGTCAGGGGACTGTGCTCAGAGCTGTGTGGGGGTCACTTGTCTCATCTACTCACCCTCCATTTTACTTCATCTTTTCCGGGATATTTTAAAACAACTTTATTGAGGCATAATTTACATACTATAAAACCTACCCATTTAAAATGTACAATTTAGTCATTTTTAGCATATGTACAGAATTTCTACATTTTATTTTACTAGCATTTTGCATATATTTAATTCTTGATTCTCTAACCTATCGTAAGTTCCCCGATGGCCAGGTGCTACGTTAGCCATCGAACAGTCAGGGCCAGCTAGGAAAACAGAAACCACCAGGGATTTCAGAGGGAATTTAATACAGAGAATTGCTTACCCCATTGATGGGAAGAGCTGAGAGGCCCAGCAGGGAACAAGGAGACGATCAGAGACTGGAGAAGCCACTGTCACCTCTAGGGTGGGACATCAGAGTCTAGAGACGGGGTGATGGTGGGAACTACAAGGGCAGTGGCTGGAGTCACGGAGAACATTTAGCTGCTGATGGCGGTGCTGCCCGAGGTGGAGGGAGCAGGAAAGGCCCTGGTTTTCCCCTCCTCTGCCTTCAGTCTCCCATCACAGCCACCTATTGTCAAACCTATTGAGAAGCCAGGTGACTGGCAAGGGAGCCTGGAAAGTGTGGCGTCCCATGGTCCTGAGCAAAGGCATAAGGTGTTTGGTAGTGCTCCCGGCAGGGGCCCAGTGCACGTCTGCTTTCAACTGCATCCCAGTTTGTTTGTTTGTTAAAAAATATTTATTTATTTATTTATTTGGCTGCACCCGGTCTTAGTTGCGTCACGTGGGACCTAGTTTCCCGACCAGGGATCGAACCTGCGTCCCCTGCATTGGGAGCGCGGAGTCTTGGCCACCGGGCCGCCGGGGAAGTCCCTGCGTCCCCGTCTTGACCCTAAGCCTTCGAAGGGCAGCAGCAGTCCGGCCACCTGCCTGTCGCCGTTGTCCACCCCTCTAGGAATGCCGTCGCCCACTAGCTGCTCGGGTGTGGAGGCCACTGCCGGGAAGCGGGATTCCAGTCTCAGGGAAGGGAGGCGTGGCAGCGGTTGACGGGCAGCTTCACCCCCGCAGCTCAGGGATGGAGCCCCGCCCACGCTCAGAGTGGTCCGGTGTCACCAGGAGGCACTGTGATGAGTTCCAGCTCCCTGCTCACCAGGTGACTGGGGCACGCGCTGTGTCATCAGGAAAGCTGGGAGAACCTGGGCCACACCTCCTGAGAGCCCTGACTTCTAGGACTTTATGTTGCAAGAAGCTTCTGAGGGAGGTTGAAACACTGACCGTGGATGGTAGTTTTTAGGAAAGAGGAGGCATCTCGGATGGTAAATAACATCCTGTTCCCTTTACTTTCCCAGAGCTCAGCCTCGCTCCCACTGCTTCCCGACGGCCTCTTCCTAGTGCAGTGTTTGTTCATTACTGGGTATTTTGCACTGGAATAGTGCCTGGCACAGAGCAGGCACGTGTTAAATGTTGTCTTCCCCTTATTATTTTGTAATGTTTTCCTATTTCCCAAGAGACAGAGGGATTACTTGTCATCATGAGGAATAACTGAGATTGATTTTGGACTAGTGTCTCCCAGTGGCTGCCGATCTGTGGCTCTGATGAGGGCTGAGCATGTAGAGATTGTCTCCCCAAAGTCTCACGCTATCTTGCTCTAAGTGTGTCTGTGATGGGACTGGAATGTGACGTCATCCCGGAGAGGTGAAATCATCAAAGTCAGGAAAACTCCGATGTGGTGCCACCCCATCCCCAAACAGCTTCCCTGTCCCTGGAGTCCTCCCTTCATGTGGCCTCCGGCCTCTGATAACTTGGGATTCCCCTCTGCTCTTCTTTCTACCCAGCCAAATCTCACACATCCTGTAGAGCCTCCTCCACGGACCCTTCTGGATGGAGTTTGGGGCCCTCATTTCTGAAAATAACTGCAAGTCCAGGGATTCCCCCGGCCACCCTCGGGGTGATAATTCCCTCGAAGGACTCGCAGAACTCACCGAGAGCTATGATGTGCACAGTTAACAGGTTTTCACCGGGAAAGGATACAGAGTAAAATCAGAAAAGGAAGAGACACATAGGGCAGAGTCCGGGGGCATTCTAAAGGCGGGTGGTCTGTTGTCCTCTGCCTGTGGAGTCTGGGCGCTATTCTCCCAGCACTGACGTGTCACAGTACACACGGAGCATCGCCGCCAACCGGGGGCGCTCACGCGAGCTTTGTGGTCAGAGTTCTTATCGGGGCTCCATCACTTAGACAGGATTCATTGGTTGCTGACCGGCTGCCTAGGTGGTTGATCTCAGCCTCCAGGTGAGCTTGACACTGCGTGACCCACAGCCCCACCCGAAGCTCCGATGTGGTGCCACCCCCTCCCCAAACAAAGGCACTGCCATCAGGTATGCCAGAGATTACTCCCCAGAAGCCAAGCGCAAAGGCCAGACCTCTTTTTGGACTTGGCCAAATTCTTTACTACGAACTTCCTTGCATTTAGGAACCTTACTGAACTTTCCTACCAACTATGGCTTGGGCGGCCCCACTTCGCACCTAATTAGTGCAACATTCTGCTAATTTCCGTTGTTTTGTGTGTCTCTCTACCTGCAGTCAAGTATGAGAACAGACCTGTGTCTCACCTATGTCTCCTGTGGTACTTTGCACAATTCAAGTCAACCCAGTTTACGTAAATAAGCAACAGCAATAAACGAGCTCTGCCGTGTGCCAGGCACCGACCGCGCTGGGGAGCTTAAGTGGTGGCTGAGCCACAGGCAGGTGTACCTGCCTGCCTTTGGGGGTTGGAACATACAAGTAAGAGCTTTGGAAGATAGCAATTTTATAAAACAGATTAGGGACAAAAAAAAAAAAAGAAATATATATATATAAATATATATATATGAATTGCAGAGGGGAGTAAAAGGCATCCCAATGGGACCACTTCCCCTCAAGGCAGGAAAATATAAAATTTGATAGTGGGAAACTTCAAACAGAGAAATGTAGAAAAAGTGACTCCTTTGAGACCAACGACGTGAGTTGTCTTCCTAAAGTTCAACCTTAATCAACTCAAGGCCTGCCCTGTGTTCCTTTGTGCCGTCCTGCTTCTCGCTGGCCGGAGTTGGCGGGGGTGGGGTGGGGTGGGGGGCGGGGGGTGATTGGAATTGAAGCAGCCATCTTGGTGCGTGAAGTAGCCTTAGGTATGAAAGCCAGACACGGCGGAGTCACCACAGAGAAGGAGCCCTGGCCCTTCACACCAGGCCCAGACGGTGCAACTCCTATCACAGTTATTGTAGTTATTGTGGGTTTTCTGTGATTTGCTGCATAACCAGATCCTGATTTATATATGCCAGAATTTTGTAAAGCCTCCGTTTTATTGATTATTTAGGTTGTTTCCAATTTTTATTATTGAACTAAGGTGGTAACTAGCATCCTAATACATAACTGTTTGTATGCATCTCTCAGTATTTCCTTGGGATAAAATCATAGAGACGTACCTTTGGGGTCAAAGGTGAAGTGAGGAGAACCTGGGTAGATCTCCCTCTGAGGAACCGTGTTAAGAAGAGGAGGTGAAGGGACTTCCCTGGCGGTCCAGTGGTTAAGACTCCGTGCCTCCTCTGCAGGGTTCAACCCCTGGTTGGGGAACCAAGATCCCACATGCCATGTGGCATGGCCAAAAATAAATAAATAAACAAATAAAACAGTATAAAAATTTAAAAAAGAGGAGGAGGTGGAAAGCATGTTAACTCACAAGGAACAGCATCACGGAGAGAGAGCCGTGCACTTCACAGGCTGGAAGGAAAGACTAACAGGGACAACTCTTATCAAGAGCTCCATTCTTTCTAAACAACTCAGGTGTTTTGTACCTACTTCCTTATCCCTGAGAGCTCCCTGAAAAGGCCAGTTCATTTACATTCTTTGACAGCTGGAGAGAGCGGGTTGGAAGGGAATGAGTTACACGTGGAGTAGGCGCCATGGCTGGCTGAGTGGGGCTGTAAGGGAACACGTGTGTTGTCAGGACCCCAATTCATCTTGTTAACCAACCCCTCTCCTGGGAAATCACGTGGATGTAATTCAAAGCCAGTAGGAAAGCAGAGGTCAAGCCCTAAGAGTAGTCAGGCTTCGTATTTAAGGAACATCTGGACTCGCCCTCCTACCTGAGGCAAATGTGATGCGTTTGCTTCAGCAGCTGACAGGTATTCTGCAGCTGCTCGTTCCTCTCCCCAAACCCAGACCTGAGCAGGCCTACGGCGAACTACTGAGAGGTCCTAGAAACTTCCTTTAATTATTAGCAAGCTCCTTCTTGGCTTTTATTGCAATTTTAATGAAAAGAGTATGGAAATGCCTCAGACGCTGATCTATGCCTGGGTAGCTCTGCTAAGATGTAAAACTGAGTAACCCTTTCTGGCTGAGACAGAGGATATGGTGGGCTGAAAACAAGTTTCTGGCCAGGTTTGGCCAAGGAGAGCAGAGGTGACACCTCTGAAGACCTGAGGACAAGGGCAAGCAGGGGTTGCACCGGGCGCCCTTACCCGACGCTTCTCCTTCCAGGAGGATTCCCGCCTGCAGAGCCCTTCAGCCCAGAAATGGTCAAGCTGAAGCTGCTCTGAAATGTCTGGCAAGTCACAATCAAGAGACCCGCGGTCCCTCCCCTCTTCACTCTAAATCTCTAGTCAATCAGGTGATGTTTCCTGATAAAGAAGCCAGCCGTGGAGAACCAGGAATGGGGGTGGAATTTCCAAGGTCGTTTACAGAGGAAGCCTGGAGACTACTTAAAACATTAAAAAGGCCTAGGAAAGATTGTTTAAAGAAAACAGGCATTTTACAAAGCAAGAAATGCAAGCTGCCAGCATATATTCTTTTGATTCTCAGAAAGAGTAAAAACAAATGCAAAATGAAAGCAGGACATGGTGTGGAGGAGGGCTCACAGGAAAGGGCGTGGCTGTTCCCCCCCCCTCCCCGCCCCCCGAGCTTAAGGCTGCACCTGTGTGCGAGGGCAGTTTGGCTACGGTGCGATTATTCGTGCTCTTTGACCTTATCTTTCTAGAAATTGACTCTAAGGAAATAATCAGCCTAAAAGTCAAAGTCCGATCAGGCAGAGACACCACTTTCACTGCAATTACCAGGGGAAAGAGGCCGGCAGTTCTGTTGTTCTGCCACCAGGGAGCAATTTCTCTAACTTCCTGAATTGTGGTTTATGAAAAATGCTAAAGATAACACAGAATTTTAGGGCATGTTGAAAGTAAAAGCAAAGAAACTTAGATACACCCAAGGAAAGGAATGTTAAAGCAAAACCAAAAAAGAGAACTCCAGTTAGTAAACTTTAATTTTGCTCCTGACTTAAGAATGAGACTCATATGAAAGAGGAAATCTATGTAGAGGAATTGAATTTTGAAAACAGCCTGTGAGAGAACTTCCAAATAAAGGGCTCTGGGTGTGTTCAAATGGCCAGGTATCCTGGCCTGGGCTCCCCAGAAAGCAGGGCCGGGACGAAGGCCTATTGGGAGGTGTGACCCGGGAGCAGGAGGGAAGCCGCACGGGGAGGGGAGGCGGTGCTGAGTTGCGGGCTGGCTGCGGGGGCCCGCGGGCTGCAGGACTGCGTAGAAGGCAGGCATCTCAGAATCGTGCATCTGTCCGGGAGGAGAAAGAGGCAGGTACTGATCTCCGGGGCGGGGGGCGGGGTGGTCGGCTCTCCAGTACTTTAGGGCTGAGCACGCGCGGCAGACTCCGCGCAGGGGCAGGGCTGGCCCGGGCGACGGGCAGTCGGCCTCCTGGCCGCGGGGAGGCGTCGTGGGTGGTGCCGGCACGCACCGCGCAGGGCACGGCGGGGCGGGGCTCCCAGAGGGAGGGTCGCTGCACGTTTACCCGTGAGGGCTGCGCATGCAGTCGGCGCCAAGCGCGGGCGCCAAGCGCGGGCGCCAACGCGGGTACAAGACCCAGGGAGGCGGGGGAAGGGGCTCGGCTGGTGCGGGGGGAGGAGGGCTTGCGGGTCGGCGGGGGCCGCAGAAGCGCGGGGAGCACCTCGTGAGGACGCGGCCCTGCGACCCCGAGCGGGCGGGTCGCGACCCGACACAGCCGAGGAAGCGGCCCTCCCCGGAGTGCAGTTAGCAAGCGCTGTGTTAATTCCGCTGGAAAATGCCCCAAACCTAGCCCTGCCCTAGACCTTCGCGCTCGGCCTGTGAGGGTCATAGAATAAAGTTTGTTTTCCTGCCGGCGGAGCAGCCTCGGACTCCGACCTGCTCTGCTCTTTCTAGTGACTTGCCCGGGCCCAATGGGGGCATCGTCCCGGGAGGGGGCGGGGAAGGGGGGGAAGGGGGACGGTGGGCCCTCCTCCTCCCCCCTCCCGCCGTCCCCCTGGGAGAAGGGCTAGCCGGTGGGGACCCCGGCGTGGGACACGGGCCGGGGGCTGATCACCGCGCCCCGCCCCGCCGGCGCCGCGCACGCCCTTATTTGGTCCTGTGGCTTCTCTGCCCGCCTCCTCCCCAGCCTCCCTCCGGTACATTTCTAAACTCCGGGGCTTCCTCTGTCATCCAGGCGGGCAAAGGTCATCTGAGTTCAGCGCTAACCCGAGGCGGTTGGGCGGAGTGCTGGCAGATCACCTGGGCCCGGGCGCCGGGCCTCGGGCTGCAGGAGCCGCGCCCAGGCCAACGCGGGTCCGGGGCCGCTGGGTGCGCCCGAGACCCCGGGGGACCCGCCGGGCTGGGGCCGGGGCGGGGACCTTGGGAACCGGGCGGGTGGCTGCGGGGCGTCCCTTGTTCGCCAGTGACCAGCCGAAGAGGAGTAGAGAGGAATAGAAACCGGGGGAAGCGGAGGGGGAGAAAGGGAAGGGGAGAGAGAGAGAGAGAGAGAGAGAGAGAGAGAGAGGGAGAGAAGTGAAATAGACCAGCCTGTGTCTGTGAAGTGTCCACTCCGACAGGGGCCCCTCCTTAAGCAGTTTAAGAGCCCAGACAACGACCAGATGTCCCGGGAGACCCTCGTCCACATAGGCTCCCCACCCTAACCGTACAATGGATTTTCCTTTCTCAAGGACTAAAAGCTAATCATGACTGTTAGGTATACCTGTAGCTCTCCTTTCTCTGAAAGATGCGTTTTATGTTAGTATCACAACAAAGTGTGCAAAGCTTGCAAGGTGAGAAATTCTTTTCCAAAAATTGCTAATTTATTAGCTGTCTTAGTGGCAACTGAAAAACAGAGCCTGCTCACTGAACTCCCTTCAGAGGTCACCGGGTTCTGCTGGAGAGGCCCAGGCCTGTGTCCGGACTGCTCCCCTCTCCCCACCGGACACACAAGGGCTCCCCTGAGCAGAGGCTGTGTAATAATGTTCTCAGAACAGAGAGGAAGGGCCGTAGCCTAAACTTTTGATGGGTCTCTCAATCTTCTGGTGCCTGAAATGTCTGCCTCATTCCTTTTTCTAAAAAAGCCAAATTTAGGGTTATGTCAGAGAAGGGGTTCATCCCTGATTTTGGCAAGCACCCGAGACACTGTCACATGCCAAGAAACAAGAGCAGACATGTAAAAAACTAAACTAAACAAAAATACAGACATAAAGCCAGAGGGTGGGGTGTGGAGTCCCCCCGGCCACTTGGCCTGCTCACCAGGACACCCTGGAGTCCCAAGGGGTGGGGTAGGCGGGCTGAACCAGGGACCCAGGGTAGCTTAGGATGAAAGGGAGCCTTAACTTGTAGGTTCCACTGGGCTGCAAAGCACTGTGGGTGCAGGAGGATCAGACCAGTGCTCAAATAGCAAAATCCAGGACAAACGGCACTGTCAGAAACAGCCAGACACGTTGCTACGGGGGATCAGAGAGGAAAATTTAAGGTTGCACAGTGTGGATAAAAAAGGCTCCTGTGGAGGTGGAGGCGTCTGTGCTGGGTTGGGAGGAACAGGCCTCCCGGCAGGGGCCACACATCCAGTGAGAGGAGGAGAGCAGAGCCACGGTGTGCAGGCTGAGCACGGGGCTGTGGCTGAGGCCACAAGCGTAGTTTCGCTGGGCAGGGGCCACCCGTCCCTGTATAGAGACTGTCGTACAGGGAGGAGCACGGGGCGGTTCCTGCGGGGCAGTGGGCAGATCAGGTTTGCTTTAGGAAATCAACCTGGGAACAGTGAGGGACGCACTGGGGGCGTGGAGCATAGCTAGGCGTCGGCAAGGTCCAGTTCAAAGACGTGGCCGCGCGGATAGAAGAGAGCAAGGCGCCAGGAGCTCTCACGGAAGGAGACTTTGCCAGATTTAGCAGCTGACTGGGTGGTTCCTACCATCATGAACAAGGAAGAACACAACATCGCAGGTGATTCCAGCATCACACATGAGGGCTCCACGTTTAGAAACAGCGCCTTCCTTACAGTCAGATGCCATCACTTTATTTAGTCATCACTTGGTGTGACGGTCCAGGATGGGCACTGAAACTGGTGGTACCCAACTATAGAGAGCTCATCCAAATGGTGCTTACTTTTTTGGGTTCGTTTTAAGATCATCAAAATTGCAACAGCACGTTAAAAAAAATAATTCTCATGAAGAAGCTGTAGCCATGGAGAAACTCTCCGGGAATAGCCTCGAGGGAGCAAGAACCAGAACAGTCGCTTGGCGAGCTCTTGAGTCGGGATGGGGGAAGAGGATCGGGTCTGGTGGCGCAAAAACAGCGCAGAGCTGTCGACGGGACCAGCGCTGCGCAGGGCTTCAGGAAGAAAAGGCCGCTGCATTTCACCCCTTGGGAGACCACGGCTGGCCCTGGAAGCAGTGCCCATGAAGAGGGGCAGGCAGTGCAGAAGGACGGGGTCAGTGGGTGGTGAGAAAGCAGCACCAAGAGCTTCAAGAAGTTTGGGAGGAAGGGAGGCCTGCAGGACCCGGAGTCGGACCCGGAGTCTGCGGAAGGGTCTGTATAGCCCTGAGGATGTCTGAGGATGCGGCAAACAAGTCAGCTGACTTGGTAGAGAGTAAAGCTGCCTGGTGAGGGCAAAAGGAGAGATGGAGGTAAATCCTGGGCAACGTGTGGCTGCAGGGGATGGACGTACCACGCAGGGAGCAGAGCTACAGGCTTGCCCAGGGGTAACGGTTCCCGCTCTGTCGGCTGCTGTGAGGATGAAATGAGATAATACCTGACGGACACTTAGAACAGAGCCTGTCTTGTGGTCGGGGTCCAACAAAGGTGAGCTCCTGACCGGATTCCTGATTGGAAGGGAATCTGATGCCAAGGAAGGAAGTGGGCGATGGAGTGTCAGGCCACAGAGAAGTGTGGTCCACGGCCCACGGCCCACGTGATTAGATCACAAATGTGAGGGAGAAGAGCCACGCTCACGTGACCTGACTGTCATTGGCCCAGCAGGGGGCCTTCAAAGGTTTCTGTGGATTCGACCTACATTTTGGGAGGGTGTCAGCGTGGGGACGTCTCTGCAGAGCCCTGGATGCAGACGGTGGGGTAGAAAGATGGAGACTAAATGGAGACACGGCTGGAGGGTCGAGCAGAAGCAGGGGGAAACTGAGAGGACCCAGGCACCCGCCACGGTGACCACGTGGGACGGTGGTGCCGGCAGCAGAGGTGACGTTTCATACTGCCCGGAAGAGGCCTGAGAGGAGGCTGAGGAAGGTCTGCAGTGAAGGGGCTGGCGGGACAGGGAGGCTGTGAGGGAGGCCAAGAAGGCACGGGTGGAGTTGCCTGGTGGCTCTGGACGGACACTAACATGTACCCGACACTCCCAGCACCGAGGGCGACGGGATGCTGGTCACGAGCACGAAGAGCACCGGGCCCGATGGTTTGTGAAACAGTAGTGGGCTGGTGGCCACCCAAATTCGTGGGGATGCACACGAGCACCCTCCCTGCAAAGAATTCCAGCAGCTGTGAGAAGGGCCTGGTGAGATTAACGGCTGGCCAGGAGCAACTGAGTAAGTGTCAGGGGTGACTCCAAAGCTGTGGCTGACCTGCAGTGTCTCCTGAGGACCCCGACAGACAGGCCGGGAGGTGAACTAGACATGAGACTTTGACCGATGGATTCTGATGGCGCCCAAGTGGGTTCTTACTCTAACTCAACAAAGTTAATGTTAATCGCGGGGACTTCCCCATGGGCCGGTGGTTAGGGCTCCACCCCTGGGCGGGCAGCTAAGATCCCGCAAGCCGCGAGGTGTGGCCAAAAACAAAAAACAGCAACAGAAAACCCCCCAAACAAAAAAACCCAACACAGGGACTTCCCTGGTGGCACAGTGGTGAAGAATCCGCCTGCCAGTGCAGGGGACACGGGTTCGAGCCCTGGTCCGGGAAGATCCTACATGCCGCGGAGCAACCAAGCCCGTGCGCCACAATTACTGAGCCTGTGCTCTAAAGCCGCCGCGCCACAACTACTGAAGCCCGTGCGCCTAGAGCCCTTGCTGTGCAACAAGAGAAGCCATTGCAACGAGAAGTCCATGCACCGCAACAAAGAGCAGCCCCAGCTCGCCTCAACTAGAGAAAGCCCGTGCGCAGCAACAAAGACCCAATGCAGCCAAAAATAAATAAATGATAAATAAAAATAAATAAATAAATAAAATAATTCAAAGAAAAAAAGCCAAAACATGTCTCAAAAGAAAAAAAAAAGTGTCAAAATCTACCTTGTCAAAAAATGAGTTCAGGGACTTCCCTGGTGGTCCGGTGGGTTAGACTCCACGCTCCAATGCAGGGAGCCCAGGTTGAATCCCTGGTTGGATAACTAGATCCTGCATGCATGCTGCAACTAAGAAGTTTGCATGCCGTAACTAAAGACCCCACATGCCACAATGAGAATCATGTGTGCCACAACTAAGACCCAGTACGGCCAAATTAATGAAGTAAATACTTTTAAAAAATGAGTTCAAAATGAACTATTGTTCTGCATCAGAGTTTTCCAGCTGAGGCCCACAAATCCCTAGATGTCTGTGGCCAAATTCTCAGGGCTCCAGGAGTTCTTAGAAAAAGGTTTTTTTTTTTTTTTTTTTTTGCGGTACACGGGCCTTGCACTGTTGTGGCCTCTCCCATCGCGGAGCACAGGCTCCGAACGCACAGGCTCAGCGGCCATGGCTCACGGACCCAGCCGCTCCACGGCACGCGGGATCTTCCCGGACCGGAGCATGAACCCGCGCCCCCTGCATCGGCAGGCGGACTCTCAACCACTGCGCCACCAGGGAAGCCCAGAAAAAGGTATTTTTACTGAGATAACAATCTAGAAAAATTGTGATTATCTCATTGACAAGAAAGCAGATATGTTCATGTGATTTTAGCGCTTGTATTTACGTGTCTGAGATCACATGTGTATTCCCAAAGTTCCTGAGATACTTTTTTAAAAAGGACTCAAATAATACATATGAGCTAAACATGAACAGAAAACTAAGTTACGAGGAAAAAAGGATCCATGCACCACTCAAGATTAACGAACCCTGCCCCACAGTACTGTGGGTGGGAAACCACCCCACGTTCTCTAGGCATAAAGGCTAATCTCTCTGTACCAAGCCCTCCTTCCCCAGTGTTGTGGGACCCTTAGCCCCTCTCCTGTGGGGTTACCATGGGCCCAGGCAGCACCGTTTAGTGGGTCGCACCCCAGGAGCAGGTGGGGCCTAGAATTAACAACGTGAAGATGCATTTTGGACTCGATTGCAAAGGGCCTGCGGTGAATTCCCGCACCTGTGTGCACATCAGGCTCCAGTCTTTCCCTCAGCGATGCTGTGGTTTCCAGCCCTGTGTGCTGGACTCTGCCCTGGTTCACCTCTATTTCTTTACTAAGAGTGGAGCCAGCCCACTTGGTCAGGGCCTCGCGAGGGTCTGGTGAGGTCACATGATAAAAACAAGTGCCTTGTTTCCTGTCCTAGATGCTGGCTGTGGTCTGGCTCCAAACAAGAAGGTCAACTCAGAATCACCGCAGGCCACTTGCCCGACTCTGACGCCCCTGTTAGCTTGACACTTGCTGCGGTGTCACACCCACTAGACCAGGCCTCCTTGGAGACAGACGCTAGTCCAGTTCAAGTACGTTCGCCCCGTCCTCAGACTGCTATAATCTGACGGCTGATGGGCTGGCCTGTGCTTTGAGGACCCTGCCCCTCCGGTAGACATGCCTGTCCGATGTGACAACACGGAGGGGAGGGGGGCGCAGTGGGGGCTGAATTTAGCTGTAATGGGAATAAGTTAATACGACGTATAGAAGATCCTCTGTTGGGAAGTGCAGTGGAATGAACAGAAAAGTGAATGAAAATTGAAAAGTTAGAGATACATACGAATGTGCTAAAGGATACCTTGGGGCTTGAGGCCATCCTAAACGGTCCTGCTGAACTCGCAGGCAGACCTCTTGACTCCATGCATCCACTGAGAAGGCACAGTCCTTTGATGCAATAAGCCTCATTTTATGCCTTTGATGCAAGAAGCCTCATTTTATGCCTTACAGGGCGGCCCTAAACACGGACAGAATTAGCACCTAAAACGTGTAAGATTTCGCTTGTAAAGATGCGTTTAAAATGAAATGCTGTTGTGCAGCGAGCTTTCTGATGAGGCCTGCAGAGACTCCTGGCCTCCTCTTCCCTCGACCTCACATCTGAATTGCTCATCCTGACCCATTTCTTTCTTTTTTTAATATTATTTATTTATTTAGTTCTGGCTGTGTTGGGTCTTCGTTGCTGCACGCAGACTTTCTCTAGTTGCGGTGGGCAGGGGCTACTCTTTGTTGTGGTGCGTGGGCTTCTCATTGCAGTGGCTTCTCTTGTTGCGGAGCATGGGCTCTAGGTGCATGGGCTTCAGTAGTTGTGGCTCGCGGGCTCTAGAGTGCAGGCTCAGTAGTTGTGGCGCAAGGGCTTGCGGTGCATGGGCTTCTCATTGCGGTGGCTTCTCTTGCAGAGCACGGGCTCTAGGTGCGCAGGCTTCAGTAGTTGCGGCACGTGGGCTCAGTAGTTGTGGCTCGCGGGCTCAGTAGTTGTGGCTCGCGGGCTCTAGAGCACAGGCTCAGTAGTTCTGGTGCACGGGCTTAGTTGCTCTGTGGCATGTGGGATCTTCCCGGACCAGGGCTCGAACCCATGTCCCCTGCATTGGCAGGTGGACTCTTAACCACTGTGCCACCAGGGAAGTCCTGTGACCCATTTCTTATATCACATTCCAGCCCCCTCGCCTCTGGCCTCACTCTTGATCTCCTATTTCTGGCCTTGTCCTGACTTTCAGCCTCGACCCCTGACACTGTCTTTCTGGCAATCCCCATGGTTCCCAACTGACCAGGGCTTGGGGTGTCCATCTGTGACGGGCAACTTGGGAACACATTAGATGAGCACCTTTCCTGCTGAAGCCCTGGAAGCCCGGCTGATCGGGGGCTCTGCTCCCTGCCCCGTGAGTGCCCAGGTCATTGAGGGAGGCCATCGCCTCTTTACTAGCTGGGCAATCTGGAGACACTGCCCTCGCCCAGAAACCCTGGCCGTGGCTCTGACACTCCCGCCCCAACACATTTCCAACGGTAATTTAGCGGTAGGGCAAAAGGGAAAATTCAGGCCCTCGAAAAATATTTGTTTTCCCTTTTTAGGCAGAGTGACATTTTTGGTGTCCAGTCTGACAGGGATGCTGGAAAGACGGGTCACTTAGCGGAGGTGACACGTACACACCTGGGAGGCCCTCTGGCCTCCCCTCTCCTACCTTTCCCAGCTAGGTGGTCACGCCTCTGCAGCAGCACTTGGCGCTGTCCCCTCTCTCTGTCCTCTCTGCCACTGCTGTTTCCGACTCGTGTGTCACCTGATCATGCTGACTGGTCCCACGGTGCCAAGTCTGGACCTCCCCTCACAACGCTGCTCTCTAGTGTTGCCAGAGAGCTTTCTAAGATGCAGATCAGATCAAGTCATTGCTTCCAAGCTTTCCATAGTTTTCAGAAACTGCTGAACTCCCCTGACCTCCACCTGGTGTGCGCTCGTCGTGATCCGCACCCGCCCTGCTCTGCGCTGCCCTGGGTTCGTCACCTGTTTTGCTGGAATTCTCTTCGAGACTGTGAGATCCTGAGGGCAAGGGCCTGGCTTTTCCTTTTGCATTCCTAGGGCCCTGCATTTGAGATCCGGCATATGCTCAGTAAGTGAAGGCTAAATGAATAAAACACATTTCAGGGATCGATAAAGAAACACACTGAGGGGCATCCCTGGCGGTCCAGTGGTTAGGACACTGCGCTTCCATCGCAGGGGCCACGAGTTCGATCCCTGGTCAGGGAACTAAGATCCCGCATGCCGCGGGGTGCGGCCAAAAAAAAAAAAAAAAAAGAAAAGGAGGAGAAACACGCTGAAGCCCAAGTATCTCTCACGAGCTCTCAGACCTCACTTCCTCCTGACTCCTGTGTCAGCCTGGACCAGCAGGCCCCGGTGCTTGGTGAACGGCCTCCCTCACAGTGCAGAGGTGCACCAACCCCGAGAACACAGGCTTAGGGGGAGCGCAGGCAATGCGAAAAGAGCTGGGGACCAACCCTGCAGCAGGTGTAGGTGACAGCCCGCAGTGGCCGGGAAGGAAGGAGGCGGGGGACAGCTGGGGCTGGTACTGCTGTCGATGCCAGAGTAGTGTCCCGAGGTGCGGGGGGTCAGCGTGCACCAGGGCTGCTGAGAGGTCAGGAAGGTGGGACTGAAAAGTGCCCCACCGATTGCACAATTAGAAAGTTACTGTGACCCTGACAAAGAGGGCTTTCAATGGCAGGAGGAGGGAGGGAGGACAGGGATCCAGATGTGACTGCGCTGGGGAACGAGTGAGAGGCGGGGATGGGATGGGGGACAGGTAGTGCTTGATTACACACAAGAGAGAGAAGCGGGCGGCGTGGGATGGGAGACGGTTAAGTGGAGGGTTTTTTTGTTTGTTTATTTGAATGATGCAAGAATCTCGAACAAACAGACATGGAAAGTAGCCAAAACAATGAAATAAGAACGAACAGAAGCAAATGAAAATTTCCACTGAAGCTCCTTATGGGTGTAACAAACTGTGGCAAAGGTCAGGATTACTGACGAGGTATCAGTGGCGAGGCTGTAAATAGCAGGTGTCCAGGTGTCTCCTGGCTGACCTGGCAGCTGGTCCTAGGAAACGGACCGTTGGTGACTCACCTCTCTAAATTCTGGGAGCTTATTTCACAGGTAAGGCAACGCAGTAAGCAGCCAATTTCTGGCTAAGGATAAAAGCCAGGAGACAAGCAGGTGCAGGTAGGGAAGTGGTGAAATCGACCTCAAGTGAGATGGAAGGGAACGGCCTTTGGGCTTGGGGTGGCCAAGACGAGGCGCCAGCCAAAACTTGAATTTCAGACAAACAGTGAATAATTTTGAAATATAATTATGTCCTATGTGATATTTTGGACACACGGAGATTAAAAAAAATTGTTTACCTGAAACTCAAATTTAACTGGGCCACTTGTCCTTTATCTGGCAACTCTGTTTAGTGTACATACCTTTCTGCAGTATAACATTATGTTCTTTGAATCACAAAATGTTAGTTGTGAAAAAAAGACCTCAGAGATGATCTCACTCAACATCCTTATCTTATTTAAGAAAAGAACGAGGATTGGGACACAGATCTGCCTGCCTGCTATCACCTTGCCGGACAGAAGCAGGGGAGCTGGGGCCAGATCATACGGTCCCCAGAGCTGTCAGAGAAGAGAAATGCCCAGGAGACATCATGAAATTCTCTAAGAGGCCTTATTATAAAATTAATTTTATTATTAAAAAAGGAACACGCCACCTATTCTATGACATCTCTCGGAGCCCTTGAGGAAGAAGGTGCATTGTTAAATGGAGCGATCACATATAACATATCCCAGTCACAGAAAGGCTGAGAGATAATAGTTCACACTGGATACACTGGACATGAGCCCAAGGTTATGTCTGCTTCAGTCTCCAGGGGCAACGGCTCACATGTTTGTAGGTAGGTGACCGATAACCATCTAGTGAAAAAAAATGCCATGTCAGTTCCTCTCAGGTTGGATCTAATAATTTGAAACTACTTGTGGGATCACAGAGGATCAGTCCAGGAAACCAGCCTCATAATAAGAACCTGGGCAGGATAACAAAGACCAGGGCAGGGATCCGGTTTATGGAAGTGGGAAGATGAAGAGCGTCGGTGAGGCTGGCATCTGATGAACCTCTTAAGAGTGTAGCTCGGTGCTGAGCAAACCCCCACCAGGACCTGGACTCAGCTCTGTAAAGACTGACGAATGAAACACAAGATGGGGAAGACAGTCTTGGTCAAATACTTGAGAGACGCAGTGACTCATTCTTTAAAACAAATCTGTGGCTTCCTGTGTCTGACCAGAAGCTCAGGGCTAGACAGCAGCCTAAGCGCCTTGGCCGTGCTCCACAGCCTTTCACCTGGTTGTGACTCCCCAGATCCCGTCTCCTGGCTCTGCCCCTGCAGCCCCTCCGGACACCCTGGGACTTGGATTCCTACATGTTTCTGGCTCTGTGAGTGTGTCTGGCCCTGGAGTCTGACAGTCCCTGCCCTGACTTCTGCTCCTAAAGGATGCAGTTCCAGCCCACCTCGAGGCTGAGGGGTTACAAGTGCCCACATGGTCATCTGATGATCCCATGCTGTAGCTGCTCTACACACTTCTTCGGGGTGGCTTAATAAGAGTAATGAGAGACATTCTGATTCTTCTTCAGCTCAGCTAGGACCAATGGAAGAGGCGTCTCTATGCCTTACCTTTTCCTCCGGAAAACAGTGATTTCCAAAGTTAAGGAAGACCCTGGATTGGAGGGTGACAAGGAGAAAGGGATGGCAGAGAAAGAGCAAATCTTCAGGACAGTTTGGTGAAAAGTAAAGGAACTTCATTCTCATCTGTTGGGCAGAAGGAAGCTGAGATGGGGGAGGGCCTCTCCTCAAGGAGCTGCATCCAAGGACCAATGTTAATTGCTTCCACGGTCTTGTAAGGAGTGACTGAGGTCAGAGCTAAGGCTGTGTTATCGGTATGCGGGGTCAGGGGACAGCATACTTTGGGCTACACACAGAGGTTTCCCCAGGAGTGCCAGTGACTGGAGATAATGGTATTTTCTTCCTCACTCTTGCAGTCCTTTCTGCTCTTGAATCCCTATCAGGAGCCTGCTCCCACGCCCGAACTCCACGCAAAAAGACCAAATAACGCCCCCTACCAGGCGACCTGATCCAGGCTTCTCCACTCCAATTCTCTCTCACGGGAATTCGGACCTGCAACTCAGACACAGCAGCCCAGAGGTTCCCAAACATTACAGTGCCTTAGGATCATCTGGGGCGTCTGTAAAAAATGCAGAATCCGGACCCCTCACCCCACTAGAGTCAAGAGGGTTACAGTAGAGCCTAGGTACCTGCATTTTCACAGGCAATTCTGCTGCACCAGGTCTACAGATCAATCCCCGTATTTTATGAAATACCATTCCAGTTAGTCTGTTTGGATGGAGGGGGGCCATGGAAAGCCAGGGCCATGGAGACCATAAGCACAGGCCAAAGCAGAGGGGACGCCATGTGGCCCTGGTGCGCTTTGGGCAAGTTACTTAACCTCTCTGTTTCTTCATTTCGAAAATGGAGTGATAACAGTATCTACCTCATAGGACCGAGAAGTAAACAAGTTAATATATTTAAATCATGCAGAATAGCGCTGGATACAGAGTGAGGATGTGTCCGCTATTATTATTATAAAGCTGCTGATCCTGTTTCACTGGAAAAGGAAGAAATGGGGAAAAGGAAGTGGCAGCAGAAAGGGATGGCTTGGGGGAGAGAGGGCTTCGCTGGACGCTGGCGTCTTGCACTCTGCCTGCATGACACACCACTCCCCTGGTGTTCATACCACGTGGCTTGGGGCCTCTGACACTTTTTGGGTTTTCCACCTGTAATGCTCCCCTGCTGCTTCTTCACCAGCCTGCCTTTTACGCATTCGTGACTCGGCTCAGGTCACTAGAACAGTCACATCTTTAGGAAGACCTGCCCCAAATCTCAGGTCAGGTGAAGCAGCGCTCCTTGGAGACCTTCCTCTGCCCTTGCCCTTGTGCTCTATCTCTGCTCTTACCATGGCATGATGAAAATGTATGTGCTCATCTTCTCCCTAGCCTGGGGGCTCCTTGAGGGGTGAGTCTGTTTCACTTACCAGTCTGGTCCTGGCTGTCAGCCCAGGCCAGGTGTGGAGCCAGGCAGAGGGGAACCTGGGATACCTGCTCTACTGTGGCTGGTCCTGCACAAGCCTCCACTACCCCCAGATGCACTCAGTGGGCTGGTGAGGGTCTTGAGTCTGAACTTGGTGGTCAGAGAAAGACTAATAGCCAAGTCAGGAACCACAAGTTCATTCCTAAGACCTCAAAGCCAAAGACTTGTCATATGACTACATCAAAAAATAATTCAAAGATTTAGGAGATTCATGAACTTGGTTTCTACCACCTCCTTGAAAAAAAAAAAAAAAAGGAAGGGATTAATATTTATTGAGCAGTTATACTTGCCAGGCTTTGGGTTCCGGATTTAGTTCAAATAAGGGGCCTGTGAGGCAAGCAGCACCCCTACTGTGTAGCTACGAAGCCATGATTTAAAAAAAAAAAAAAATTATTTATTTATTTATTTAGCTGCACTGGGTCGTAGTTGTGGCATGTGAACTCTTAGTTGCGGCATGCATGTGGGATCTAGTTCCCCGACCAGGGATAGAACCCAGGCCCCCTGCATTGGGAACGCAGAGTCTTAACCACTGGACCGCCAGGGAAATCCCCAAAGCCACGATTTCTAACACGCGGCTGTCAGCTGCCCGGCACTACCTGGCACAAAAGACGAAGTAATGGAAGACCCTCAGGTCTCATCCTGGAGGTGGACAGGAAGCCCACCCTGCAGACACTGGTGTATAATTAAATAGTGTTTTACTCTATGTAGCACGCCAGAGTGAGCGGCCATGGGGATTTATTTCACGAGGTTAATGATGTTTCTAGCAAGGCCACGGGACAGTTTTATTAGTCAAATAAATTATGATACAGGTATCCCATGGAATAGTATGGAGTACTGAAAAATGAACTCTATTTGTGCTTGTATGTAAATATATATTTGTGAAGTATTGAAGGTATGGAAGTTTACACATCAAGAGGTTAACAGTGGTTTCTTCTGAGGAGAGAAGTGTATGGAAGGAGACATTCATTTCTTTCACTTGATATATTTTTGTACTGTTTGTTTTTACAATTAACATTATAAATGTTCTATTATTAAATGTTACTATTATTTTCTTAACAGCTTGGTTGAGATATAATTCACATGCAATTCACTCACTTAAAGTGCACAATTCAATGTGTTTTTGTTTTTAGTATGTTAACAGAGTCGTGCAATCGTCACTGCAGTCAATTTTAGGAGATTTTTATCACCTCAAAAAAATAAACCCCATTATGAGTCCCTCCCCACTCCCCTCTCCTCCCCACTCCTGGCAGCCACTAATCTACTTTCTGTCTCCATGGATTTGCCTGTTCTGGGTGTTTCGGATAAACGGACTCATACACTATGTGGCTGTTATCTGACTTCTTTTTTTTTTTTTTTTTGCGTTACGCGGGCCTCTCACTGTCGGGGCCTCTCCCGTTGCGGAGCACAGGCTCCGGACGCGCAGGCTCAGCGGCCATGGCTCATGGGCCCAGCCGCTCCGCGGCATGTGGGATCTTCCCGGACCGGGGTATGAACCCGTGTCCCCTGTATCAGCAGGCGGACTCTCAACCACTGCGCCACCAGGGAAGCCCCTATCTGGCTTCTTTTTAGGTGCATCCACACTGTAGCATGTATCAGTACTTCACTCCTTTTTGTGGTTGAATAATATTCCACTGTGTGGATAGACCACATTTTGTTTGCCCATTTCATCAGCTGACGGGAATTTGAGTTGTTTCTAACTTTTGACTACTGTGTACAGTGCTGCTATGAACATCCATGTACACGTTTTTGTTTGAATGTCTGTTTTCAATTCTTTTAGGTCTTTACTTTGGAATAGAATTGCTGGGTAATGGTAATTCTGTGTTTAAGTTTTTGAGGAACTGCCGAACTGTTTTACATGATGACTGAACTATTTTCCAAACCCACCAGTGCATGAGGGTTCCAATTTCTCTGAATCCCAGCCTACACTTGGTATTTCCCTTCTAATTTTATTTTTTAAAAATGGCTGGGCTTCCCTGGTGGCGCAGTGGTTAAGAATCGGCCTGCCGGGCTTCCCTGGTGGCACAGTGGTTGAGGGTCTGCCTGCCGATGCAGGGCACGTGGGTTCGTGCCCTGGTCCGGGAAGATCCCACATGCCGCGGAGTGGCTGGGACCGTGAGCCATGGCCAGGAGAGGCCGCAACAGTGAGAGGCCCGCGTACCACACACACACAAATAAATAAATAAAATAAAATAAAATAAAAAATGGTCAACCTAGTCGGTGTGAAGTAGTGTCTCACAGTGGTTTTGATTTCTATCCTGTAATGACTAATGACGTTGAGCATCTTTTCCTATGCTTATTGGCCATTTGTATATCTTCTTTGGAGAAATAGCTATTCAAGTCCTTTATATATTATTTTATCTGTTATGTATACTATACTATATATAGTATATAAGGTATATTACATTTATATCTATCTACCTATCTATATCTGGATATTAATCCCTTATCAGATATATGATTTGCAAATATTTTCTCTCATTCTGTGAGTTGTCTTTTCACTCTCTTGATAGTATGTATCAGGCACTAAAGTTTTTAATTTTGATGATGAAGTCTGTTTTTTCTTTCGTTGGTTGTATATGCTTTTGGTGTCATATCTAAGAGGGCTTTGCCTGACCCAAGCTCATGAAGATTTGCTCCTATATTTTCTTTCAAGAGTTTTATAGCTTTAGCTCTTATATTTAGGTCTTTTTGAGCTAACTTTTGGGTTTAGTGTAGGGAAGGGGTCCAAGTTTGTTCTTTCGTATGTGGATATCCATTTGTGGAAAAGAGTATTGTTGCCCCATTGAACTGTCTTAGCAGCCCTGTTGAAAACCAATTGACTGTATATATGAGGGTAACAGTATTATTAAAGAAAGAAAGAAAAAGAAAACCTAAAAAGGAATAGATCCTATAAATCCTTCCAGTACAGAAACTGGCTAGTTAAGCTGTGGCTCAGCCTTGCAGAACTAGGTCTACCTCACCATGACAGTTTTGCCAAAGTACGACCACATCATCTTAAATTGCAACACATACAGGCAGCTGCAATTTTTCTTATCCCAAGGGCTCTCTGGAACATCCCACAAATGACTAAGAATTATTTCTTGGAACTTGGTGTCATGGAGAAATAATCTGAAAAACTGACCCAATAACCTTTCTTCTGGATCCTAACACTCTTTGTCTATAAGACTTGCATGGTAGAGAATTAGTTGCCTCTTATCCAAAGTTTTTGGTTCCTAGTACAATTTTTGTAGATGCTCTAGACTGAATATTTGTGTCCCCTCAAAATTCGTACATTGAAACCTGTTTCCCCAATGTGATGGTATTTGGAGGTGGGGCCTTTGGGAGGTCATGAGGTCATGAGGGCAGAGCCCTCATGCATGGGATTAGTGTCCTTATAATAGAGACCCTGGAGAGCTCCCTTGCCTCTTTTGCCAGGAGAGGATACAGCAAGAAGAGAGCCATCTGTGAACCAGTAAACAGGCCCTCACCAGACACCAAATCTGCTGACACTCTGATCTTGGACTTCTCAGCCTCCAGAA